>NC_080597.1:24390516-24693546 GCF_027887145.1 Ammospiza caudacuta
TAATCACAGTCACCATCACTTTTTTTTCCCTCCATTTGAAGGAAACCTCTGTTGGCTCTGAGTCCTATTACGTGCACGCTGAGTGATCTCAGAGGATTCCTCGCTTCATCATGCAAAGACTTTAATCATCCTGCCAGGGTGATAGTTCCTTGCTCTGTTTAATGAGTTCAGGAGAGACTCAGCAAAGGAGATGGTGGAAGAGTGGAGCACTTGCACAGATTAATTGCTCGAGCTCTGCTCAATAAGGGTTAATTACATAAGCCTTTTTTATCCATCAGCTTGCTGATCCCATTTTTTCTGTCCTAAGCTCATGGGACAATGTCTAACTTAGACTGAAATTCAGTGAGAAGGGCAAAGGAGTGGGAACCCACCAGGACTTACTACTTGTGCTAAGCTTATGTGTTGGTGGGGGCTGTAAAAGACATGAATTACAGCAAGTTTAGTGGTAATTTCCATGGCAGGCTTATGCAGTGGATAATGTAACCAACACTACCCTGATAAATACTGCTCATCTGTGTTTTATCAGTGTGATATCAATCTCTTTATCTGTATCTCTGATACACGAGTCTGTGGAGTGGACAAGAGGATTAATAGTCAGTGGATGTTTAATTGAAACTCTTGGAAAGAGTTGTTTTAGCAGGCTTATTGTTTTAAAACTGGTCCTCTGAGGAGTTCTATCCATGTGGCTGAAAAAGAACCTAGTGTTGCTATCTTTGATATATCTTGATAAAAATATATCCCGTGTCTCTGCTTATTTCTTGTCATACCTTATATCTTATTGATGTAATGGCCATGGTCATAGTGCCCACGGCATTTTGATGGCTGGAGTTTCAGTGAAGGTCAGAAAACAAACACAACTTTCTCTTTAAATCCCTCAGTGTGGCAGTTGTCATCCCGTGGCAGTGCTTTTCACTTTTCCTGTCTCTCTTTCCAACGAGCCCACTGACCCATGGAGTCATTGTGTAGGTATTGCTGGCAGTAATTTACCCTGTCACACACACAGTGAGGAATTCATCATCAGAAATGCGGACTATTACAGATTTGTGAAGTATCAGTTTGACAGAATTACTCAAATTACTGACAGCTGGCATCCTTCCAACAGACCAGTAGTTGCTTAGCTGTGAAAAATAGCAGAATATGGACAAATATATTATAAAGAAAATCTCTACAACACAGAAGCGGTGCTAATATGATATGATTCATAACTGGTTGCTGTTACAAAGAGTCAGCTTCAAACGTTTGAACCCATTCTTCTTTCTTCTCTGGGAAGTGATTTACTTTGTGACAGGTAGCTTAGTGAATTAGATTGTTTCTTACCTTGTTTGGTCTTTGTCCCTCTTATTTTTGAGGGAGCTGACCAGGCTAAATGCATTTTACATGTTATTCTGTCAGGTTACAGAAGAGCAGCTATTAGACATTAATTTCTAGTGAGGCTGAAGTGGGATTTTAAATATTTAAAGGAGTAATTTATGTAAAGGAAATTCCTACCATTTCCTAAAATTATGATTTTTTATAATTTGGGTTTGGATATCCATAGGCAATTAATCTAAAATTTCTATTGCTTTAGTTTTGCTCCCTTTGCATGAGCTCTTTATATAAAAATGTGTTTTCAATACATGCCAACAGGCCTGTATTTTAAGCTAATTATGATTGTCATTCTTATCATACTTGATTACTTTTTCCCAAGGACAGAAATGGGCAAGTGACATGGGGGTGGAAATTGGAGCCCAGAGCCATCAAATGTAACAATGACAGAACTGGGACGTATTACCTGATCACTACAATGACTCAGACCACGTGCAGAATTGTTTCCCCTGTTAATTCATGCAAATGTGGCCTGGAGGTTAAAGGAATTGATCTTGAGATCAGGATGTCTCTTCTTTATTTCCAGCTCTGTCACCAGTTTTTTTCTGACATTCAGCAAGTCATGACTGTATCAATATACTTACATTGACTTTGAACTCATAGCATGATGTGAAGCGAGGACTTCAGTATACTGATGAATTTGAGCTGAAGTGGTACCCCCAAGGTTACACAAGAAGATTGTGAGGGAGCCAAAAGTAAAAGCCAGAAGTAAAGTCCAGTGGGAGGTGTCAGCTGGGGGACACTTTTGCTTCCTGGGAAAGAATTTTGGCCCAAGACTTGAGTCTTGCCCATGGACTTTGAGAAGTGCATATGTACACTTAAGAACAGGACACAAAGTATATGATGATGGTGTGAAAGAAGATTATGATGGGATTAGACACTTCTCAACTTGGATTGGTTAACTCTTGCTAAATAAATAGGAGCTGTTCTTTAGGAATGTTAAATGGAGACAAATAATGATCTTAGATTTAGATTATCCTTGAGTTGGTATGTAAAGATTGGTTACTTTCAGTAGGGAATCTGAAGCCTGAGTGTTTTTGCTGAATCTGTTCTTGAATTTCAGGCATATTTTATCATCAGCTGTGTTCTTTTGTTTTTCAATACCTGCTATTTTGCAGTTTAGTAACTCAAAAATTCTTTGGGCCTAGAGAAGGGTCATTGAAGTCACTCATAGTGGAGGGAAAGAAGGTGAGAGGCAGCCAGTTCTGAGTGGTGTGAGTAGCTGTTGGTGTATAAATCTAAGGCAACAGATTTGCTGCTCTTGCTGATTCCTGAAAAGAGTCATAGTTTTTCTCTTTCCTCCATAGTGGAGTTCAGGTTTTATACATTGAAAATTAATCCTGTCTGCCAAGGAGTAGTTTGCTAATATCTTCCAAATAGATATAATCCTTAATGTCATCTTTTGCCTTAGTGGCACTGTTAGCTTCTCCCCTGTTCTTTTGGTCCAGCCCCACACTGTTGCAGTCAGGGAAGTATTTTCCTCCCCGTTGCTGGCAGCAGAGGGGTCAAGCTTGGCTTGTGGCCATGCTCTTTCTGCCTTGGACCTCTCCATCATTCTCTGCTTTCCTCTGGAAGGGCTCTGCAGTGTGGGTAGTGGCAGTGGGAGCCAGCTGAGTGTCTGTGTGACCTAGTCTCTGCTCCCACTCACCCAGGACTGTGGTTGGGAGCCACACAGCTTCTCTGTGTGCTTCCCTTTAGCTGTGTGCTCCTTCTCACTGCGGAGCATGAGCAGCCGCTCACATCGAGAGAGGCAGGTGATCTGTAACTGTGCTTTTATTTTTATCCAGTGTAGCCAAGGCATTGGTTGTGTAACTCAAAAGAACAACCTAATAATAAACCTGTGCTTGCATTCAAAATTCAGGCTGAGTGTTCCTGCTTTGCAGTCACTTCATGCTCCTGCTCTATTTTGAAGCAGTTTGGATAGACATGGATTGGTCATGCTTTTGGCTCCAGTTGGCAATGTGGTACCAGCTCACATTTTAGGAAACGGCCATAATTCAGGAAAGCTGCTGTGTTTTGCACTGGATTGTGTAATTTGTATTTTTAATAACCTTTTGGCTGTGACTCTGTGTAAATGCAGTACCACTGGTGCCTGTGCAGTAACAGCAGTCAAATTATAGAATTGGGTAAGAAAGTGTACAAATCTTTCCTGTAGTGGCTGTCATTGCAAAAAGAAAGATGGTAGAATACCATTAGGTTTTTAAGAAAATTGGGGGTTTTTTTGGAAACTTTTAAAATTTCTTCTTATTTGTGACAAATAGGCACAGCTTTTTATTAGTCTTATTTTCACTTTATCACTTTTTTCCCACTTTTTCAGGAGAAAGGCCATGGGAAGAGGAAAGGGGTGATTTAGGGAGGAAGAAGTTTTTGATTTTGCTGTGTTCTGTACTTCTCAAGTCAAGCAGTAATGCTGATTGCTGTGATGCCATATCTGTTAGAAATAGATTACATCATTTTTGACTATTGCGGATGGCCTGCAGTTCATCCCTGCTCATCTCCTCTCAGTGTGCTTTGGGGGGAGCAAGATGTCTCTATGTGCTTGTTGAGGTATTAGTCCAGAGAAAGTGATTTTACCAAGTGACAAGTGGTAGGGCTGGCTGTCACCCTGTGTGTTTAGCTTGGCACCCAGCCTTGATGGCTGCTTTTAGTGGCTACTTTTTGCTAGGAAGTAGCACTGAAAATCTTCCTTTGGCTTTTATCATTTCTGTCTCGCATACTGTAGTTGATGTGGCCAGTAAAAGGCCTGTTGTATTTCAGACATTCACTCCCTTCCTTTAATCCTGACTTAAGTTTTATTATAAGGAGGATAAATGGCATTGCTGGGAGGGAGATTCTGGGAAGGAGATTGCAGAGCCCTGTGACTGGTGTGACTATGTTTTGTCTGGATGCTGGGGAAGAAGAATGCTGCTTGGGTTTGGAAGAAACGTTTTGGTCACTTGTTTCTCAATAACAAAGACTATCTGACTATCTTAATCTCAAGTTTAAAGGGAGGGAAGAAGCCTGTGTTTTGTTTTGTCTGTGGTGAGCAAACAGATGCTGTTTGAAAAACACAGGAGAAAGGAAATGAAGTCTTGTGGTTTCTTTCTTCAGTGTTGTCCTACAGATACACTATTTTTACAACCTAAAAAATTCGCGATGGAGCTTGTTGACTTTTTGATTAGACAAATAGCATAGGGAAACTCCTGTGCTGGAAACCCTTACTCATGTGCCTAGCTTAACTTTGTCTTTTGGCTGTACAAAGAGCTAACAAGTAAATGAGAGAAACCCTAAATATTTGGTTGGGGCTCGCTATGCTTGTATTTCACTTCCTGTTTTCTCCCCCTCCACTGTGAGTTTTATTAGGGATTGACTTAAGGACAGGGATGACTTGACTGCCAGCTGTTTTTTGTGGAGAGCACGCTGGGATGGGCTTGAACCTGCCACCAACCCTGAGCACCATCTAAAGGGTGTGCTGAAGATTCAGCTCCCACACGGCCATGAAGAAGCTTCTCTGAAGCTTGTTTGCATGGAAAATGGTGGGAATATAGCTGGAGCATTTCCACCCTTTTCCACACAAAGAAGCATTGATGCAAAAAACTGCCTCCAACAGGGAGTCTGTGAAGCAAAACAGGTTTGGAAAGAGATTTGCGGTTGCATTGTCCGAATGGAAACTGGTGTTTAGCTGTAGCTGTGATGGGGTACACATTTGGAAAGTTGGATAATGCTGTCAGATGTTTTAAAGAAAACTACAAGTGGAAGCTTATGGAAGAGTTCACACCAAATCCCGAAGCACATGTTATTTCTGAGACCTTGAACTTTAGCCTAAGACAGTTTATTTGAATTTCAGTACTTGCTAGCATTACTGTTTACAAGTGCATGGAGTGACAAGACAAGGGGTAATGGCTCTTAAGTGAAAAAGAATAGATTCAGATTAAATAAAAGGAAGAAATACTTCACTGTAAGGGTGATGAGAAGCTGGAACAGGTTGCCCAGAGAAGCTTTGGGCATCCCACCCATGATGTGTTCAAGGCCAGGTTGAATGGAGCTTTAAGCAACCTGGCCTGGAGGAAAGTATCCTTTCCCATGGCGAGGGGGTTGGAACTAGATGATCTTTAAGGTCACTTCCAACCCAAACCATCCCATGATTCTGTAATTACTGGTATAGCAAGATGACATAGGTAGGGAGAGCCTCCTGCTTAAAGGGATATTGCACAGTGAGGCATGAGGCCCTTGGTGCTAGGGCTGGGCTGATGGAGGGTGCAGGTTTTAGGGCTGTTGTCCACTCTGAGAAAGGAAGTAGCGTGGTTGTGAGAGAAACAGTGACATTGTCTTACCATGGTGAACAGAGTATGAACAGAGTACACAGTAAACCACCCTGTGTTTTAATTTCTTCATAGGATAAGTAGGACACAAATGAACATGTGCAGGGTCTGGAATTAATCCTGTTCATGTAGGGAGGATCTAAATTAAATCACTTGTTACCTTCACCCTGCACTCTTTACTTATATTGCAATTATCTTGGGGTCATCCAAAGCACTCTTTTTTCAGTTTCACTCATATCCTCTTCTACAGCCTTTGTATCCCTCATTATTTTGTGGGCAGTGTAAAACACTAACAAGAAAGAGATAGCGAAGTTCTTGAGCAAAATTAGTTGGTGCCAGTGATTTAAATTTGAATTTTTTAAGTACGCATATTCAGCTGTCCTTTGAAATTAGCACACATTTGCAGTAGCCACAAACACAAATGCAGTTTCTGCAAGGTTAGTGACAGTGGGGCTACCAACTTGTGGTGTACTCCTTTTCTTTTCTATTTGGGGTTCCCATTACAAAGAAACATTCAGAGCTGAGGTAGAGGCAGTAGGCAGTGTTAATTTCTAAGGGTGTTTGTATTTACCTGAATGTTTTTTCCAACACTGATTTTAGCTGGAGTGCAGTCTTGATGGGGGAAGAGTAAAATTCTCAAGTACGATATCAGAAAATAGCATGTAAAGTCTTGGACTATTTTCCATACTCACAGCCTTTAATGGTCTGAGGGATCACTGCTCCTTACTTAAACATTTGGAATTGAGAACTGAAAGTGAATATGTAAAAAGGAAAGGAAAAGCTGCCTTTTATTTGTTGAGAAATGGGAAAGCACTTGGCAATGTCGCCGCCAAACAATTTGGTGACAACGCTCCTTGCCTTGAACTCTGTCATCTTCCTTGAATATTTTAACTGCAGGAAAAACAAAGCCTTGAGTTACAACTATAAATAAGACCAGTCATGCCTCCTCACCTTTCTGCACGGTAGCTCCTGGCCTTGTAATTTGCCTGTCTATCAAGCCTCTTGTTCATTATTTTTGGTTTCAGCTGATGCAGGGCCCTGGGTAGATGTGGTCTCTTGGGAGCAGAGGAGGTGAATGTGTGGAGTGACAGCACGGAGCTGGGAATGGAGCATGGAGACAATGGAAGAAGTCTACCAGTCTCAGGGATGGGCATAAAACCTGAAAACCTAGGGGGACACATGGGAGAGGGCTGGTTTGTGTTTCCTCCTGAGCAACTGAGGCTGTCTCTCATGCCTTCAGCACACCTTGTCCTCACCACCCCTACATCTATGTTGGGCAGGACACAGGTTCTAGTGTGGTAGCCAGGTTAGGGAGTAAGTTGGTATTTTTCTTGGTTTGTGTCTTTCGAGGGTGGAAGAAGGGAGCTGGATTGTGGTGGAAAGACTAGGAAAGATGAGGGAAGAGAAATGGTTAGCTGGGAAACAGCATAAAAGATTGGTAGAGGCATGTAGGGGCAGCAGAGCAGCAAAGGGAGTAATTTGGTGAGGGGAGAAAAGAAAAGGTCAGAGAGAAATAAAGAGAGGATAAAGATTCCAGAAAAATAGAATAGATTTTGACAGGAAAATATTATGTCAAGAGCTTGATTAAATAGAGTAGCCGAAAAGTCGTGTGTTCTGGAAAAAAAAGGTTATTTAATAAAGAGACTACTATTAAATGAAAAAAATCACATTGCCATTTTCTCTGAATTTTACTTAAGCTTTCATTCCGAGAGTCCTGTAATGAAATAGAGAGAAGCAAAATACAGAGAATGGAAAGGAGAAACCAAAATAAGCTGGTATTTCATTGTTGGATTTGGATAGTAGAACATAATGTAGCATGTTACTATTTTTGAAAATTGTTTAAAAATAAAAATAAACACACCAGCATCTGGCAGTGGGTTAAACACTGGTTTGCTGTTTCAACATCAATAATGCAAGTATATACTCACTCATGTATGGGTGTAATCTACTCACTCATATCATACCTGCATGAGTAGCTCCACGTAAGCACACAAATGGTGTCCTTCCCAGCTGAATAAAATGATTACACTGCTTTGCCTGCTGAGGACTCAAGCAGTCAATCTCAGTAAATCTTCCTTTCACCTTTCACAGTTCAGGTGCAACAATTCCCAACCATGCAGAAGAACAGAGATCTGTTTGAGTTCATGGAGCTGAGATGATTTATCTCAGCTTGGAAAGGGGTAATATGTGACAACCCCTTATTGTAAATTTGAAATCAAATCAGCCTTTTTTTTTTCAATTGTTGTGTTTTGTTATTTAACACAGCTTTTACATATACTCCTTGGTTAAGGCTGATTAATGTTTAATGAAGACAAAGGGAGTTTTCAGAATAAAGTGAAGAATTTCCCCAAAAGCAGCAAGCAGGCTCTGAGATAAGAATGATCAGGAGGGAACAATCTGCCATTCAGCTCTGTGGCTGGAGAAAGCATCACTTAGACTGTAATTTTTATTCTGCTCTATATTTTTAAGCTGAAAGTATAAAGTACTTTCAAGTAAAATGCAGTTTTGATGTGTCAGCTTTCAAGAACTTGTGATAAAATTAACCTGTACATAGTTGAGAGCAAAGCAAGACTGGAATACATCACAGAAGCCTTCTCTGCAGCCTTGGAAGGTTAGAGACAGGCAAGGAGACTAAATGTCTTTTTGGAAATAACTGTTTTAAAATTAATTGTGCATGCTGATGACCCTCTTTGTTTTAATGATACAATATTTGAATGTCAGAATTACTCCTATACAGGTGATATGGGAATGAACAACCCAAAAGTTAAATTGGCAAGTGAATGCGTATCAATTTGGCACACATATTACTGATTTTAAAAATTTGGAACAGTTTTTAAAAATAGCTGTAACTGGAAAATCATCACTAAGGAGATACATTTCCCATGGGATCCCTGGGAAACCAGAGTTTGGGCTGATGCTTGTTGAATATTCTAATTTATCAACCAGAACAAAAGATACTCTTTTATTGATCAAATTTACAGCGGATGCAAAAGTTAGGGCAGTGGTAAATGGAGAGGAAGAGAACTGCAGATCAGTAATGCAGAATTGTGAATACCCAGTGACTTGAGTGGCAGCCTTGTTTTAGTCATCTTGCAGCACTAAATGCATAGAGGAATAAAATTTAAGTGATGCTTACTTAGTAGAGGACCTTTTTTTGTTGTAAGTGAGGTCTGGGAAGGGCTTGAGGGTGATGGTTCATCATCTGGCCTGCCTGCTGCCTGGCACACAGGGAAGCACAGGAGGGTGGGGGACAGGGCCAGCAAGGGGAGGTGACATTTGCTCATCCTGTGAGTCCTGCCACAGCTTGTGCTTTGTGATGTGGGGCACCCTGGTGTCAGCAATCTGCAGTGATAGCTTTGAGTGTGTTCAGAAGAAAGGAAGGAATGATGAGATGCCCAGAAAATTTGTCACAGAATAAAAGAAAATTAGAAGGTGCCTTGATCATAAGTTATATGCATAGAGGTGAGGAGACAGATGTAGCACAAGATGAAGTGGCTGAGAGGTGCAGACAGGTCACATCAGCTTAGCAAAAGGGTATGGTTGGGGAGGAAAATTTGACATCAAATCAGTTTCTCAAGGTGTATTTTCTGTTCCTGGCAAATTTAGAAACAAGATGTCTTTCTGTAAGGTGAACTATTCCTTGGTTGGGAATTATTTCAGGAAAATCTTCTGAAAAGGGTGCTTTCCTTGGTTTCCTCTCCTGTTCTTTCTATTGTTCTCTGCATGAGACATCACTATGGCAAGAATAACATTTGTTGCCTAGAGAAGAACTTTTTGAGTCTATGGCTTTTTGAGTTTTTTGAGAACTTTTTGAGTCTATGTCAAGCAGTTTTGTTGCCTGTCTCCATCAGAATGATCTTGTCAGAGAGATCTTGGATTTTAGCTACTTACTGGTCACCGGCTGCAACACTAACAGAGTTTCTCAATGCCCTTGGCAAGCTATTTTACTGAAAGCAAAGCTTAGTATTTTGCACGCTAATTATTAAATAGTGTTATTATCAGTAGAGATCACAGGTATCCAGTATTCTGGAGCCTTAGAAACTACACGTTGAAGTGCTGTGTGATTCCTAATTCTCATCTAATGGAGAGGAAAACCACTTGCATAGTGGCTTCATGCTATTTCTGCATGTTGCTTTTATTTGCATATATCATATCTGTATTATTTGAAGAGTCCCAGTAAATTTAAAATGTTTAGTCTACCCTATTTGTTAGTGATAGCAGAATATGTATTTTTTACAGCTGCTGCCTGTTCTGATTCCCCTTTGAATGCTCTCATTGGATGTAAAATCACAGAAAAATCATTCCTTGTTCACTCCTTTTTTCTATGGGGTGTGCCTTCAGGAGGTGGAGTTGATATGCTTGGCTCATCCACTTGTCTATGTGTGAAGCATGGCTGCATTTCCTCACTGTAGACAAAAGTCCATCAAAAGGTTTTAATTAAAGTCATTGAAATGATGGGTAGAGTGGAAGGAGACAGATGAAGAGAGTAGGACCACATAAAGATAAGCAGGCAGTGAGACCTCATGCATTTGCCATGCTGAATAGTTTTCTTGTGTTTTGAAAAAATTCTCCTCAGAGAAAGATCCAGACTGCTCAGTGCCTTGCCCAGAGTTGGCTGGGCTCTGTAATGGAAATACAGATTATGCTAATTGAGATGAAGTTTTATAGTGCTAATGTCTATTTTACTCTTCTGTGTGGTGAAATGCAGTCTGAGTCTGAGGGAGTTGAAAATGTCCTATTCATATGTAAAATGTTGTGAAGGATCTGTGGTTTGGGGTATTTCAAAAATGCCACATGAGGGGATTCCTACATCTGAAAGCAATATTATCCATGTACACTCATTGCTAATGGAGAGAGGAGTGTGTGAAAGCAGCTTCCCAGCCTCCCTGTACAGATGTGTAGATCCTGCTGGAAGAAGGAGGAGTGGTGGAGAACTTCTGTGATCCAGTGGGGCAGGTTGTGGGGCCAGTACTGCTCTACAGACCTGGAGCTGTGCTGATCTCGGTCAGCTGAGGCAATAAACAGCAGCTGGGAAAGTAAAAGATCTTGCAAAGAAGCCCATTGCGTCTCTGTGCCTTGGGATTACTTGGAGTTTAGAAGTCTTAAGCAGAATAAACTCTTGGAATAAGGCAGTAAGCCCAGCTGTGTATTAATTATTAGTTCAGACAACTTCCAAATCGCAGAATCAGGCCTCTGCTGTCCATGATACTTTCTTCCTTTTAATATCAGCATTTGGCCTTCACATTGCCAAGCAAGATCCGTCTTTAATTTGTGAGAGCTCATCTGCTTATCCAACAAGCTACAGTCATAATCCTCTTTGCCATAATGAATGACTGCTCTGGAAGTGATTACTACAGGATTTCATACTGTCTTTTCTGCTTATTGAATTCTTTAGTGCTTCTTTTTTGTAAAGAAAATTGTTGCTCCTAAATCACAGTAAAGTATCAGGGGGCTGTGACTGCAGTAAAGTACCAGAGGCACTGCTTCAGAGGTGGTAAATCTTGGTCTATCTGGACGCGTTGCTAGGACAGGAATGACCTGAGTCCCTTGGCTTCTTTTTGACAGGTCAGGTGTGCATAAGTGTGTGAACACTGCTTCTGCCTCAAGTTCAGATACCACAAGTCTGAGCCTTTCATTCCTCCAGGTTAAAAAGACTGCTGCAGCTCTATTTGCTATTCTCCTTGGCTTGTGAGAAGACTTGCTGTGCATTTCAGTATATCCATTGCAAATATGATTTTGTATTTCATCTTCTGTGTACGTCTGTTGAAGAATAGCAAAGAAGCAGTAGCTCAAATAGGCTGCAGCAGTTGTTTTCATTTTGACTGTGATTCAAGACAAAGGCTTTTAAAATTACAGCTTTCTAAAGAAACCTTCCTCCTTTAAAGATTTTTCTCTCTCTCTCTCTTTTTTTGTGAACTCACAAATCATTTTTAAGTAGACTGGTACTAACGGCGTGATGGAAGTAGTGGGAAATTTAGAAAAAGAAATCCAGCTTCTTATTTTTTTAGGACAATCTGCTTTTTTCCCCCTGGACCTACATTTACACAGTTTTCTTTTGAACTTACATCAGAGAGATGGGATATAACCAACTATCTACAAGCTTGAAAACTAGGCTGATAAGAAGACCAGAGTAGAAAATTTAGCTCCTTGCTATGAAGACAACGCAGCAGATGTGCCTGCTGATGTTGTTACAGTGAGTATCTAGAAATTGGAAGAAGGTGTATTTAGAAACCTGTAAGTCTCATTAGAAATCTTCCTACCTTTCCAGATTGTTGCAGTCTCATTTGCCAAAACACATGCCTGACTTATAATGGAAAAGTAGGAAAATGTGTAATGTCCAGAAAAAGTTAGAGTTTTTCTTTGCATTTGATGTACTGGATCCGCAGTGTCCCTTCATGCAAATTCATAATGCACATGTTTGTTTGTGAAATACATATAATTCCTAAGCGTCTAACTGCATTTAAGATGGAAAAATAAAAGGAAACAAAGAAATTCTTAAGTTGATGTAGATGGCAAAATTTTTTTAATTATGAACACGTAGAAGTACTTCAGCAAGAAAATAAATATACTATTTTGATGAATATTATGTGACACCTGGCTTTGCTAATTGATGACCTAAATTACAGCATTCTCAGAGGTGAGCAGACAGCTGAGATGGTCAGTGATCCATCTAGAATGGGCCTGTGAAATACTGTGATGCTCCCACATCTGTATTTCATGCCAGAGACAACAAGGTTGTATCAGAAAAGTTTTGACAAAGTCTAATACAGTTTGTGATTTGCACCCACAGAAACTTGCAGCGTTTAAAAAAGCCTGTGTGTTTGAGATAAACAAAATAGAGCTCTCCTCATGGGAGTAGTAATGCCTGTGGAAAAGTCTCTTGATTTAGGTTTGTGGATAAGTTCTTGAGACTTCTAAAGAAATGCTGTATATATTCACAATTTTTTTTAATTACTGGAAAAAAGTTTCTCATTGTTCATTAACAGAGAAGATGTTGTGCTAATTTATGCCACATGCAATGTCTGTAGGGTGACCAAGGATCTAAGTCTACATAATTTCACCCAAGGATATTAACTTCCCCACGGTGCCCAATTAAAATCATCCCCATGCTAATCTGAGAACAAACAGGATAAAGTAAAAATTTGTTTCTGGAAAACTGTCTAAAGCAAAAAGGAACTAAATATCTCTTGATTCTTTGGAGGGCATTTACAACTTTTGTAATTAGTGATTAGAGCCAAGAAACAAATGTTGAGATGAATTTCCTTACTTGTGCCAGGATTTATTTTGCGTAACCTCAACCATTTAGGATTGCTCCTCAGTGGAAAGCAGAGGAGCCACCTCCAGGGCCCCCTGGTTTGGCCCACCTATGCAGGTCTAGCTCTCTGTAATTGTAGGAGCTTAAATGAGTAGCTTATAGAAATCTCACTTCCTAATACGAATTCAGAACGTAGCAACTAATAGGTTTAGTGGGAGTTTTTAGGGTCTTTGCCTCTAATTTTCTGACCTGGGAAGTGACGATTGTTACTTTGCTGGTCCCTGGCCCCATATCTGGAGCTTTTCTGCTCTTCTTAGCTATAATCATATATATAAGAGATCACTAAGGTGTGATCTCTTCTTTATTTTTTTATCCTTTGCTTTTATTGTATTTATTTTTGTTTGTTTCTCAAGCTAAGTAAATCCTTGTTTCTGTAGTTACTGTCTGATGTAAGGTAAAATCTGTTCTCCATTGATAAACAGAAGAATTGTCGCATTCTCTGGGTTTAAGACTTTGGCATACTTATATACAATGCCTAATCTGATTTTGACTTTCTAAAAATAGATCTCTCAAGCTCCAGGGAAGAAAGCTGCAGTGTTGCCTTAAGAAATCAAAGGAGGCCAGACAAGAATTTAGTCATAAATCCTTGTACCTGTGGTATTTAGATGAAGGACCAATAATTTAGTCTAAAATCCTGAGCCGAATGCAGCAAAGCACAAGGCCCCAGATGTCACAAAATGTTGCTATCAATTCATTGATCTTTGTGAATCTCTGCTGAAAGATTAGTGTTCATAAATCATTGCCTAGAGAGCTATCTCAAAGTCTCCTTATTTAAGCTTTTACGTTCACTTCTCATGTTTCTGGTTGCTGATTAAAAATTAACCCTTTCATATCATTCAGTATGCTTAGCCTGATTACTCTGTAGAAGGGAGCCCAGGAATTTTCATGACATTTGAAATGAGTTAGACTTCTTTTGCTGAGTTTCCTGTTTTGCTTGTGGTTTAAACTTGGCTGAAGTCTTGCAGAGCAAACTGTTGTAAATCATTATGCAAGACTCGTTTTCCTGCAGCAGTACAAGCTGTTTACTAATCACAAGCTTGTTCAGCATGATTTTAGCTAACTGTCAGAAAGGTATGTTCCAAGACAAGATATTCCAAATTGAACAATAAAAAAGCAAAATCAGTCCCAAATGTCTGAGGAACTCTGGGAAAGGGCTACTTCTTTGGGTCACTTACTTCAACTCTGCGCTGAGTGTTATCATGCTTCAAGAACATTGGATGTGCAAAATGTTGTTGGATTGAACCTTGCTTGATTTGTATTCAGATATGACCAGCTTGCCTTGAGTGTAATTCTTGCCAGTACAGACAGAGCATTGTTTCATAATACCATTTACAGAAGAATGTTTACAATTGGGCTGTGGATGTCTCACTGTGGTTAAGGTGTTTGGTGTAGTATTGAGATAGGTATTCCAATCTTCATCCTATATACCAAGTAGAAGTACTTTTCTGTGCTGCTTTGGGATTGTAGCAGAAATCTATGCAAGAAAAACCATGTCCAGATCTTTAGCTGAAGAGAATCTCTCTCAACTTTCAGTACAGGTATAATTATATATTTTTGCTTTGACTTAAAAATACAGAAAGTTTAAAGGTGGTAGCTGGTGTAAACATGGGTAGAGATGGCAAAGGTGTAAGTAACCATTTTGGTGCTGCTATCTTGCTATGACCAAGTGGCACTGATTTTTTGTCTAGGTTGGGTAAGGAATGTTCAGGTGAATGTTTGGCCCTAACCCAGTGGGTCAAGCAAAATCTACTATGCTCTTTGCTGTCAAGAAGATGCTCCATGGAAAGCATTTACTTTGGCCTGAAATTAGGGGTGGTTGGGCAGGAGGAGAGCAATGGATTAGCTGGAGAGCAGTGTATTTCAGCCAAAAGAAGCAACCATTTTCAGCCTCTCATGCAGAAATCAGACCAAAAATGAAGATCAATCAGACTAAAAAGAGGAATATATTGGATTTGTTTCTTTTAAAAAAGAACAGGATCTGATCCTCAACTGGAGTCTCACCATGCTGCTGCCAGTGCATACTGTTTCCTCCTCAGTATCAGTTACAAGAGAAAACTTGTATCCCAATAGGAGGAATGAATTACGTAGGTCAGCTTTAAGCAATGCTGTATTAGGGAATTTTGTTCTTTGTGCTTTAGACCAGTGTAATGAAAAGTTAAATATTGATATGTCCTCAGAACTTTTCTCAAATATTGGTAATATGAGACTTAAATTAAGAGGCAGTGAACAGAGGTAAAATTTTTACATTTGGCTTTTGTTATCATGCCAGTAATTAGAGTAGTCAGAACAATGTAAATCAAATGTTGCAAAGCAGGGCAGCAGTTGCTAGAAAGCAGCCCGGTACCTTTTAATATACAGAAGTCTTGGGAACTGGAGCTTCAGACACCTGTGAGACAGTAGATTGGTAGTGAAAGAGATGGCTGCTGAATGCAGACACCCATCCTTGAAGAGATGACTTGTCCCTCTCAGTGCTGAAGAAGTAGCAGTTATTTTGTGTGTCTCTTCCAGCAAAGTCTCCTCTGGGACTTAATCCTACACAGACTTGGGAGAAATGTTTGATTTGCCCTTCTGACACTTTGTGAGAAGGTGACCTTTTATGGCTTTCAGTCTTCAAAAATCTTGAATCTCATGATTTCTGCCTGACCCCCTTTCACTTTGTCTAGGTAATCACAGTGTTCACATTCATTTTAGGCCAGTAATCTCCCAATAGAAGTGCTACCATGTCCTCTTGTCTCAGGTTTTTGTAGCTCCTGATAGGGAGAGGCAGAAATTATGTTTATGCAGCTTCTTACATTCAGTATTTTCTCCAGAGGTCTCCAGTTCTAGGATAGGGTCTTTGAAGGGTTACCAAGTGCATTAGTAATGCCTTCTTGCCAAGGAAAGGTAACAGATTAAGCCTGGCTCACATGTTACCATATGAATGATCTTCAGTGTTCTTGTCCTAAGTGCACTGTAACTCACTGGTCAAATTCCTGCTGTTGGTACTGGTGGATCTAAATGGAGTTTTCTGAAAGCTGGAGCTGTGCACAGATGCTCCTGTTCTGAGATGATTTAAGGCCTACACACTCCCCTGTATGTATACAGAGCATACACAACTGATTGTTGTGTTGATTATGCAGGGCTGTTTATCTTCCTCTTTTGAGAAACTGAAATTTGGTGTCTAGATAGCATGCTCTACAAACTTCCTTATTAGATTCATAACTAGTGGTTCCACACATATTTTAGCAAAATGGGCCAAGGCTGCATTTTTGACAAATCATTCCTGGGGATGGAACAAAGGTCTTGTTTTTAAAGCTCTTGTATTTAAGTAACAAACTCACGATACATCCAGTTGTTCACACTCCTGGCTAAATTCAGAGGATTCATGTTCTTGCTGCCCTTGCAGTGTTAGCACTACTCTTGAATCATTAAAGGTGCGGAATGCTATTGATCTTATAGGTCTTTTACAACCTAGACAATTCTAAAATCCTTTGTCAGCTGCTTCACACTGTTGGTGTGTCTGAATGTGATCTTTTGAACGATTCTTGTGATCTTTTGAATGATTCTTGGAGCCATGCATGTGCAGTACTTCTCATTAGATTATAATTAACCATAATTATGTATGGAGATCAGCCCAAGCCATAAAATGTAGATTGTTATATTTACTATGCTAATAAGATTTGGTGAGGATAAAGGGCTTGATTTTTTAATTTTCACTTCCACAATGGTGTAATGGATCCTTAGCTAAAGTGTTGTTAAAATTAGTAGAGCTCCATACTACAGTTCTTCTTACTGCAGATTGCTATAGGTGAGGTTCAGGCCCAATAGGTTTTGTCATTGGCATAATAAAGCACTGCCTCAGAGAAGCTGAGACAGTAGAAAACATGTTGTAGGAGCCCTGAGAGGTAAATGTGCCCACAGACATGTTAGAAAGTGTTTTGGACTATATAAAAACATTCCTGATAGTTATTCACTTGAGGACAGTTGTACAAACAGTGCAGGTGGGATTTCTGCTGAACAAAGGGGAGTATTTGCCTTTATCTTGATGCTGCAGTAAAATTCCAGGCACGAGTACTTTCCAGGTGTGCACAGATGTGCTGTGTACAGTTGTATCAGGGAGTGCTGTTCCTGGAATCAATAAATAGGAAACCAAGTGCAGTGTTGCTATGCTAACCCCCCAGTCTGATTCTAAAAGCTTTATTGAAAAAACAAAACAAATTAAGTAATACTGGAAATGATAAAATAAGGTTGAATCACCTCTATGATTAAGGCTCTGTGTTAGCATTTAGCTTTTGCTGGGGCGATAGCTTTTTCTACTGTCTATTTACATCTGGAAACAAATCTTTCATGTTGCGGAAATAATTTAATCTTTATTATTGTTACTGCTGCAAATAACGTGTTGATACCTGCTGGCTAAGTGAAGCAGGAAGCGATAGATACACTTACGCATTGTACTATTTACTGTATTTAATGGAAATTAAAAGTGAAATAACAAGTTAAGGAACACCACACTAGAATTCTTGTTATTCTTCATTTTAGAACATCAGTGTTGCAGGACCTTATCACAGTCTTAGAGCTGTATACACTAAAATGTTCCCCTCTCCCTTTCCCCCTGCTGTGGTGTTTTAATGTGCTTTGCCCTGGAGTAGAAGGCTTCATTTTGGAAAGGTTTCTTTATTGAGGAAGGGGATACAAAATGATTTTGAAAGCTTCTCTGGACACAGTTCTGGTACAAGAGCATGGAGGGGGCATAAGGTGGACAGGAGCTCTGTAGTTAGAATGGCTGTTGGATATCTCACACTCATTTCAAAATTTTCTTCCTAAAACCACTTCCAGGCTTTGGAAGCTGACTGTTACTGTAAAACATTTCTTAAGTTTTAATTCTCTAAAATACATTGTAAGTTATATTTTAAAAAGATGCATTAGCACAACAATGGAGGAATTGCAGTACTTGTTTGCATCACTAAAAATGCTCAGAATTTAATCTGGTGTTTAAATGTGTAAAATAAAATTATTGCCTCTACTAACATTACTGTCCTAATTGTGAAGAAAACTGAAGCCAGTTTGTTTACTGAATATGTCTGTCTCCTGCCACAAGACTTGTGGAATCTGTTTGCTTAGGAAAAAAGCAACCCAGCATGTTATTAGATAATTACCTCCTATTGAAAATAGATATTGAGTGAGTGAAGGAATAAATTATGTTTCCAGATTGGACCGGATACACTTTTCTGCGGTTTATATTACTTGATGTATCAGTTATGATATTAGGTCTCAGTATTAAAACATTACTGGACTGTATTCTCTGACTTGGCTTGAAGCCCATGATAGCATGTCTGCAAGTGGTGCAGCTCATTGTTCTAGGACGCTTCAATAGTTTCTGGTTACAAAATGTGGTGAGATGATAAAAGCATGCCTGACTTGGCTTAACATGATGTTCCCAGCAGGAACATCTCTTCTCCCCTTTTTTTTTTGGTTATGTCTTAATCAAATGTTGATGAGACAAAATGCTGCGATGCTGGATGTGGGTGTCTGACAGCCTGATGCTCCTTCTGTATTTCCCAGGGCAAGCTGGGGGCAGGAAAGTGTTAGCAGAGGATGATGTGGGCCGTGTGAGATAAGAAACACAGCAAGCTCTTGTTTTCCTCCTGACTATAGACGGTGGAGCTGAATGTCTTCTTACAGAGTTTTATGGCCACAGAGGTCTAACTTGAAGCTGATGGTCTGCATCCCTGCTGGGGCTCAGGCCAACAGCTCTCCTGAAAAATTTCTCATCCAAAATGCTCCTTGATCAGACCTTTGACAAAGCCTTTGGTTTGAAAGCCAGCTCGCCTTTAATGGTATAACAGAGTGCATGTTGTTCTGTGGATCAGTCAAAATTTCCAGTTGTAATATGTAAAGCAAAATTGTGGCAAGAAGGGCAGCAGTGTTTGATTGTATGTGTGTCACCGTACTGATTAGTATCTGTTCTAGGAGAAACAGAAGAACTAGGCCAAAAGCTTTAAAATCATGCAATTTAATATGAGGTTCCTGTATACATCTGTGTTTAGGCAGAGAAAGGCTCAGACATTGCCTCTCAGAGGTGCTGGTTATAGGAATCCATCTGTCTCCTTCCTGATGATCAGACAAGCAGGTGTCTGGCACTGCTGAAAATTGTGTTGCATTGGTCCCAATGCTTGAATTTTTGTGCACCCAAACTGAGAGTTGTTGCATAACAATTTTTATAAGAGAGTTTTTATTTTCAGTAACTTTCACAATAGATAAGGGATTTAGCTCTTAGACAATTTTTAGGGAAAGGAAAATCAGGAGTTAAGTGACAACACTGTCTAGAATCCTATGGTCTATGGTCAAAAAATCTTTTCTTGCTCTAAGTATTGCAATTGCTTTCTGCTAGCCAATGTTGCTAACCTGCACTAATTTCAATTTCCCCTTGCAGTAATGCGTAGAAATCCATTTGGGATGGACATTTGCTGTCGGAAGGGATCCAGGAGCCCACTCCAGGAACTGTATAATCCCACCCAGGTGAGTGTCTTGTGGCTATAAATTAAGCTTCCCAATGCAGCATACAAATGCAGTCTCTTTTGATGATATTTTGGTGTTTTCTTATTTGCATGTAACAGCTGCCTTCATTTGAGAGAACTGATCATGGATACTGCAGGGTTTACTATAACATTCTACAGTTTAAGTTAAAGCCTGATTTTTAAAGGCTTTTAGTTTAATGATGCAGACTTCTCCAAAATGTTTTCTTAGGTACCCAAAAGCCTTAAAAGGATACTTAGATAGAAGCTGAGGCAATGTGTTGACATGGACTGGCAGGGTGGTGTGAGAGAATGTGACATGATCTACATGAGACAAGGAGTCCAGTAAGACTGTAAATTGCCATAATATTACATTAATATAATTTATATTACTTTCAGATAGCCAGCTGCCTTTCTTGTCCTGGTCTGTGGCTTGTATGGAGTCTAGACAAACACTGTAGCTCATGTATGCTATTCAATACCTGATTGTCCTGAATGAGAGCTAGGACCTCAGTTATTGCTCTTCTTTTGACAAGTAGCATAAGAAAACTACCTGAAATTCATGCTCCTGTTTGCTCCTCTAGATCAATGTATTCCCCACATATGGGCTGAATTGGCACATTCAGGAGAAGCATTTCCTGTTGGCAGCTGAGAGGAAGTGCTGCCATTGAGAGAAAATGCCAGCTGACTATTAAACATATTTATTAAAGTTTAACAACCGCCTATTATATATTTATCCATGAATGAATAGATTGAGTTTTATTAAATTGGCTATTAGGGAAAGTGACTATCCCAGTAAATCTAACTTGTTATATTTAACAAGGCAATAAATGTTTTAAATACTATTTGATTATGAAGACACTATATCATGTGGAAAACAAAGTCTGAGGGATTTAAAGTATTTACATAAAGAATTGACAGCAATCCAAAGATAGGTGATATCTGTTATGAAGCACAGTAAAGCTCCATTTGCTTGTTAATGTTGTTTTTATGAACACAGGCTGACTTTCTAATTCAATTTGAATTCTGGGCATGGCTGGGAGCATAAGTTTGTCATACTCTTATACTGCCCTTTATTGACCATTATGGGAGTCAGCATTGCATAAATGGGAAGCGCATGCAGAAGCCCTGAAGAGGAACAAACCAGTGCTGCAAAAGAAAACTATTAGTGTTTGCAGGTCAAATTTAAAGACTCTTTGCAGATGTTCAAGAGGAGCAGGTAAGGGAGAAGAGACGGGCTGAGTAATTGGTCTCTCTGGGGTCTGCTGTGTGTCAGTCAAGACCTTTTGCCCTTTAACATTATTAAAGGGCAAGCTGTAGGAAAGAAACATCCCCATCCAGTGAAGGGCCATAATCCCAGAGCCCTTGCAAACCTGGACAACTGAAAAGATTTCCTGAGCTTCCTGAAGCAGGGGGACATAACTGGCAGCTCCTTCCTTTCTGTGCACCCTGACCAAGTGAGCTGTTAGCATCCCTTTCTGGGCTCACCTGTGAGCCAGCCAATGTCAATGTTTGAGGGAGTGCAGTAGTTCTGGTGGCTGATGTTAAACTAAAGATATTTATTGTTATTGATGTTATTGAAATTTTTTTATGCAGAAGTTTTTCTATCAGCTTGCTAATATCCATTTTATGAAGCTTTTAATTTTTATTTCTTTCTTTGTTTTTAGTTGGTGCTTGATTTTTTTGGAAGGGGCTTTGCATGCTGCCCTCAGTACCAGAGGGACAGACAAATGAGCATATGCAATCTGGGAAAACAGTAACAAGAAAAGGCAGTGAGTAGAGGCTGCCAGAGGAAACAACAGGTTGGAGATGACACCTAGAATGCTTCATCAGATATATGGTTCATCTTTTTTTTTTCCATTGGTGCCCAAAGAGACTTCTGTCTCACCTTTCTTAAGGCGGCAGATTAGAGACTGTTGTATGTCTTGGCAGGAGGGTGCTTGTTCCTCAAGGGTTCACCTGTACTTGCAAGGATGGGGGGAGATGGAGGGCAGATCTCTCATGTTTGTTTCCTTGCTGAAGCAGTTGCAATCAGTCTTTTGTAGTCAGCTCAGAAGTCAAATATATAATAAATATGCAAGAAGACAAGGCCAGGCTGGATGGAAGCTGTAGTGGAAGGTGTCCCTGCTCATGGTAGTTGGAACAAGATGATTGTTGAGGTTCCTTCCAGCCCAAACCAATCTTTGATTCTATGAAGACATTTTTGGCCAAAATCTCTCTTACTAATCTAAGTGATGAAAACAGTTAGATCTTTAACCTCTGACTCTCAGAACCCTTTGGACTCCTGATGTTGTGAATCCATGTTTCTCTCCTGGGTGCCAGTGGCTGTGTGTGCCATCACAGAAACTCTCGGGCACTCAGCTTAGCTGCCTCAGAGCAGCAGCAGAGTTGATTGAGCAGATATTCGTAGTTCAAAATAACATGTGTAATTTAAACACCAAACTTAGGCCACTGAAAGATGCCTTGAAGCTATGGTTTTGGATTATACAAGCTAGGTGTAGCTGTGATTTTTTTAAAGGGTAGGAAACTTTAAATTGGAGAAGTATTAAGGGCCCATTCTGCCTTGCGTTCTGTGTGCTCCTGCCTGTTCCCTGCCTGGGAGATGAGAGTTTGGTCATTGATTGAAATAGGTGTCAGATAGGGTCAATACTCACTGGGATTTTGGTTGCTGTGTTTTAACATGAGTGAGTTTTTTCTACTCGTGTTTGATATGAAGTTGCACTGCCCTCATGAAACCAGATGGAGACAGGTTGATTTCCACTAGCTGAGCGTTTGACTGTGGTTATTTAATATGTTGACATATAACAGCCTCTCTGATCCTGGCCTGGTTTTTCCTTCTGTGGAGTTACTTGAGTTGTTTGCAGATGCCATAATTTGTCTCTTAAATCTTTTTTTGGCCTTGTGAATAATTGTGAAAAGGAAAGAGAAAGGAAAGGGAAAAAGAAGAGAAGGAAAAAAATAAAAAATAATAACAGTAAAAACAAGGCAGAAATAAAGATTAGTCTTCAAAAAATTCAAATGTAGCAATGATCTGAAGGTGACTGAATGGGTCATTGGGTGGTTTGTAGGAGCTGAATGTTAGTATTGTAGTCAGATTTTCAGAGGGTTAATCTTAATTGTTGCTATGTTCAGTGGAGAAAGAGAGGACAAGTGGGTGGAGATAACACTTGAATTAGGACTTGAGAAAGTGTCCATTACAAAGCCCATGTGGGATCTATGCCTTAGCTGGGTGTCTGGTCTTGTGATTATTGTAAAAGTATAGCACATTTGCTCTTTTGCTTGTGGTAATAAAGCAGAAAATGGGAAGTGCATTTGTCTGTGGACAAAAGATTTCTTCTCTAGGGCTTTCACTGCAAGATTTTTCATGAGCACTAATATACCATGAGGGAAAGAAAAGTCAATATAACCAAACTGGATTTACACTGACTAAGTGGATTTCCAGGCTGTGGTCTCCTCATACACAGCAGGCGATGTGCAGCACGTCTCAGACCTTACTATCTGTTGTTTTGCCTTTCCTTTTTAGGTGGAGGCTTAGTACTAAGCTGCAGAGATACCAGTGGCAAATTTTGAGGGCTGAAGTGGATTGTTTATTTAATGAGTTTATTAAAAAGCCACATCATTATAAATGGAAAGAGAAACAGGATTCAATCACATGACAAATGGCAAAGGAGAGAATCTAGATGTAACTGAACACAGATGAAGGGCCCTGCAGGAATGTGACACAAGCTCGCATTTTTCTTGGGTAGATTTTGTGGGGTTTTTATTGCATATGAAACCCTGGGAATTTAAGAATGTGGGGAAACAAATACATGCAAGACATATTCTTAGAAGACAACATATACAACTGTGTCTTGTAATTTACATAGCTTTGTACAGCCCTACTGCTCCAAGAAAACCAGATAATTGTGGGTCAGCCCATGAGCTGGAGTCACCAGAAGTTCAGAACTGGGTAACACTGCTCACACTTTCATGGTTAACATTGATCTATTTGGTACAGAGGGTGTGCTACTTAATTACAAGAAATTTCAAACCAAAACAGAAATGTTGGTGGAATGGGAAATAATTGCATATTTAAGGTTAGATTTTTGTCTTCTAGTTGTCAAGATTACCATTTAATTTTCATTTAATGCAAGTAGCACCATTGCTTAGTCTAAGTGTCTAGGCTTCTGAGAGGAACATAGAAGAGGTAAAGTTCTGTATCCATCAGGATCCAAATCCAAGGATAAGTTTGTTTCACTTTCTAGTTTGACATTGATATTGCCTAACTTTAATTCATGAATCAACCTGACTGTTTTGCTGAAGGTCACACTGTTTGCCAATTTCTTTTTGTCGAGGAGAGGTATTTCTAGGTGTCTGCTTTTGGTGTAGCTGGAGCCAGGTCTAGTAATTTGCTAAAACTCGTGAGTCAGAACTGTAGACCAACTGTTTGTTGCCTTTGCATTATGAAATTGTATCAACTGGTCATTCCAAAATGACCCAATTTTTATTCTATTTTTCCCCCCTTGTCTCCTTCCCACCAGGAGAAGGGAAGTAAGTGAACTGTTGCCTTGCAGACAGTGTTTATACATCTTCAGTCTCTTTAGGCCACAAATGCTGCATTTTGGGAGCTGCCCTGTGATTATCTGTGGCTTAGACTGCCTGGGTAGCATCAGCAAATCCTAGCCTAGTTCAGCCCACATCACCCACCAGGGTTGTAGTTTGCTATCTTCAATTGATTTCCACTCCCTTGGATGACTCTGGGGGCTGTACCCATTCCTGGACAGAGATTTGTGGTGAGCTTTGTGGTCTGAGCTCTGTGTGCACGTCATCCACAGCACTTTGTATCAGAGGTTCCAGTGCTAAGGACCTGTTATTTCTGTCCTTGGTGTGTCTGAGGCTCTGAGCACTGTGCAGTTTGTTTCAGTGTGCTCTGGATCCTCATTCTCAGAACAGAGCAGACAAAGAGCAGGTCATTGAATAGGATGAGAGGTCCAGTTCGCCTAGTGGTTTCTTTTCAGCAGCAAGTGACCAGACTACAAGAAACATAAAAAACTCATGATACTCTTCCAGAGCACAACCTGTGGGTCATGAGCATCCTGAGCCGGACTTGCTTTTTTGTCAGCTATATCATGCAAGAAAAGCCTGAGATGACTGACAATTACTATATCAGTCAGAAAGGAGTGAAAAAAAAGTAGATCTCTAGAGTTACTTGACAATTCCAGTAAGACAAGAAAATTACACCAGCACTGTGCACCAGTGCTATCCATTATTTTTTCTCCAGTTTTTGTGTAGATATGTTCTGGATTTCAGATTTCTTCCTTGAGACAGCCATATAGCTGTCCTGGGAAGTGAATTTTTGAATATGAGAAATAGTGCAGTTTATCTAAAGAACAGTATGTTAGAAGTTATTGATGCTTTGCAACTGAGTAATAAATATGTATGTGTGTAATAAACATGTATGCCCTCCTTATCGAGGGCAAGTAGTGTCCCAAAAGTTCTACCAGTACTGAGAACATATGTTGTTTGGTTGATGCTGATCTTTGTAGGCAAATCTGTGCAGGTGATAACAGGATGGTAAGTATGGCTCATAATCACAGTGTTTGATTGATCATAAATTAAAAACTCCTTAATGGGAAAAGTACAGCATGAAGACATAAGGAAGAACAGTTGATGTGCAATGTCAAACTTTAGGTACCTACTCCTGTTGGTAAACAACAACTTCATATGTAATTAGCCTCATTTGCTACAGCAAAATGACTGCTGATGAAAGAGGAGATAATTGATTTATTCCATGGATGACTTCTTATGGAGAGACATTACTTACTGTCGTGCTTGGAAGTCATAAAATAGCAGCTGGCCTGGAATGAAATATTACATTAACCTTAGTAGAAAAATTGCACTTGTGAGAATGCTTTGTTGTTAATTACTGATTACAAATGGTAAGAGCTGGTTTTAGATGCTGAGGAGATGACTTGGAAAGGGGAACGTTTCAGGTATGGTGTGCTTCATAGATCATTCACTGTGACATGATGGATACCTTTGTAAGTCAAGAGGAATTAATCAGAAAAGTATGTACAGTAACTACCAGCCCTCAAGGCTAGAATTATCCACAGGACATGCTCATTCAAGTTCCTGCAGTGCATTGGGATGAATTTTTGGGCACCGGTGTTTAATAAAAGATTCATTACCTGCATGAAATGAAAGAAAATACTGTTACTCAAAGTAGCTCAGATTTCCCAGATAGAAAAAAAAAATAATTTCTCCAGTCCTTGATTTGTATTTCATTCTTTTGAGAGCATGTGAGTTTTACTATAAAAGATTTCTGGAGGCATAAAAGTATGAGAGGAAAGATTTAATAATGCAAGAGACGTGGCCAAAACCAAAAGGATTTTTTGTGGTGGAGGTGAAAGAGCATAGCGCAGCTTTTCAAAATTATCTGTATGCAATATGTGGGCTCTCTGTTAGACAAGCACTTGGACAGATGGGTGGAGAGAACACCTGGACTCAGCACTCCAACCTGGTGCCATTCAGTGGCTTTTGTGTTTAATTGTCTCCAAATCGACCTCTGAAGATCTGAACCATGTTGGTTCAGTCAAATGCTTGCTCTGAACTCAGTAATATTCTGATGGGACACCTTGCCTGCCTCTTTCTCTGCATGAAATTCCTCATTTTTCCTCCCCAGTTTTAAGTTTTGGACCTGAAAAACTGGGTAATCATACTTCAGAATGCAGGGGGACATGGCAGTTTGGAGGAAGCAAAGGGCAATGGGAGGATGTCTGTAATGATCACAGATTTCTGCTCCTGGTCCCTGCAGAGCAGTGTCTCCTTTCTGTCTGTGCTCCAAGCACCTGAAACCATCAAGTGCTCCAGTATCAGTGGCTAAATTGCTGTATCCCAGTGTTTACAGACTAGTCCTTGGAAACTGTAGCCTCTCTTGCTTGTTTCTGGTGCTAGTAGTTTTGGGGCAGCTTTCTCAGTTGCGTGAAGGAAGGCAGCTGTGTTTGGTTAAACATCTGCCTTCTTTTCCCTGCGTTGGGTATTTTTATTCTTTTAGTAGAAGAGGTTTCTTAACTGCAGCAGAGTTGTTGCCCACTTATGACAGGGCAAGATGATCTCTTTAAATCCTGAGAGCCCAGCTGTAACCTCTCTCTCCCCTGGGGGATTGTAATGTATCCCAATAGATGTAACTATGAAAATCAGAGAATATAGACATACAATCTGTCTACAGGTACTTGTAATTCTTATTTACTTTAATTTTAAGGTAGGACAGAAGAAGTTGGTAAATTTGCAATTAGTTTCAAGAGATTAGATTCCACAAGTTCCATTTTTGCAGACTTTACTGTATATTATGCAGAACCTCAAGTTGTACAAAATGATCTATAATATCCATTGATATTGTATGTAATGTCAAGATGTATTATTCATTCACTTTTTCACTTTGTACAATATTAATTAACCTCAACGATGTAATGAGCTGCACCTTAACAAAGCTTTATTCAGTAAAAGTACAATAATCTTCTTGACTGTTTATGCAGAGAAGTTTGGGAATGTTTCTCTGTGAATGCCACAGACATAGCAAGATTAACATAACATACTGCCTTTTGAAAGATGTGGCTGCAGGAGCCAGTGTGCCTTTTGGGATTCCTACACTAAGGAAATTCATGGTACTGTGGTGAGACAGGCTGTAGAGTTTTTGTACAAGTGTGTAAATCATCAAATCAAGCACAAATTATTTAAGGGCACTTTCTAAAGAAGTTTTTGTTTAGTCGAAGTTTGTGGGGAACTGTAAGGTGGGTCAAGCCAGATGCTGCAGTCCAATCCACACTTAGTGCACTACAAGAAGTGGCTTCCCCTGGAGTGAGTTTGCTCTCCATGCTGTTATGGACAGGGCTGAGCAGAGAGGTCAGCTGGAAAATACAGAATTTGTGGATGGCTGAAAGCAGTTGTAAGTTTGGGCTGCATTCTTCCAGTTGTGGTAGGTGGTGAACACTTGGGTTGGCTTGGAGTTAATCTCACAGGGGTTGTGTGCATGTGGGCAATGATAGATTTGAGATGATGCAGTTGTGCATCCCAGACTGGGCAGGTCATGTATCCAGATGACACAGTGCAGAGAGTGTCTTCAGTCTCTCCTGTTCATGCTGTCATGCGTTCTGAAACTAAACAGAAGAAATGAGGAGGATTTCAGGCTGGTAGGTTCTGCATTAAGCCTCTGTCAGGATGATCTGAGGATATAATAGAATAACAACCACGGCTGATTTAAGACCTTGTGTGCTCGTCTGTTGATCTAGTAAAACAAGGAGGAAATTCTGCCTTGCCCTGACAGTCTTGTTTGGTGACATCAAACCCTTGTGACAGCAGTAATTAACAATTCCCTGAATCCAGAGCACAAACTGAAGGGTCCTGGGCTATTCCTGCCAGTGATCAGGGTGCTCTCACAGAACTGGGGTCTGAATCCTTGCAAACAGAAGACATGTGCCCCATGCGTGGGAAACACCCAGCTGCTGGTTGTTGTCATTACATTTGTTTGTTTAATTATTAGACTGAGAGATTGGTTGTTTCAGTAATCATCATCTGGGCAGCCACACTTAAACTGCTTTTATTCACTAGTTTTCAGACCTTGCTTCTTACTCACATGGAGCAGGTACGGAAAGAAAAGTAAGAAAAAAGTATTTTTACAAGGCAATACTTATACAGCATTTGAACAAAAAAAGTGTTTGTATTGTGTATGTCTCCTTTTCCTCTATAAATAACGTAGTATCTATCATACTGAGGCCACTCAAGGAGGTCATTCTTGGTTTATTTACCTGTTTCAGTTGTATATTCTAGTGTGGATGGGATCTTGTATTTGAACCATCCCTATGTTCATGAGGCAATGGCAAAATGCAGGGGGCAGAATGAAAGCAAAATTTTATTTCCTTCACAGTGATTCTTTTGTGCAGTTGCTTTGGAAGGAGGAATAGATTTTTATTCCAGGTTTTCCAGTATGCTATCAGTGTAGATGTTTCTATCATTTTATTACCTTGGGATAAAAGTGATACTCAATCTATTGAAAATTGATAGCAAAACTCCTGAGGTCTAAAGAGGCCAAAATTCAAGTTAAAAGGTCTCATTCAGGGGTTCAGAAAGGAGCTATGGTTGTGAGCAATTTTTTACCTGTCTTTGCATCATTCCACACATTCCGCACTATAAAATACTGAAGGTCTTATGCCAAAAAGATTTCCCTTTTTTTTTTTCCTCCCTGGTAGTGGCATAATAAATACATCCAAACCAAAGAGAGTTGGAAAATTTACAGTGCACTGAAATTGATGTGTATTTCTGGTGCCCGGAAAATCCAGGAAGGAGTGTTCCTTTCTTTTCGACCTTAAATCCCATCTGAACAGTATTCCGAGTGTTGTCCAGCAGAGAGTTGAAGGCAAAACATTATATCCAAATTTTAAAAGAACAGTAAAAAATCAGAACATCCCCACAGTCAGACCACCTGACTGCACAGCAGATTAGCAACCTCTGTATCTATCAAATTCATGCTTTAATATAAATCTTTTCTCCATGTAAATGTGAACTGTGTCTTAGATAATTTCAGACAAGCATCTGGGGATTAGTAAGAGGAAGTGAATATTAATTCAATTAGAGGACAGAAGATGAACGTACAAGCTGGCATGGGGAACTGACATTGGGAGTCCAAGTAACAGAGACATCTCTATAGCTAGGAGACAATAGTTTCATCTGTTCAAGTCAGACTTGGCTTTTGCCTTGCATATATTTTACTTATGAAATAGTGGTTGAAGGAGTTGTATTTACATAACAATATAGTTAGTGTCATATTTTGTGAATTGAGCATGGCTGACGATACATGGATGAAAGATCTGGAGAGCAGATGCATAGTGCTAGCTTTCCATTGATTTTGATACATTAAATATTCATTAAAAGCTTGGCTGAAGGAGAAAAGAAATGTTTCATTGAACCAGTAAGGAAAAGCTGAAATCACTGGTACTTCTCCAAAAGTGTATCTTACCTAATGTAAATTGAATAAAGGCTCCTGTGGGGAAGGTGAGATATGCAATATTAGGCACTGTTTTCTTTCTATAAGAGATTGTTGTACCAGTGACATCTCTATATAAAGTAATAGCCAAAAGTCACTATTCTGAGCACAGGAGAGGTTTTTTGTTCTTTAATTTCCATAACTTTGGACCTAAAAAAGCATATCCATGCACTTTCTTATTCTTAAATGCCATGTATTTACAGCCTGAAAACAAATCCTTTCACACTGCATTTTCCAGGCAGGAGCACACTGTCACTATGGGAGTAAGCCCTGGATCTGTAGGCTTTTCTCACCTCTTCTATGACACTCTCATTTGTGCATGAATTTCTGCTAATCTGGGTCTTTATCTGAAGAACATGGGCACTCTGCTCAGCTCCCCACCTGATGCAGAGATGTTTTTGTCTCTGTCCCTGCACAGTTTCAAGCTCAGGTAGGGCTTGGACTCTGGCAGGAACTCAGGGGTTCTGGGGTAATGCTAAAAATGCATGCAATATGCATGTACAGATGTGTGGTTGTGTGCATTTGGTAGGAAATGTCACAGCACAGACAACTCTGCACTGACAGAGTGATGAGTGCAGCACACACAGCGAGCATGTCCAGGTCCTAAACAGCCTCATGGGGCTCAGTTACTCTGGGCAGGGTGCCTCACTGGAGGCATAGGAATGATCCTGCTGCTTTCTCTGCAGCTGCTTTTATCTTCTTTATTTAATGTAAACTTGGAGTAATAAACTGTTGCTGAATTCGCAGCTGTGTGCAGGGGGATAAGGTTGTCTTCTTGCCAAGACCAACTTCTCTGTTCTTTCCATTCCTTTCTGCCATTTCCTCCAGCCCTGAAGTCTCCTTCTCAGCTTCAATCCTTCTCAGACTTCAGCTCTGCTCAGTCTCCCTCTCCCATTTGTATTTTTTATCTTACAAAAATGAGTATTTTTTTTAAATTAATTTACTGTGCTAATTTATGATCTTGACTGTCAGAAAGTGGAGGACCCACACAGTGAAAGAATGACTTGGAGACACTTTTCCCTCTGAAAATTGCACTATTGCTTATTTGTTTATTTTAGGCGACTACTGCAAAAGCAAACCAGGTAAAAGAAAAGTTTTATCTGTTTGCTGGTAGAAGTAACATGAAAGTGTGTCACCAAAGTAATGACAGGCCAGGTGTTTATGAAAATGGAAGGAGCTAGAAAACAAATAGTGCAAGACCTAGGGTTTCACCTCCAACAACCACTAAAGAAGTCATGGGACACTGAGATGTAAATGCATTGAAGGGGTTTGTTTTCAAAAGGAATGTAACAGATCTCTCCCTGATCCTGCTTATGATCCTTCAATCACACAGCCACTGATCTGTCACAGGAAGATTGGTGGAATCTTCAAGCATTACCTTCATGCCTTCCATGGAGTATCATGTGCTGGTCCTCTTTGAGAGACCCACTTCAATTTTCACTTGGGCTGTAAAGTGAGTTACTATATAAAATATTGACACGGAAGGAAGAAAACTGCCTTTTTACCCAAGTGTAAATGATCTTGAAACAAAATACGTGGGATAAAAGAATGATTTCTTAGGCAGGTTTATGAATAATTTATTTTTGCTTCTCATTACATCAGTGTAATCAAATCTGCGACTAAAGAAGTAAGACAGAAGGTATCATCTGCTAAGACACTGAATCTCTTTATACCACCATTGGCAATGTAGTCTCATCTGTTATTAAAGGCTCTCCTGCAGTTGTGTGGGTTCCAAATCTGTCGTGTCATTAACAAGTTGTTCTTATGTAAGTGCCAACATGATAAAAATCCATGTATTTAATCTGATATCTGCATCCAAAAATAACCTAAATAAGCTTCCTTTCCTGCTAAAGCTGCTCCTATTTTGGAAGCTGTACATTGAAATGATTCTTGCTTTGTGCAGAAGGCTTTGTGCGTGGTGTGTCGATATTTGTGTGTGTTTCCAGTTGATCTATCACAGAACTATGGGTGGTCTCTAACTTGGGTCATTCACCAGGCTGCACCAGGTACTTGCTGTTGTGATTTCTTTAGCTCTGTTAAAAGCATGTTGACAAATCAGGCCTGAGAAATAAGAACAGGGGGTAGGAAAGTAGTCTGAATGCAACTCGGCTTGGCCAGTGTGGCTTTAGAAAACATGCTTATATGGGACTGTGGTTTCTTCACATGGGTTCTGTCTTGGAGAAATGGGGCTTGGAGGGTGATTGTAGTGGCCAAACGAGGATAAAACTAAAGGCAAGGACTCAGTCTGCAGTCGCAGACACTGAAAGTGCATTGATTTAGAAATTGGGAGTTATATATCTATTACACTTGTCAGCCACTGTTGCTTTGTTTTGTAAAATTAACTCTGAGAAGCAGTTTTTGACTTTCCTCCAAGTAACATTTCCTGGACACCACAGTGGTCTCCTGGAATAACTCACTCCCTTGTGATTTTTCACTTGTCATACACATCAGCCTCAGATCTCTTACACAATGAAGTGCTAGAGTGTGTTTCACTGCAAATCTGCAAGTCCACATGGAATAAGAAATCTAAATACTGTACTGTATGGTGAGTCAGTATGTAGGTGATGACATAGCCTGATGCATTTTGAAAGTCAACAGATCTTTTTCCAGATGTCAGGGCAGCTCTTTGTATCGCACATAAGAGGCGTCTCATTCGGTGGCTACTGAAGTCAGTAGAAAGATTCCCTGTGGCTTAGGTTGCCTTAGGGACAGTCCCTTAGTTTCAGAGACTTAGGAAAATGCTCCACTCACACTGTTAGCAGCTCCGATTGTGTTATAAATACCACACTGAGTTTCTGGAGAACTCCCATCTGTTCAGTGATACTCAGCCCTGCGTACTGCAACCTGTGTCTCTGAGTGTGGCAGCACTAAAACTTTCCTTGAATCACCATCTAAATGATGATACAGTAATCAGCACCACATCAGGGTCACTGCAGTAGTGGCTTGTTCCTGCCGTGCTGCAGGATGTTCAGCCAGTGCCTGAGCTGGTTTGCACCATCAGCACACCATGCATCCTAATACTGGTTCTGCCATTAGTGCTTTTTGTCATCAGGTTGTTGTCTCTCTGATACACTTGTAATGCCTGTAGCAGTTCTGCCTGTTTATCTGTTTCTCAGGGGCACATTGGTGGTTTAATTATTGTCTGCATAGTGTTTTGATCATAAAAAATGACAAGTGTAATTACTGGTTACAAGGTAAATTGGGCATCTAGCAAAACTATACAGCTGCCATGTGATGCACCTCTGAAATTCCTTCCTTACTTGAAGGCAAGCCAAGTATTTGCTCCTTCCTATAATTATCTAAGATGTGCCCATTTGATTTTTCTGACATATATCTTTGTCACTGCAGCCTTATATATACGGAGTCTGAAGTGTTCATCTAAATGACTTCAGGGAGAACCAGTGTTTGTGTCAAGACCTTTATGGACCAAGGGCAATCTGCTTTCTCATGCACAAATATATGAGCATGAGTGTGGGCATGCCCCAGCTGCTGCTGAAGTCTATGAATTAGGGATGAGCTCAGTGCTGCCAACAGCTTTTGTACCAGTCTTGAAAAGAGATGGTTTTGTAGGCCCAGTGCTTCATTATGCATCCAAAATATGCATTAGTAAACCTGTGTTTTGATTCCACAAGATGTACTTGCATGACTGGCTATAGATGGTTTTCTGTACTCCAGCTGCTGAGCTTTGAGCTGAAACAAGTATTTCTCAATGGGAAGAGTAATTTTTTCAGCTCAGAATTAAGTGGCTAATCATTAAGAATTCAACTGGCATGAAATGCACAGCATTAATCATGGTGCACTAACATGTTGATAATGTGGATGTAGGGTGTGTGCTCCACTGAAATTCGCTAAATGATATATCTGTTTTTTATTGGAAAGTATTAATGTGGGCTCTGTTGTTAAGCAAGATATGGAAGTATGAGACCTGCAGGGGTTTTAAAGAGACTGCCCTGCTGTTCAGGGCACACATTACTGAGGACTGAAACACTTAGAAAGGTACCTTTTCTTTCCCCTGAAATCTGATCTTAAAATTGACACCAAAGTTGTAACTTGAATAAAGTACTGTCCCTATCTTGAGTATCCCTTATGGCCTGACAAGGGAGTCCCAGCTTGCAGCAGTAGTAGGGGATAGAGGTGCTCATGCTTTTTGTAGACCTGATCCAGAGGGGGAGGAGGCATTGCCACCCACCTGACAGCTTTCATCAGAAACCTCAGCCCCCAGAGGCAAGGGCCAGCTGTGATCTCTGTGAAAACTGGCAGCAGAGGACCTCTGCATCTGAGTCCCAATGCTAGAGAGTCAGAGTCCTGCACCTGGAGCTGTTTCTTCACCATTCTTGCTATTGCCTGTGTTACCTTGAAATGTTTTTGATCTCTTTTCTGAAACTACTGAAAATATTATACTATAACATAACGAATATTGATGACTATTAAGCTGAATAACATCTGGCATATTCTAAATAACTTCAGATAAAATGTTGCTATTTCCCAGTGTTGTGGAAAATTCCCTTCTTGCTAACCAGCAGTTACTGCATTTCTCTGAAAAAATTATTCCTTGTGTTCATTTGCTTTTCAGCATGTGAACTCCCATGTTGAGAATTAAAAAAGTCTCTAATGTTTCATGTCTGAAGGCACAAATGTAACCTGTTCAAATATCATTCTTCAATTATCCTTTGAATCATCTGCCTTCCAACTCTTCTTAGATTCTGTAAAATACCCTTTATCAAAAAAATAGTACATCTGTTATTTCAGTTCGTTTCCCTAAACTGTAATCAAGCACTGTCTATGCAACAAAAATGAAAAGGAATGTCTATCTGGAACAGCATTCTTCACTTTTATTATTGGAAAATGCATTAATATTCCCTTATCAAACATATCCATTTAACAAATAATTCAATTTCTTTCCATATTCAGCTGTTTTTAAAAGAAAAATGCACAGAAAGGCATTCTTTCCTGATCATAAAGGCCAAGCTTGATTTTATTCTTATTCATGTAGTTTCACAAAAACTAAAAATAGATTATGGTAAATAACCTATTGACCTCTCTTTTGTTGAAACATAGCAAAAAAAATGATAGGCCCTTATTAAATCTGGTCTAAGCTGCCATTTATATTAAGGCAGTGTGGCATAGATTGTTAATGGAATTATATTTAGGTTTAGGGTAAAAACTTTTGTGTCTTAGGTTGAAGTCAGTTTCCAGCCTCCTTACTGCAGTTAGAAAAGTGTGTGATTTGTCCAGGTTTGTGGTTGTTAAGTATTGGCAACAGGGACTCTAAGCAGTTTAGAAAATGCTTCCTTTTCTGTCTCCACTCAGAGGAAAGGAAATGGAGTGAGCACTTCAACTGCTCGACTCAGAGGCTTAGTTGTTTCTTCCAGTGGCTGTGGAGGCTTTATGAAGTTCCTTGAGTAGGGAAGGACTGCTGCCCAGGTGCCTTAGTCTGCCAAATTCAGGCAGCATCATTCTGCATCCACTCTGCCCCACTTTCCACTGGCATGAGGCTTACACCAGGTTCAGGGTAGAGGAGGATAGGCCGGAAGGAGCCCCCCTTGGGTGCCTTTTTGTAGGTCCTTACAAGGCAGCAGCAATATCCAGATGTGTCTGACTGAGGTTTGCTTCTGGACAGATTCTTCTAGCCACATCCTTCCAGGCAAGATCTGTCCAGCTGCAGGAAGTGCTGCTCTGTGGTCCAGCTGTCTAAAGTATGAAGAGAAATGGTGACCACCCACCTTCCCCAGCAGCAAACACGGGCTCTCCAGAGCTCCATCATGATCCTGTGTGTGCTGGCACTCAGGAGCTGCTGCTGTGCTACCAAAGAGAGCTAAACAGTCCCAGGAGATGAGAACATCTCCTTCAGTGATGGCCAGGCACCTTTAAAAAGGTGTTTATCATGCCTGAGATCTGTTTAGCTCAGGAAGAAGTGGAACATCTATTGGTTTTAGAATAATTAGATAATTAGAGATAGTCACTGCGTGTTGGTTTTCCCAAAAGACTGAGATACTGATACCATGGGTTTTCTGAGACTCCCAAGTGCCTAGGATGTGGGCACTTGAAAATCTCACTCAGGGACTCTAGAAGGCAGTTAAACCGTTCATTAACAGCAGTCTTGGTGGGCACCCAGCAGTGTTAAAAGCTAGGCCTGGGATTCAGGGCAGTCAGCAGCACCTGGGGTGGAGAAGGCCTGTACACAGTGAGTTGTTATATTGGCATGTGAGATGCTTGGTCAGATCAGTGCAGAAGCAAAACACTCAGCTCCTGCTCAGTCAGAGCCTATAAATACATTCAATTAAGTGAAGACAAGTGTATGTTCATGTTAAAGGCAGTATTCAACTTCATGCAATGTTTGGCTCCATGAATTATCAGTCTTTGTTCTTGCAAGTGCTGAAATCCCAAGGAAAACGTAAGGTCCACTAAGACTTGCTGCTTCCCCGGGCGTACAATGTGCAAGCACCAGGATTCCCAAGCTGTTTTTTTTTCAGTCTTGAAACATCACATGTGTACTTATTTAAGTATGTCTGTAAAAAAAAACAAAAAACCAAAACAAAAAGCCAGTCATACAAAAAGCCAGCAGCTGGGGGAAAAATAAGATTTTGGTGAAATTAAGAGTTTTTTTGAGTACTAGCATCTAGTAAAATTTAAAATCCATGATTATTCAGTAGGTAAGGAACATAAAGACCTGATGGGGGGAAAAAAAAGTCCTGCTTATATGCCCTTTTAGAATAGAGCTAAGATCAATAGTTCTTGCTCTGTTCATTAAGTTTTAATGTGGAGACAGGCACTCTGTGCATACCAGGGTGTCTGTGGAGTCATCAGTGAGAGCTAATAAATGTCTGTCATATGAAGAATACATTACAGAGGGAGCCAAGTTAAGTGAACCATTTAGTTACCATTAGTTATTTTTCATTAATATTTTTAACTGTAGTATTATCCACTACACATTAGGTAGGATAGAGAGCATAATGCCTGTGATGTACTTTATCCTAAAAACAGAGATTTCTTCTGAAATTGTGTGCGGTTGGTGGGGATCAGGACGAACATTTCAGCTGTGATCTCAATGGTGTCTTTCTTGTTTATTTAAGACTACAGGAACCCAGATGGGAAAGGAAATAATTTCATCACATGACTTGGCATTAACCAGCCCTGGCCATTTACATGAATAGCAATTGAATAGTAATAACTGTGCTAGAAATGGAAATACCTATAAGCATGTTTAATACTGGAAATACCTATAAGCATGTTTAATATTAAAAATAGCACTGGAAAGGAATTTCCACAATAGCAAATGCATTATTCCAATCCTGTGTGTTCCATTCTGGGATATGCATCTGCTCCTGTGATCCTGTTCAGCTGTGACCTTTGAAGCACAACCAGACTGGGAACACTGGGGTCCCAGAGGTGGAAGAGAGGAGGGAACTGTCCATGACCCTGCAGGTCCTGCTCTGGACTTGAGTCACTTCTGGGCAGGACTTCCTTTTCTGACACATTGTTCACTGGAGGGCTGGATGAAGCTGGGGTCCTGACAGCCAGTCATCATGGAAGAGTTACAAGAATAAATATGTTGGATCTTATGCTCATAAATTTTTCCCTAGGATAATACGCTTCTGTCATTTTACACTTTTTAATTTTTATCTGTTTTTTTTTTTTTCATTACTATCGGCTTTAAACTCAAGGATTCTGATTTCTAAATGTAATAATAGCATGGTTGGACATACATGTGAAAATGTATCCTTCCCAAGATCCCAAGCATTTAACAGATAGAGAAAGAGGTACACACTTGAAGTGTGATATAAAGGCTTGTTAGCATGGATTTAAGATTACTCCCAAATTTGCATCATTCTCAACTTACATCAGTAATGTTCCACTTCTAAAACTACTATCCATTAGTCACAGAGGCTCCAAGGAGTGAGGGAGGAAATTAAAATAAATTTTAGAAACTCTTACAAATTACTTTGCACAGTTTTTTTCAACTGTGACAAAACTGAAAGTGAAGTTTGATGGTTCAGTATCTCTGAAAGTTAGAAAGGGATATTGTAATTCTTTTTGGAAGGAAGAGATGCTGCCTTTTAAAGCATCAAAAGCTTTGATCTGTGCTTTTGTTGAGTTGTGAAATATCAGCTCCAAAACATGTAATTGTCTTGGAACTAAAATTTGCACATATTCAAAATGAGGCTAATATTGTCCAGTGGGGAATGAATTTGCACTGTAGAGGGAAATACGCATATTTTTTATTTGGGAAGTAAACTACTCTTGCTAAGTGTAAATTACTCTTGCTAATTACTCTTTGTTAAGTGTCCCAAATTATTTTATTCTGTATGTTCCAAAAAGAATTTATTTGTACGTATGGACATGAATTTTTTATTTTCTGAAGGATGCAGAACTGTCAGATGTGGATTTAACCACAATTCAGATGTATTACAGTATCTATTGCTGTTCCCTTGGGACAGGCAAACAGGCAAGAACAGTGTCCAGCCATCAGTTCCCTGCATTAATTTTCTGTGACTGAAGTAATGCTGTCTCTGGAGGATGAGAACGTGCGTCCATGGCAAGTGGGACTGCAACCATGTTTGCTTCTATGCACTACTGAATTGGCTTCTTAATTCTAACATTGCATCTGGTGCAGAAACAACCTTTTGCTTGATTTTAGAGTAGGGTTCACAGAGGTGATGCAGAGAACCCTAGTCAGGTACTGTTGTATGAGCACTGTGGCCCTGTGGTGGAAAGCAGTGATTAGGACATGGCTATAAATCTGTAGGAGAGGTAAATTTAAGAGATGCTATCAAGTAGTAGTCAATTTGCATATCAGATTTGGACGCATAAATATTCCACCTTTCTGGGCTGTGTCTGTATGCTGACTATCAGCACCAATAGCTTCTTTAATGAGTAGAAGTATTTCACTGTTTCATATTCTCCAGGGCTTAATTTTTGTAAGTGAACTGCTGACTCAGTTCTACCTCACAAAATAACTCAGTTTGACAATAATTCAAGGCTAAAAATGTGAGCTGCCTGCTCTTTATCAAACAAGCAATTACACAGAACAGTGCATCATTCCATCAAGCAATGCTTAAATTCTTCTAATTGTGTTTTAGAAAATGATGTCTCCTGGTTTTGCTTTTGTTTCTCAGTGGCTCACAGTACCATGGCTGTGGGCAGCCCACTGCTATGGCTCACTGTGATAATGTTTGATCCTGACCTCTTGCAGGCTTTGAGGGGTCAGGGTTGGTGAGGAAATGCGAATGTGTTTTTTTTGTTACTGCGCTTATCGATCCTTCAACCAGACTGAATCATCTGACTGGATCTTGATCAGCTTTCTGTGTCCTTTCCCTCATTTGCCAGCCACTCAGCACTAAAGCTTTGACTTTAGCATTGCATGAGGTCCTTTGGATATCACGTTCCTACTTCATCTATGTATCATTTATACTTCTTCAGATCTTACATAGAGAGCGGCAGGGATTTACATAAGATCTAGATTTTTGATCTTAGGACTGGGATGGACCACTTTATCATCAAAGACCCGTTTAAGATCTGCACATCTTAAATTTGAAAGCCAGCATTTGTCTTTGTTCAGCCCCATGTTTTGGTGGTGCTGATGTTACTAACTATACTTATGTAGCCAAGCCCACCCTTTGCTTGCCATCCAATTAAATGGTGTTTGGATGGGGTATTGTGGAGGTGGTGAGAGGAGCCTGTGCTTCACCCATGTGCTCATTTTTGAAGCTGTGGTGCATGACAGAGGTGAAGGTGTGCTTTCCAGTACTGCTGTAAATGCTTCAGGCAGCCAGCAGCATGGAGAATTTCAAAGTGCAATTCTATTCTATAAAATAGCTGCTGCACAAAAACGTTACATACACTGGTCCTGTGCTCTCAGCTGATGCTGGGAAGGGCTGCTTGAGTTTCTCATTTTGAAGCTCCATTTGGAATCTGAAAACTGGGAAAATTTTCACCTCTTCCTTTTCTCCTGCCCCCTCCCCTCACTCCAAAATGTAATGAGAAAGAAAAAGGTCCAGTGGCCCAAATAAAATCTGCAGGGAGGCTGGTGCAGGCTCTAAAATTTCCAGTTTGGTCTGTTTTTGCCCTTGTTCCCAGTGTCTCAGAGGTGGAGTGCAATAGTTTGGCTCAACTCCTTGTCTTTGGTGAGCCAGAAATTGTCAGTCTGAAATACTCTCGACAGGATTGTTTCATGGTGGAAAAGGAGAAATGGAGTGTAAGCTGTGCATTTTTTAACAGGAATGATTCTAAAGGGGTATGAACAGTAAAATCCTACAGGAACTCTGTGGAGCTTGGACTGTATTTTTAATCACTTGGCATTGTGTATAAATAAGCAGGTTTATGAAGTAGAGCAGTACTGTATTTGCATTAATGCTTTTCAAACTAAGGCGTGTTTCAAAGGAATAAAATTGTCATTTTAATCTTCTGTGTAAGCCTCATGGTGGTTTCATTACTTGACGTAAAGTGATCACCATTAAAAAATTGAACATTTACTACCAATTCATGGCTAAACCCAGAACAACACAGGATTTCCCTGAATTTGGAATATTTAATTGCCAGTTGAGACACTGTTATCTGATAAGCAGTGGTCTCTGTAGATAGCCATATAAATTAATATCTAAGCTCATATGGAAAACATGTCCTTCATAGATAATTCTATATCTTTTTATAAAAGCCTTGAAAAACACTGGCAGAATACAATTTTTTTGCTTGGTTGTTTTTCCTTGTTGTTGCAGACATCCTAGTGAACCCTAAATGGAATTCCTAAAAATTGCATTATGCCGTCAACCTATGTCACAGCAGTACAATAGTTGTTTTATCATTGGCAGCTGCTTCTGTAAGTAATGACTTCTAAGCTATACCCCTACATTCAAGCAGTGTGCAGTAAGTCATGAATTCTAAATCAGTTCAAAATGGAACAGAGATGAGATTCCTGCCTGTTAACATGGGACTAAGAAGAGAAGTCTATTATAGTCACTGCAATCATAAATAAGGTTTATAGTTCTGTCTCCCCCCACAAATGGTAAGGAACTTCTGGTACTTTTGTAATAATTTTCAGTTAAGTAATTTTCAGTCTTATATAGGATAGAATTACATTTACCAAGTGTTGTTCCTGCTGCCTGCTTCCTGAACTCTCTCTTTTGACCCTTTTTTGATGAGTTGACTGCTTGTGAGACACCTCTTCATTCATTACTGCTGTTTAAAAATCCCATGCTCACATTCCCAGGTTAGGAACCTTTGTGACATGTCACGAGCTGGTAAGGTGCATGCACCAGGTAAATATTGTAGTATAAAGAAGACTCAAATGAAAACCAACAGTGAAAGCCCTTCTGCCTTCTAATAACACAGAGCACATTTGAATGTATTCTTGAATACATCAAAGAGCTGGGCATCACCAGGGTGCCATTCAGCTGTGAGACTCTTCAAGCTGTATTGAGTGAGGCTCTCAGTGTTTTAAGGATTATTGCACCCGTCACCATAATTCCTGGACTCTGCTGCCTTGTGTGTTGCCCTGGCTTCATGCACTGCTGGGTGCTGACACCTTCATTCAGCAGAGTTCATAGTCAAGTGTGAGCTTCAAGAGTGAACTTGAATAAATTGCCACATTGAGGCTTGTATGGGGAACGCTGTATTACTAAATCCCTGTTCTTTTTACATAAGATATTAGCTGCAGTTGCCAACTGCCAATCTGACAGTGTGGGTGAATGCTGGAGAGGCAGTGATTAGGGAAACTGAACTGTGTGGTTGTTCTTCCTCTGCTCTCTTCATTATTCATAAATTCACAGTTAGTGTCTCTGTAGTTAATAGTTATCTATGCTTCTGTACAGCCTTCAGTCAGAGGTTCTCTCTAGTACTGTGTGAACATCAATGAATCAGTGTCCTCCCACTGCGTCCTCTGTGGGCACTTTTAATCCTGGTTCAGTGTCTTGCCCAGTGTGCAAGTGTGCTCTGTGCTACCCTTGTAGCACTGAGCTTTAATTTTTTAAGATCATTACTCCAATGTACTAAAAGCAGCCATCTAACCTTTGTAGAATCAAAGATTGGTTTGGGTTGGAAGGGATGTTAAAGATCATCTAGTTTCAACCCCTTGCCACAGGCAGGGACACCTTCCACTAGAACAGGTGTATCTACCAACAACACTTGTTTTTCAGGATTTACAATACTGGAAGAAGGAGAGTTACTGGTGGATTTCCCTTACTTGTTAGTTTGGTGCTTGTAGCTAACATTTCTCAACCTGAAGGACATAATGTCAGGTCTGTGACTTAGAATCATACAGTAGTTTGGGTTGGAAGAGACTTTTTAAAGTCATCTAGTCCACCCTCCCAGCCATGGGCAGGGACATCTTGAACTAGGTCAGGTTGCTCAGAGCCCAGTACAACCTGGCCTTGAATACTTCCAGAGATGAGGCCTCTTCAGCCTCTCTGGGCAACTTGCTCCACTGTTTCAACACCCTCATTGTAAAAAAAATATAATTCTTAGTCTAAATCTACCCTCTTTCAGTTTAAATAATTCTCCCCTTGCTAAATCCCTCCATGCCCTTATCAAAAGTCCCTTTCCAGCACTAAGACACTAGCTTTTGGAATTAAGGCATTTTAGAGCTAACTTCCACTTGAATAGATGTTGATTATTTGTATGAAATTATACCACAGAGACCAAAGAAGCTACAGGCATATTGCCTGGTAGGTGAGCAGTGAGTGAGTGTGAGAGAGAGACAGTACCACCAATTGTCCCACATACTGCTCATTGCCATTTGGGGTAAAAGGGCACTTCATTTTTCGGTCTGTTTTGATTTTCTTTGCATGTGGTCAGAATTGTTCCAATTCTGTGCTGAGGAAATAAAATATCTGGTTTGGTTGAAAATGTCACATTTTGCACTGGGTAATAATTTGAATATTTCTGCAGATGTGTTTCAACAGCTCTGGGTGTTTGCTATTAATGTAGTGTTATAAATAAAGCAAGGGGTGTTTGTAGCGCATAGAGAAGAAAGGTTTTGATGTAAGAGACTGAAATAAATGGAGTCTTACTTAAGAGAATGAAAAAATTAGGCCAACTGAGTATTCCTAAATTCATGGAAATCTTCATCTGAATTTGCCTCTGGTCTCCTGATTTGATCAGTATGCTAGCAACCTTCCTAATGAAGTTATGTCTTATTAAATAAGCTTTCTAGGCTTATTAGGCAATGCCTAAGTTTTAAGATTTGCAGCTAAGAAGGAGAAAGCTCAAACCATGAAAAATCTCTCCAACTAAGTGGGTAAGTTTCTGTAGCACTGGGCAGACTTGGAGTTGGCAGGATTTGAAGTGGTCACAGTATTAAACACTGAAAAGTGTAGTCTGCAAATGAGGATCATTCCTTAGAGATGAGCTACAGGAACAGTTTTGGCAGTACAAAGGTTTGATTTTCAACTTCATCTTTAGAGGATTTTTATTTCTCCCTCACATTTGATTTTCTTCATCAGCCTTTGCACAGTGCTCTTTAGTGGGATAGTTTCAATACTGGTTTGACAGGAACCTACGCATGCTTTCATTGTTTTCTGTTTCTGGTGACACGTTCATTGAAATCTATCCCCATTTGCCTGATCTTGATTGCATTCAGTTCACAAGGTGATGTGTTGCATGATTCATTAAATGCCTGATATGCACTAGGCCTTTTCAAGATTGACAAAATAGGCATGGTGAAAATGTCAGTAATCTTCCCCAGAAATGCCAGTCCTTTTCTTATCAGCATGCTTCTGTACAGCTATTGTGTTTCAGCTTTTTCACTTTCTTCCTATTCAGCTTTCATAATATAAAAAAGTTGTAGTGGTAGCTGTAAGTGGTAGCTATTTTACAGTGTTAGCTGTAAGTCTGCTGTTTCCACCCTAGAAATTAGAGTGTCACAGAATCTTCTGTCTTTTCTCTGTCTCTTGTTCCCTTTTTCCTCTGTCAGTGCAGCAGAGCACTTGATGTTACTGAGTCCACAGTGTTTCCGTTTACAAAGAGGTGGAAGAATGGGGCTGTTGAGGTCAAAATCTCTTTTGTAGTGATATGTGCTAAATTTGCCAAGGGGCTCAGCTGGTACACTCTGCCTCAAAACTGTGGTGTTTACTGGCAGGAATCAGCTCATGGAGCAATTTCAGTGCAGATGCTGTGCATCATGCTTTGCTGCCTTGTAAGCAGTTATTTGTGTAAAAGGAACATTCATTTGCAAGTGCAACAGCTGAAGCAAAATGTATTTGTAACCTATACAGTGTTCTGAAGGAAACAGCAATAACATTAATTGACAAACCTTAATGTAAATTGTACTTGTTCACTGGAGTCCTCCTTTCAAATCATCAGCTTTACATAAATCTTTTACCAAGAGAAACATGCAGGTGGAATAACATGGTAGTAGAAACTCCAAAGGTCAATTTTTACAGCAAAAGCAGATATTGCCTGGAGGAATATAGTTCTTCCCATTGTACATACACATTATTTCTCTTTAGAACACTGATTTTTTATTTTTAATGGAAACAGTGCTAGTCCTCCTTTGCATGGGCTCTTTAGGTTTCTTCAAGTCAGTGGACACATTTCTGGGAAAGTAGAATTGGACCTCTTGTGTTTTCTGCTTCTGTAGAATTTAAACTAATGTTTAGTCTAATTAGACTAGTGTTTAGTCTGATTTGTTCAGAGGCAAGTATTAAAGGCACCAGTTTTTCCAGAAACAGGACATTAAATATAGACTGTATTGCTGACACCTGCAAGGTTTGGTATTGTTCTATCTGTCATCAGCGCATGGCAGCCTGAATATTTAAGGAGGGGGAAACCTTTGATTACAAAGTAAATTTCTTACTACTGGATTTGTGTTCTGTTCACCTTGTTATTGCCTCCAGCAGTTTAAATAGCAAAAAGGGGAGACCTGTCTGCCAGGCTGGGGGGCACAGGCACTCCTTCCATGGTCGCCTTTGGCATGATTTACAGCCTGCCATATTTTCCTGCTCTGTTCAGGTTGGTGAGGGAAAAAAGCCTGCTAAGAAAGGATAAAGAAATATTTTTTGAGACTGGATTTATCTGAAGCATGGTAATGTTTTCAGTTATTAGCCCAGGCATAGCTCTGAAGCAGGTAAGTTACATGGAGAGGCTGTTGGAGCTGAAGGCTTCTCACTCAGGCTGTAGCTGAAGACAGTAAAGCTGTACCTGGTTGAAGAATTGCAGAGTAAGTTGGTATTGTTCAGGCTGGAAGTGTCAGGGGAAAAAAAAAGACAGCTTGAGCAAGAAAAAAACCTGATCTTCTTAGGCAAGGCTCAGTGTAGCAGCTCATTATGCCTGGAGTGCTTTACCTTCCTCAGCTATGGTGTCTGGGTTGCTCCAGGGGACTCCCAATTCCCCATTTGTCAGGATTATGGATATTCTGTTTGGAAACACCATTACTGAATGTACTTCCCCTTTGGCTTATTAGGAGCTCCAAAAGCTCTTCCTAATGTGCTCTCCACATTGTCTGAAATTTGTTTGGTCTTTGTGCTGTTCAAATAGCATACTACATAGTTACATTTGCCAAATTGTTATTTACATTTGCAAATTGTTATAAAAATGATAAAATGTTGGGAAAATAAATATTTTTTCTTTTGGTGTCTTAATCTATTTCAGAAAAAAGTCAGGATCCCATTTTGTGGGGTTTCACTTAGTCTACCTCTTAACGCTTAGATTAACATACAGACCTCTAGACAGCATTTAGTCTATATAATGTTGTCATGGTTTGAGGCTGGTGCAATGCCATTGCCCCCATGAGAATACATTGTCCCTGGCGTCTGCTGTGAGATGTGACCAGGAATAAGCAAAGCAGGCCCCCACTTAGAAATAAAGAAAAGAAAACTTTATTAACTAAACTACAACTCTTAGTAAAAAGAAAACACACAGGGAAAATGAAAACCTTCCAAAAACATCTCCTCCTCCCCCACCAAATTTCCAATACATCCATCCCCCAAATCACCAACTCTTGGTCCATCACCACCCTTCAGATAATCAATTCTCAGTTCATCAAGAGGAGAGGAGTCCTTCTTGTGCCATAGGCTTCCCCAGGAAATACAGTTGAAACCTCATGTGCTTCTATGTCACTCGTGGCACTGCCCAGAGAACATTTGCCGTCATGACATCTTCCTTCCATGCCCAGTGCTCTCATCACTGCACATGGACCAGAGCTGCTTCTAGGGTTCCACTTTTAAGGATGCTTTGTCCCGTTCCAAAAAGAGCACAGTCTCACCTTTGGGACACCTGTCCCCCCCACATTTCACCCCCTGGGGCCAAGGGGTACCAACACTGAACCCTCTTGGCTCTGAGCCATTGCCTCCCCCTGGATGAAGTCTCTGTGTCACAAGAAACATGGTTCTGTCCATGGCTATAAAAAGAAGAGTCCAGCTAAGGCCACTCCATGATCTCCTCCTACCTAAGATTCTTCTCTACTCTTCCGCATCTTTCACTTGCACAAACCTTCATCATACTTGCCCATTTCTTCCTCTATTTCATCTCTATCTCTCTTCTAGGAAGGTAAATGTTCTGCAAAGTTTTCATGGTCCAAAAAACTGGTAAAAGCTCGGGCTCTGCCCGGCCAAAACTTCCACAAGCAGCCGGACACCTTCTCGCTGCATGCCCCCCCCTTCTCCGCCGGCCAGGCTGTGCTGCCAGCACATTATATCAAATTTCAAGGTGGCACAGGCTCTCTCTCCCTCTCTCTCTCTCTCTCTCTCTCTCTCTCTCTCTCTGTCTCCTGGGCGGGGGGAGGCTGCCCAATGCCTCTCCGTGCTCTCTCTCTTCCACCCTTCCATCCTCAGGGCCAGGCCTACCTCACCCAGCCGCATGGCTTCCCCGCCCAGCCAGCAGCTGGGCCGGGGGAGGTCTGACCTGCTTCCCTCTGCCGGAACCCAAGAGAGGGTTTCCTCAGAATGCTCTGCTTTTAACCCATGTTCTCAGAGGCGTATCCAATGTCTCCAGTGGCCACACCAGGTGCTAGTATTCAAATCTGAGCATCCATTGGTGTGACCACAGCATCCCAGAAAACTTACTTCCTCTCATACCACAACAAATGTCACTGTTCTCTTTTGCTTCATCCATTCATTGCTTTCAATTTCTACTCTCTATCAACAGCAATCTTCATTTCTGCTACACCTGAAGAGAGAACAGAGAAAGTTAGACCTCCCAGCCTAGCCTGTATGCATTAACCTTTTAGCACAATCAATCCATGTAAAATAAAGGAAAATATATTAGGCAAACATTGAGAGCTTATTCAGATGGATGATAGAAGTATTAAGAACAAAAGGTCATATACTTAGCCGATTAAGTAGACATAACAATACTGAATGTTTCTCCACGTGACACTTGATACAGAATTTGACCTCTGCTTTTGTTAATATTTGCCCATCTCCTGCTGGTTCTGAGAAGATAAGTTCTTTCTTCCAGTTCTGAAATTGAAGAGCATTATCTGTCCACCCAATTATAATAATAACTATTATTGTTAATAATAACTATTATTGTTAATATTATGCATGTACAATAGGCCTTAAAAGGTGCAAATTGGATAAAAATTGTGCTTAGTCAAGAAAAGCTGTGTTGCTCTAATGGATTAGTGGTAAAACTCTGGTAGACTGAGACAAGTAGTGTTGGAGGCAGTTTTGATATTTCAACTTTAACTGTTTCTCCAAACTTTATATTTGCATGAAATATTTAATACAAGTCCATGTGATATTTGGTTTCAAATGACAGCTGTTTCATTTTAAGTTGCACAAAGATATTTCAAAACCCAGAGGAATTTCTGTAATGAGGTTTTAAAATCCCTCCTCTTTTCCCCCCTGAATCTCCCAGTGAGGCTGACAATTATTGCCTCTCAGTGTTACTGTGCAAAAAAATGAGATGACAGCTAAGCTGTAGAAAATTTTTGATTTAGCCTAAACATGGACCTGAAGAAGAGGTTGTTCTTAGGTTTCCAGTCATGCACTTAAACATTTGTTTAGGAGCCTCCAAAGCTGAGGTTTGCCTCATTCCCCGGCTGCTTGCGCCCTCCTGGGCAGGGGAGTGGCAGCAGCCCCTGGGGCCTGACAGCCACTCGGATTCCATTTAGGGACTTAAGTGGGACCCAAATGTGGAAGGCTTGGGCTTGCCCTGTGTCTTTGTTAAACCACACGTGTATTACAGGAGTTAGTTGGAAATGTGGCCCCTCGTGTGAAGATCTCACATCATAAGTAGGTGAGGCAGATGAGAGGTTCCCATCCCTGTTTTGCAGGTGGGGAAATGAAATGTAGAGAGATGACATGGCTTGGTGGAGATCACAGGGGAAGCCAAGTAGAGAATAACAATTGAATCAAGGTCTCAGGAAGGCTGTTCTTTGCCTTTAATTAGTCTGTCAGAAACATGACATAGTTTCTTATACAGTGTATCAATAATTACAAAAGCATACACAGCAGCCTGTGTTTGGAGGGTTGCCCAGACGGGAAAACAAAACTGTTTGTTGAGCAAGTAATAGGATTTGTATGAAGGCATAATAAATGAAATTTATTTGAAGGTAGCTTAGTAGATACGTGGTGCGGAAAGGCAAGGTGTACTCCATGCAGTGAGAAAATGCAGTAGTTATCTTCTTATTAAATTATAGTGTGAATATCCCTCCTAACTTCTTAACAGATCTCTAAATGGTTTTCTGTGTCTGGAAACATAATTAGAATCACTGACAACAAATGCCACATCTGGCAGTGGAGAAGAATGTAGCACCTCTTCTTGCTGTGTTGAGGCAGAAGTGGAGCTGTGTGACTCTGGCTTTGCTGTGCAAAGGTGTAGGTGGTGTCTGTCCCCAGGACCATGCTCATCTCACCTTTTTGAGGCAAAAAAAAAATCAATTAAAAAGTAAAGAACTGTTATAGAGTCTGTAGCTTCTGGTAAGGAGACTGGTAAAAACTTGGACCAACACTTGTTCTTCTCAATGTAATAAGTATCTGAATAGAGTCTCTTTCTGTTAACCCTCCAGAGGGGACTGCCTGACTGCAGCTCTTAACTGGCAGCATTATTTGGCATACTGAATTTTGTAAAGATCATCCCTTAAGAGCTGAGAGAGACCACCTGCTGGCTTTTTGATGTGTCTGTATGGCATGATAACGATAACATGATTATGATAACATGATAACAATTTTGGTAGATTCAATAGCTGTCTTAATATTTTACAAATTATTAATGATGGCTGAAGCTGTGATGAAAGTGACAGACCTGTCCAGCTGATCTGAAGGGCACACTGAAATGTGGTCAGTGGTAGCTAGCCTGTCTTTAACCTGTCTCTTGCCATGTCCCTAGTAAATCCAGCCACAAGGACTACACCACAGTAACAAGGCTGAACTCAGTACCCACCAGGGCTGGCCTTCACTTTTCCATTTTTCAGTGGAGTGGTGTTGTAGCTCTGCTCAATGAAATCTGGAGAAACAGTCTTTCTGGATTTTTATGCAGAGATGAGCCCTTTCCTAGCTGCATGTAGACATTGACTTTGGTGCAGTCGTCTGCAGATTTTCAATAGCAATTTCTTGAGAGTTCTCTGAAAGCCATTTTCCCATTCAGTGTCATTTCCATACATGACAGCAGCTTTCTCTGAAGTAACACCCTAAATTACTAGAAGAGTTGGCTCATCTGTTGCTTTCCTGAAGAATAATCTTTAATTCATTATCTGTTCACTATGGGCTGGGTGCTACTTAGCCATGGATTTGAGAGGGAGTTTGGCTTGTTTAAAGCCTTCAGTATAAGCCCACTGGGTTTAGCTGAATATTTCTTGGAACATTAAAAAAAAAAAAGCTTGGGAGACTGATAAGGCACACGAGTTCTGTTATTAATCTATTATTTCTTTTAAGACATACTTTTTTATATGATGCTATTGTTAAAGAATAGAGACAAACTATGAGCTGGCCCACACCTCTCTAGAGATTACTGGCGCTCTGCAAAATGAGATACTTAAAGGATTAAACAGTTAAAGGCAGCTGATGATAAGAAATAGGATTTGATTTAAAACCCCATTAATGTCAATAGAACTAGTTCTTGTTAACTTCAGGGGTGGGCTTTAGATCCTAATGTAAGACAGTGCATGTATTTGAAGTACCCAGACTAGATAGTCCTACACATGGATTGTCTACTGCTGACAGTGAAAGTGCTGGAGGTTCACTGGGAGAATATCTCAGTTATTTGGGAGAATGGTAGATGCAAGCTGATGGTCTGGAGGTGAAATTTTATTTTCTCTGAAAGCTCTCAAAGTATTCAAAAATGTCTCTCTAGTTTGTACTGCCTAACTTCCTGGACTGTTTGTTTTTCAGAAAATAATGTTGGGAAATGAACATACAGATGTATTGTTTTGATGTGTTTTTTTTCTTGCCAGACCTAGACAAACTTATTATTGATAATATATTCCTGCATCTTAAGAGACTATACTGCAGTAGGCATTCGAAAGCTGTTCGTGTCATTAAGCCCCCATAAAAAATGACAAAATTGGATTTTAAAAATCCAGTTTTTTCAAATGCTTACATTGTTGAAATATTCTTTAAAAACCCCCAGAACTGTTCTAGTGTGTCATAGCTGAGAATCTCCTAAGTGAACAAAAATGAATTTTGTGTGAATCTCCCTAAAATTATTTTTTTATATTATATAAATTATAAAAATTAATTATTATCCTTCCTACTTTGACATCTGAGTAGAGCTCTGCAAAAGGTAAAACCAACTCTCATGGTCTCATTCTGTGTGGGATACCTCAGGAGGCAAAGGAAAAAGACAAGGGTGTCTGCAAGTGAGTCGAAGTTGGGCCTGTGCCCTGTAACTGTATCTCCTGTGTCTGGCTTGTCTGACTGCAGGTGAATACCTGCATACAAAGCAGCTGGGAAGTTCAGACCTCATCAGTCCTAAGCCTAGATTTGGATTCATTAAGTGATTCTCCTTCTATTGTATCTATTGTTTGTTCCTAAAATACACTGGGACCCACCAGAGTCAAAGTTAGGGGTTGCAAAACCACCCCACACCATACGTGACAGCACTGAAATGAGTGGCTGCTTGTTCATCCTACGGCCTAAACGAGAAAACAAAGTCTCCTGGATGAAACTCCAAATCCCTCTTCAACCTGCACGCCTAACAGGGGTGGAAAAATATCCTTTTTTATTATGTCTGTGCTGAAATATGCCGCTAAAACCAATTTCCCCAGAACCAGCACAGTTTAAAGGTGATTTATGCACTGAAGCAGGTCTGACATTTAGATTCCCTACTTGGTTTTTCATTATACTGTTATCACTCAGACCACTCTACATTCAGGGAAAAATGGCTTTCTGACTGAAAATAATTTTTTGAAAAGGTATTTCATCGGTAATGTTTGGGGTTTTGTTAAAAACAAAGAGCCAACTAAAAATCCTCAGCCCAGCACAGCAGTCAGACAGTGAAAGACAGAGCTGCAAGTTTTTAAACCTTTGTGTTTTCAGCCCTGGAAGGGAAAATATATACACCAAGTAAAGCACAGCACCATGATCTATGCAGCAGCTTCACATTTGGGTGATGATAATAGTGAATCACAGAGCTGATTAATTTATTCTGCTTGGTAGCAGAGAATGTGTTGTAGATATACCCATGACTTAGATCATTCAGAACAGCTGTAATATATATGGGGAAGAGAAAACTATATTATGATAAAACAAATTTCAACAGGATATACCAGGCACCTTCTAAAGTGGGTTGCTGGGTGTTCAAATCACTCATGCAAAGCCTTTTGACGTGTGAGAAAGGGTCTGTTAAAAAAAATGGAAAATACTGTGAGGGTAGTTTGTAGTTAAGCTGTTGGATGCTGTGAAAATTAGTAGCATTAGTCCATTCAGGTCCTACTATCCTTGGAAGTTTTCAGTCACCCAGGCATGATGAAGTGCAGCTCTGGTGTGGATGTGTTAACAGGGAGAGCTGGGCATAATAGCAGGCATTGTATCCCCATCACACATTCAGCAACACACTGTAAAAATTATCACAGGGGTTTGTCAGCAGGATGTAAGCATTTGCTAGTCATATGTCTTTTGGGATTTCTGCCTGGCAGAGGCCCTCTCTGACATATCTTCTCACTTCCCAGTATCAATACAACAAGTATTTGAATATTTCCATATAATTTGTTCCAAAGGGAATACAGAGGATGCAAGAGAGTGAAATGAGACTGAGATTTCTGTTTTACTCAGAACTGAGGTTTTTTTCCCCCCATCTCCATTAGTAAATTGAAAAACATCAGCTGGGGGAATATTTGATATGAAACAGTAGTAAAGATGTCATTACAGCATTTTTCTTCTTCAGAGCTCTGCCCGCCAGGTCCCATAATTCCACCACAGAGGAATGCTGGCTTCTTTGCTTTGCTAGCTTATATCAACGAGTTTTTTTGAGGATTTTTTTCAGTACCTGGTTCACAATACATTGCAGAAAAATAGAGCTGGGATCCAGGTGTATCACGAAACACCAGCTGAAGATGAGTCCCTCATTTCTCCTACTGAGAGGGGTCTAACATCAGTGAGGCAAGGCACAGCTCTCAGCACAGACAGTGTATTGTGCACTCTCAGGGAATGAACTCCATAACCAGGGAGTCTGTCTACATCTCTGCTGCCATCAACAGTGTTTTAAAGGCTCCACTCAGTGCTCCAGCACTGACTTCCTTGCTGCAGCTCACAGCGCATGCTCCTTGGGACAGCAATGGCTGGTGGTGATCAAAGAGCTGATAAGGAAGTATCTCATGAGAGTCCTTAGTGATGTGCTGCTGGAGGAGAACTATCCCTGGCATTCTTAAATAAAGAGGAGTTTTTTTGTTACACATGACCTCTCAGGGAAAGGAGGAATAGGAGTGTTTGGGATCGGATTCTCTCTTGACTTGGTATTGTTTGCTCAAGTTTGGAAACTTGGCAGCCTCGGACTTTAATTAAATTTTGATTTTTGTGTATTTAGACCAGGCTGCAGGATGAGATAGAGTAGTTTTGGGTTTATCAAAGCAGTTTTGCTAGAGAGTTTTCATGCTGTTTATTAACTGTGAATTTTAATGTGTGCTTTTTGGTTTTTGTAAGGTAGGAAGACTTAGTGGCTCTTCTTTGCCTCCAAGTCTTTTGCTTTCCACAGCTTTTCAGGTTGTTCCCATTGAAGTGGCTTTTGTCTCAAAGAGTATATGCCTCAACATTGCAAATGGGCAGAGGGCTCAAACTCACTCTGCTGTTTTGGGGAGCAGATAAACATTTTAGGTTTGACTCAGAATCGTACAATGGCCAGGGCTGGAAGGGATGTTCAAGATCTAGTTGCAACCCCTGGCCTGGACAGGGACTGCCACAGTGATGCTTGACTGACTGGCCTTTGAGTTAGTCCTGGTGTGGGAGGAAGCTTGTGGGACTTAGCAGCAGACTAAGCCACAAGCAACTTAGCGCCTGCTCTGCTCAAGTGCTCTAATTTTAAATACATACACTTCCATATCTCAGTACCATTTGTCATCTTGCAAAGCATCTTTTAATCTTTTCCTGGTTTCAGAGTGCCAGATTCTTGATCACCTGTTGCATACCTTAACAACCAATGAATTCTCATCTTGTTGTGCCTTGTCTTCTGGAAAGCTGTCAACCATCGTCACCTTGCAAGGCAGGCTTTGCAAGCAAAAAGCAGCAGATAGAGAGGAACTTGAGTGAAGTCACTCAGCTTTGCCTTCTCATTCATTCCTCTAGTTCCCTCACACTTTAATAGTCACAAGTGGTAACCTATTTTTGTTGAGCCCAATTATAGTGAGATTTTTTTAGAAATCCCTGCAGCTGGATGTTTATATTGGCAGGAAGGTATGTTTAATGCATATTTTACAGACCAAAGAGCTAATTTTGGGAAACTGCTAGCAACATTTGAATGCTCCATTATAATGCCAGGATTTGTAAATTGAGGCTTTGAATAGGTTTGGCTTAAATGCTGAGGGAATGAGATGGTCTTTAGACCTGGCTGCAAGTTTAGCATCTGATATAAAGTCAGTGGAAAATCAATTAGTCTTTCCATTTGCCTTAATGGATTTTTGGATCAAACCCATGTTCTTAAAAGCATTTGAGTACACGAATAGTCTCAGGTTTTTAGACAGGTTTTTAATTTGCAAGCCTGAGTAGTTGCTGGTGGAACCCCAGATATGCAGACATCTGCAGATAGGGCCTTCTTCTTCTGAGTGACTGTACCAGAGCCTGCGTGTGCTTGTGTCCAGATAAAAAAGAGAAGCCTTTTTCAGTCTGGTCTAAAAATTCAATGCCTTTTTGTTTTTTAAAGTATTTTGTTAGAGAATTTATACTTCAGAAATATGAGTGTAAAAAGACAGTCAACTGACATCCTTCCTTAAGGAATGCTGGGAGTTTGGGAAGAAAGGGCTTGCTCTGGGACAACCACTGCAAGCATATGACTGCCTTCACCCAAATGCCACAATGGCTGAAGGATTATGAGCAAAGCCCTGTAGAAGACAACAGTGAGTTTCCCTGTGTTAAAAAAAATATTTTAAAAAAATCAACAGAAGCACTACTAATCTACATAATTATGCTATAGATCCTTCAAATGCAAATAGTTTATTAGTTTGCCTATACAATAAAATCACTGCCAAAACAACTCTTCACATTCCTTATGCTTTTAACCTTGCTCTTGACTGCTGAAAATGTTCTTTATTTAATGCTTCAATGTTCCTACTGCTTGGCAAGCTTCTGGTTGAGCACATAAGGGGAATTTGATTGAACGGCTGTGCTACATTTAGGATCAAATCCTCAGGGGCCAATTCACTAAGAATGTAGCGCAGCTCTGTGAAGGATCTACTAAGGCTTCTGGAAGCTGAGGTTGGTTCTAACAAAAAGTTGTTTTTTTAGTCAGTTGAAGCCTCCTGCCAATTTAGAAATTAGCAGCAACTACTCAATTTAGAAATTGGCAGGAGCCTTCCCCAGCAGGTGCCTTGTTGATCCTGCCCTCCAGTTGTGTGAAACCCTCTTTAAGTGTGGGGATGCCACCAGGACATGCCATGAAGCCTCACAGAGCTGGGATCTGCCATAAGGTGTGGGAGGGCAGCTTTGCACACTGCATCTTGCACCTCCTATATATGGATCAAGGCTAACACAATACAGTTCTGTAAAATGTCATGGAATTTTTAGCCTCCTCCATGGTGCATGTGTGCATGCCCAGGGCATAAGCATCTGGCATTAAATACTTTGTGAAATTTCTTCTGAGCTGGAGTCTTAAATGTGAGTTTGGTTGTTTTAAGTCCAGTCTGACTGCTCCTGGATGCTTGATGGTGTTGTCTTTACTCTGTTTCTCCCTCTCATTTGTATGATATTTATGTCAGAAATTAGGAGTAATGTAACAGAGAAGATAGAGATAGTTGCATGAAGAAAGGGCTGTTTGAAGCTTCTTTCGTGACTTTTATACTTCCTTTTGTTGCATTTGATGGTTTGCCTTGAGGCAGGAAAGGGAGGTAGGAAATTTGCATGAAGATGGAATTGCTTCTAGGCTTTCCTCTTTGAATTTACATGGGCTACTCAGTTTTTTACTGAGGCCTAAGGTAATTTCATCAAGGTCCAGTTAGGCAAGAGACAGCACATGAGATCAGCCTTACTGACCTTACATGTGGCTTCAGTGCTACACTAGGCAAGAAGAAACCACCCATGCTTCCCTGCATGAATACAGGCGGAGCAGTTTGTCTGGGACTTGGATGAGATTCTGGCAAAATGAGCCAGCAGTCTGGCTGCTGAGGTGAGCAGAGGAAGCCTGAGGAGGTCCTGGGAGTCCTCTCAGTCTTGCTATGATGAAATATTACATTGGCCCTGCTCCTGGAGTGTTTACATGCTTTTCCAAATTTGAGCTATTAACAAACAATAAACCTATGTAATAGGCATACTTCTCATCCTTAATCATTCTTGTGTATAAAGGGCTTTGGTATTATTTGGATGGAAAGTTCCCGCTATAAAGAGCAATCCCTGCTCTTATCAACAGAGTGTTTGCAAATCCTGTCAAACTTTAATTTAGGGTAGTTTAAAATTACCTTGTTGTCCTTGTTTAAAATCCAGAGAATCTAAGCACTTTTGAAAATGCCTAAAATGCCTTGCTGGACACAGACATCCTTACAAATTTCCAACTGTCTGCCCAAGTGTGTACAAAAAGCTAGCAGTAGAATAAGGAATTTTGCCCTTCCCCCCACCCAAACCCCATCCCATATTATGTTCAGAGGGCTGCTTAAGCCTGTAACTGTACAGTCATGGGGAGGAAAAGCAAGCCCTCTGTAAACTGCTATTTTAAGAGCAACTTGTAGCTATATTACTCAGTTGCTTGTTTTCAAGTTAGCAAAAATCTAACTTTGAGTATAAACAAGGTTTGCAGGGAAAGGTTCTTAAGGGTGCTCCATGGCCAAATTACCTTAGAATTCTGTAGAAATTGGGTACTTGAACTCCTTCAATTTCTTCTGAAAATCTCAGCCTTTGTCCCTCTATTGCAGTGGGTTTTCTGCAGTCTGGTGAAAAATTACTCCCTTTCAGAGCTAAGTAAATTGTAATGATTTAGAACCCATCTTTTACATATGTTTGAGGGTAAGTGGGATGTTTGTTTATTTATTATAGAATACACTAGCTGGCTGTCTGGCTTCCACTGCCACGGAGAAATGCAGTGAGAGACCCTATTCAAAACCAGCATTAGTTGCAGGGAGCAGCCTGCACAGGGAAGCCTGCCCAGATTACCATTCTGAACTCCTTTTTTTTTTCTTTGGCATACCTCTGATGAAATTTTGGACAATTACACACATTTTTGGTCTGATTTTATAGTTTTCTTCAGAGCAGAGATTGAGAACTTCACTGTGAGCAAATATGGAGGACAAATGTGGGTATTAAAGAGCCACTTCATTCTTCATTCTGTCTTGTTCCTGAGCTAAACTGTATCTGGATCATTTGAGAAGAAAAAGGCCTGAATGATCAGCATCAGTGTTAAGTTCACTTGATTTTTGCACATTTCACTTTGTAGCCCACCATACTTGCAGCAAAGGCTTTCTGTGGCCACCCTGCAACACAGCATATGACTAATTTGCACACCTTTATGCAGGTTTTTTTGGAAAAGCCATGTCTTGGTTAAGAGTTCCCCCCCTGTTTTTTTGTAAACAGCTATTTAATCTTGCAGAAACCTTTGGTTTTGACTGCTGACAATTAAGACAGTGAGTTAAAAACCACTTCTGGAACGGGTTTTGGCATAACAGAGATGCTATGTCTCTGTGGAGAGAGCGGGAGCAGATCCTGTTAGGCACAGCACCACTTGTGCACCATTAGGATCCTACCTGTTGCCATCGAAGCACCACAGCCCCAGCCCCATGGGACTAGCACAGTTTAGGGCAGCCTTTGCATCCTGCTGTGCTCAGATTAGTTGACTACTGACCAAGCATATGTCTGCTTTCCCAGGCTGAATTGCTGAGAGCACCTGTAGGGCAAGGAGAGAAAATCAGGGAACAGTTTGTCTCAATGGATTAATTCAAACTTGTCATGCCTCATTTGTGCAGTATGGTGCCCAGCTGTGCCAGCTCAGTGCCTTGGGGACACAGGGTGGCTCAGGTGCAGAGTGGTGTGCTGCTGAATCCCGGCCTTCAGAACAGGGCGCAAAACTCAGACCAGTGTTCCCAAAACCCCTCGTCTTGTTGCCTGCGTCGTTCAGCATGCAAGTACAATGTGCCCCTGCAGTTCTGAGGTTGATTTAGTACAGGGCATTTCATTCACGTTAAGTGCACTGTAAGTAAACTCTGTAAGGCTTCTTCCTTCACTGTTGCTACAATTTTTTTTTTCCTTCTTGAAATTCCAATTAACTCATTGCCACTTTTTTCTTACTTGCAGCAAAAATCAGTTGGCATCCTCTTTAAGTAGAGAGAGCAGCTCTGAGGTCAGAGAAGCCCAAGGCTTGGAGGCTGGCCTGCCTCCCTTCGTCCTCTGGCCTCCAGAGAGGGAACATTTACTCTTTTGAAATTCCCACCAAAGACTCTTTGCTTCTGCTTTCTTTCTAATAATTTATTTACAGAAATTGTCTTTTTAGAAAAATCTGCAGGATGTGTCCTGAGCACACCTATGTATTTTTAAAGAGCTTTTAGCTGGTTCCCCTGGTGTGAAAGATGAGATTGATAAGGGGAATAAAGACCTCTTAAAACAGAAGTAAGAGGTCATTTATTACCCTGTACCACCTCATATTGCTTGGTTTCCAGTTATTAAGAATACATGAGATACTGGGCTGTTGTAAGTGGACACACAATCCTTACTTTTATCCTGAGGTAGACTCTGGCCCATGTAATTTAACAGTGTCCTAAAAGTCCAGCTTATATTTTACAGGCTCAGGCTCTGAAGTGTGATACTAGCACTCAGGATGTGACAGGCATTAAATTTCAGTACTTGTTAAATCACAAATAATTGTCTCCACTCTGCTCAGTTTTGTGTAAGGAATGAGCCAAGCAAGATTTTCACATTAACCATCTGAGCTCAGTTGTGCCATGCCTGTCAAAAAGTGGAACATGCTCAAGTTTCCCATTGCATTTCCACCACTTTCCTGGATTTGTAGGTATTTATTCCCAGCTAAGGAAGTTTGAGGATTTCAGGGTGACCTGTTGGAAATGTGTGGGAATGTCTCTCAATAAGCAATCTGTGACTGCTCTGGCTTAAGGTAAAATTTAGCATCCAGTCAAGCCTGTAGAGGAATAAAGACGTGCTTTCTTTCCCCCTGAAGTGCATGGAGCCAGGGCTGGGAGGTGAGCATAGAACAACACCAACAGTGTTTCTGGACACCCGGCTGCCTCCCCTGCTGTAGTTTTCCACAGTGGCAGAGGGAGTCAAGCAATCTGCAGAGGCAAGGCAAGTCTTTAAAGGAAAATTATGTGCACAGAGAAAGAGAAAATAAGGCAGGGTGGTGACTCCAAAGCCAGCATCTTTGCTGCTGTGTGCATTCAGTCAGTCTCCAAGCAACCAGCACTATAATAAGGACACGATGAGTCAGACTCAAACAGTGGTGTTTATGCACCTTCATATAGAGGTTTTGTATATATTCAGTGTCAGTAAGTCCAATCTTACCTTCCTTATCCATGCTAATTTATTAAATGTGAGGAGCTCGCAGGCAGCTGCCCCCACTGCATGTTTGGTGCAGCCTCCTCAGCCAGATCTCCAGCTGGAGTGGCTTGGGTGCAGGTCATCATGCCCACTTCTGCCAGGCTTCCTTGCAGCCATCTTCCAAGCCTACCGCTTATTTTCCAAGAACTCCTTTTATTTTGCAGCTTCTATAAAGCTTTGTGCTAAGTCTGTTAGTCCTCCTGCTGTAGATTTGCAGCTTGCCTGGGCTTTGAAAGGTGGAGGTGCATGAAGATGGGTAGTAACCTCTCTGGGAAAAGAAGCCCCTGAATTTCTGAGCACAGAGGGAGTATAGATAAGAGATGCACAGTGTGTTTGGATTTATTGGCCCTGTCTTGGCGGTGATATTGGCAGTACCTGTGCTTGGCACAGTTCATGGCTTTGCTGAATGCTCGGTCTTGGTGCCAGCACTGCTACAGACAGCACAGCTTGGTATTCAGACACAGGAAAGCACACTGAGGTAGTTTCATCTATTTTAGGTGCATCATTGGAAATGGCTCAACACAGATATAATAAAAGCACACTTTGTAGCTGAGAGGAAACTACTGAAAGAGAATACTGTTACAAAAAAAAAAAAAAAAAAAAACATGAAGGAAATTTCCACTGATCCCAGAAAAACAGCTAGGTACAGCCTCCAGACCAAACCTCCTTCAGTCTCCAGTGCAATTCTTTCAGATAAAATAAATATTTATGATTTTTTTTTCAGTTAGCACATTTTGGAGGTGATTGATAAATGTAAGAAATCATAAGCGCATTACTTGGGGCCAAAAAAAATGTTTAACAAGCACATCTGGAAGTGCTCAAGGCAGGGTTGGATGGGGCTTTGAACGACCTGGTCTCCTGTAAGGTATCTCTGTCCATGGCATGGGGTTTGGAACTAGATGATCTTTCAAGGTTCCTTCCAGCCCATGATCCGCATTCTGTGGTTCCATGACAGCCCCGACCTGGGGTCCATTAGGGAGGCTCCCAGATAGGGCTCTCCATGTCTCCTCAGGTCTGGCTGTTGGTGCAGCCCCCTCTAACCCTTGTAGCCTTCGTGCAGAGACTCAGGGAAGGGTGCGCCCCCTTAAAGGTGGGCTGTCACACCTGATCCCATCTAAAAAGCTCCAGCAAAAAGAGCTGGGGAAAAGAAAAAGGTGTCAAAGCATTTATTGTTTGGTTCAATGCATTAGTCCTTTTGGGTTGGCAGTAGTTGTGGTGGGCAAGTAACAAAACCCAAGCCAAACCAACAGCACTGTGGGACTGGTAATTTTTAATAAAGACATTAATCAAAGCACTTGGATCCCCTGCAGCATTTTTACTGTCATAAAAAGCTCCTCTTCACAAGTGTTTGCCCTCATCTAATGAGTGGAACACAGAAGCCCAGTAAGAGCCCTGCCCCAGCAGCATAAGCCAGGCTCACTTTATGGCACACTTCCAAAAGCTTCCCAGTGGAAAAATTGTATGTAGTCACAAGCTCCCATGTGGAGAGGGGGGAGACGGGAATACTTTGACAAAACCTCAGGATTTTGTCATGGGTGAAACCCAAGCCTCATCTCTCTGTGGGACACACTGGCAATGCTGTGTGGCTTTTAGTGGAAATTAATGGTCAGGTTCTTACAGTAAATGCAGTGCTAGACTGTCCCAGCAATTAGAGCACATCACCCCTTCTGAAAAGGAATGCCCCTTTCTCATCAGGGGTTTGAGCAGTAATCTTAATTAAGGCGACCTCTAGGTCTGTTCATGATTGTGTTTTCACCCAATCTGGCTTATATTTGTAACTTTCTTTTCTTCAATGAGGCAAATCTTTTTTTTCTCGTCTTGGGTGGCAGAAAAAAAAAGGCTTTTCTGGAAAATAAAAAAGCCTTTTGAGGAAAACAACAGAAAAGAAGTTTATGTATTAAAATAGAAAACTTACTTTAAAAGACCCAGCTGTGAGGTTGACTCAAAATAGATTTGTTAATCATACAGTCTTGATCCAAATCAAAGATTAAAATTTGAGAATAAAGGTTCACTTTTATTTTGTAAATTCTCGTACATGTTGTTCTAGTCTTCTGTAAGAAAATTCACTAATTTATTTTGCTTTTCTCTGTTTTGTTTCCCCTCCCCCATTTTTTACATTATAGTCTCCATGATCTATAAAAATAACCCTAATTTTCCTCTCCTCTGGATAAACCCATAGCCATTATAAACTAGAAGAAAAAGCCCCTTGACATATTGTTGATATTGGATGTTTGTTTAATTTCAGTGGGGCTTTCTAAAAGTGTAATGCAAGTAGAGTTTATTACTATTTGAGGCTTTAATTGCTGCAGTAATATTTTTTACAGCTCCTTATTTTTATGTTTAAGGGTCCCCAGACCCCTTGATTTATTTGCATTGGTGAATGATTGATAAATGATTGAGGTTATGTAGAAAAATTGAAGGCATTGTATGAAATAGAAGTGGTGCCAGAATGACTGTGCAGGACCCACCAGTGTATTTAATGTGATGCATACTACACAGCTGCTACAAGCTGCAGCTAAAGATTTCACAACTGTTCACTGGGAAGAGATTAAAAAACATAAAAACAGTACGAGTTTGATAGTTTTCTTGCTCATCAGAAGTGTGGTGTGTTCCCTTACAGTCCAGCTTTCTATTTTAATGTCTCAGGGTGTTTATTTCTGGAATATCATAACCAAAAAAGAGAATAAGAAAAAGAAAGGTAGTAGGCAGGGTTTTCACAGGCATCTAAAGCAGTTAGACACCTAATTTCTGTGACATTTCAATGGGAGTTGTTATTTTTCCCTCTTAAGCTCTTTAAAATAGCAAACAAGGGTTTCTGTTTCAGGCTTGTGAGCTTCCTCACTGCTTCTGCTGTTCTTACAGAATAACAGAAAATTTGGGAGGCTCAGGTACCTGGCAGAAACTGTTTTTATACTGTTTGTATTTTGAGCCTGAATTCCAAACAGTTTACACTTATCAGAGTAAGAAGTAATGGGTGCATTCCTGGGTGAATGCAGAAGACATTTGTTTTAACAAAATGCTTCTGCTTATAATGCTTCTTGTGTTAGGTCAGGTTGCTTTTTTTCCTTGATGTCTTAAAATGCTTTGAAACGTTGGTTCTTTAGGAGGAAAGCACTGAGATAAGTGCAGGATGTCTGTGCTGGAAATGGAAGGGTCAAACAGTACAAAAGATGAACAAGGAGCATTGATTGTTGCCCTTGGCTTGTTTCTCAATTCCTTACTTTTCAAGCTCCTGATATTCTTCCTACTGGAGCAATAGCTCCTGAGGTGGGTGGGGGATGCTCCTGCAGGGTTAAGCCCCTGCACAGTGAAGAGGAAGCCCTGGTAACTGTATTTGAGGTAGTGGTTTGTGGAGCCTTGCGGGTAACTGAACACACTCTCCCCAGTGTCTGATCTAGGAGCTGATCTAATCCACGAAAAGCTGGACAGGATAAGGAAACCAGGACTACCTGCTTTGGCTGGAGTCCCCCACTGAACTGAACAAAACGTGACACAGAGCTGCACCCTGACAGCTGCCAGCTGACTTCAGTTGGGAGCTGGAGCAAGCCCGGCCACAGCATATGTTCACAATCAAAAAGTCATTAAAAATTCACATAGACAAGTTACTCAGTTTAGAGCCTGTCTTTGAAACTCTGCACTCCAGCTGAGGCAGTAGCTCGGGCTCGATGCTCCTGGTAATCTTCCCCAATCCTGTGAATCTGCAGGAGATGGGAGGAGGGCACTTGCTCCGGTTTGGATTTCTCATTTTCTTAATCTTAAGGGAATGATTTCCCTCCCACTGTCCTTGGTGTGGATGTCTCCTGAAAGGCATATCTCTGACCATCATCTTCCTTGACAGGCATTCTGCTGAAACTCAGCCTGGGGGGGAAGTAATTCATTTTGTCCCTGTGTTAATTGTGTGGGCTAACATAGTCCTCTGGTTTGGACTCTGATTTTGGTTGCTAAATATAAAAGTAATTAAAAAGGTTAATGTGTGAGCCCTCCTCCCACTCAGGATGCTGCTGTAGGAAATCCATAGGAAGCAGGTCATCCATAGGCACCTTGGAAATGAAGTGAGGTGCACAGTAACATGCAATGAGTTAGACGAAAACAAGTTTATTCTGGGTTTATAAGCACTCTCGCAATGAAAAAGAGTTTGATACTGAAAAAGCAACAAATTAGAGGCCCTGGTAATTTGCTGCTGGCAACCACATTTGCGCTTGTGTGCAGTGTGATTGACACGTACTGCAGGCTTTCCATGAATGTCATTGCCTCTTGGAAGTGCAGTGGGCTTCACCCTCCTCTGTGGGAGGAGACACTTGCCATTAAATATTTCCCTTGGTCCTGTCCTTCTCTTGCAGACCGTTTCCCAGGTGCCTGCTCCCCAGGGGATTGGACTCTCTCTGGTGGTCTCCCATAATAAATCAGTAGAGATTCCCTTCTGGCTTCTTACACAGCGGCTTTCACTGAAGGTGAAGGTGGAACTTCATCTGAAGTTTAACTGAAGTTTATGCTGTCCTACTTACCAAAATTTCAGTGCCACTCTTCTTTCTGTCACTGCTCTTTTGAAGGTGCAAAGTCCTTGAAGGAAGCAGAGAAGTAGGAGAGATGATCAAGAAGTCCACTTTTATTGTATCACAGGGAGAAATCCAGCACTGAAGGCAAATTCTTAGCAACTTCTTTGTGGTATGACAGTCTTTGGAAAAATGAAAATCATTAGGTAGTCAGTCCTTGCTCAGAGTTGAGCTTTGGATAAATTAGCAACTCTTCAAGGCACAGTTTTGTTAATTGCCAACAATTACATACTTTGTTTTTACATTAGATCAGCTGTGCTGAAAGTTCCTGTCCCTCTAGTGCATTTTCCATTTTTAATGGGCTTGGTATTAAGCCTCAACAATCAGGAGCTTGTTTGTATGTTAGGAAAAGTTCTCTGTGTGATCTGTAAAATTAACCGGGTAATTTTAACTTTTTGTTTTATTTGCGGAGTTGTGTTTATTTGTTTATGAATCCTTTCTTCCCTCATTTTAGTTATTCAAGTACAGTCTTTTTGACTTTGAGGTTATTTTTACATGACAAGCACTTGATCTCAGAAAGAGATGCTTCTGGTTTGGATTAATACAAGTCTGAAAAACTTGGCTGCATACTTTTGGAATACCAAACAGTTTGATAAGGTATGAAAATATGTTTTTAATGTATTTGCAGATAGTTAAAGGCAGTGTAAACCAATTTCTGAGTTTATTTGCTTTTATGCATTTGCTCTGGCATGCGTGCTAACCTCACTTTTGGGATGTGACAAGGACAAACACAGGACTGTGTTGAACTTCCTAAAGTTCAGGATGTGTAAAAATACAGAATAAAAACACTGATGGCTTGTGCCAGGCAGACACTGCCTCTGAAGGGTGGAGCTGTATGGCATTTTTTTACTTTCTTTTTCCTCTTTGAGAGAAGAATTGTCACAAAAGGAAAACTCTCCTCTCCCCTGAATTAAAGAAAAGGTGTGCAGCAGCTGAAGGCACCATGGCTGTAAGGTGCAGGCTTCTCTTGAGGGAGAACTATGTAATACCAGCTCCAAGTATCAATATCAGGCTCTGCAGGGGTAAGATGGGCAAAGAGGTGCTCAGTACGAGCCAGTTCAAGGCCAGAGTGACCAAGCAATGACTTGTGGTGTCCACATCAGAAATGGAGGGCTGAGACCCTCATGTGCCAGACCCACCGTGTGCTTGGATGGGAATGGGGTGAGATGTCCTGGTACATCCCAGGCTTGTTGGGCTGGTGCTTGGACCTCAAAAAACCTCAGCTGAATATGGTCAGTATGCCTATATTCCATGAGGTGTGGAAACTGTGGGTAATTCCTCAAAGTACCAGAGTAAGCAAATCTAGGAAAGGTCATTCTGGGGCTTTTCCAGCTTCACTTGGTGGTGGGACATTAACCAAAGGATTGTGTTGGCTGGACTGACTAATTCTCTGGAGCTGTCACCAGCAGAGATATGGTGATATTCATGAAGCGAGTTTGGGTGCCAGTTATCACAGCCATGTTAGGTGCAAGCTGGCTCATTTGCCAGCTTGGCCAGGACAGAGCTTGCTGGGGTTAGTATCTCCTGGTAGTGGTGGGAGAGAGCATGGAGGCACATTTCCATGCCTCTGTCCTTGTCTCCTTACCCTAGCAGCTCTCAAAAAACCGAAATACAAGCAGGAATTAAGTTCCTTGTTGAGTGTGAGGCTGGCTGTTGCAACAGTGAAGCCTTGCTCCTTGCCTGAAAACTCTTCTTTCTTTTTAATACCCACCGCAGGAAGTTGGTGCTCTTATATCTGAGTAATAAATTTATGGTTTTCTGAGACCCTCTATAACCTGCTCTTGATCTGGTCTAAAGCCCATTTGAGTGAATCACATTGAATCCCATGGATTTGTCAGTGTTTATGAATCAAGCCCTATAGCTTTCAGTATATTACAAACAGAAAACACTGTGTTACTATTTTTTGTCACTTGCACCTAGATGGCTCTTAACAGGGGAGCAGCAGTTCAGTCAACGTTTTTTTCCAAGGAATTACCTCTCTGCCCCTACAGAAAAGCAGCTTCTGTTCTTTCAAGGAAATTTTAATTTTTGTCCTTTCTGTAGTTAACCATTTAGTGGTGACACACATTAACCTCATTCTTCTTCCATTTATCCAAACAGCCCAGCAGCTCCACCCTGGAGACCTGGTGGCAAGCCCTTGCACCCCTTCCCACACCCATGCTGCTGCAATGTATTTGCTGCCATCTGCTGCAGAGGCTTGTTTTGCTCATATATGCTGGAGCATCTCTCTTCTCCATTGATGGAATCTGAAGGTCGATATTGAAATAAACAGGGCCAGGAGACTTCTTCTCCTTTTTAATGCCTTTATTAAAAGTGATCAGCTCAGGATTGGGCGGCTCGACGTCTCTCCCAAGGCGACTCAGAGGAGGAGGATATGCACAGCTCTGTCCACTAGGGCAGGGCTGGGGGAATCCAGTCCTCGTGGGAGCCTTTAGGGCGTGATGCCCCCTCAGATGGTGCCCCTCCTACCCAGTCGGCCTGGTCTCACCGCCGGGGTCGACTCCCTGGTCAGGGCGAGAAGCTCTGAAGGTGTTCCACATCTCTGAAGGCTCAGCACTCGGCTCCTCACGTCCAGACATCACTCCAGTCTCTCAACTCTTATTTGGCTCGTTGTTTTTGGGGTTTCTCCGTGAGTTTGGAGTCGGGGGTCCCACAAAGCATTCTGGTCTTGGGAGTCACTTTGCATAACGCCTCCCCTCCAGGTCTCTTCTCCTCACTGTTCGGGGAGGTCCCCACCCGTTACTGTCTCAGGAGAAGGGCCATTACCTCGCCCCAGCCAGGGCTTTTACCAATACAAAAACAACCATTAACGACAACGACCTGTAATTATCATAACACAGGCAGCAGCCCAGCAGTAGTGGTAACTTTTTCTCACAAAAAAAAATATTAACCGAATTTTTGTTCATAACAGTCCCCCCTCTTTTTCTTTGATCGAGCTTAAATTCTAAGCTCACATCAACTCACAATTTTTTTGTTTTGAATCTACTATAAATCCCTTGTGCACTTTGGTAATCATGGTTACTTAACCTTGTTACTTTCTTTGGTTTCTTCAGGTTGTTCTGCACGGCAAGTACTATTCTACTAAAACAGATAAACAAGCATAGTAAAAAGAGCAATCCTCCAAATACACACACAGTGAGAAAAACTACCTTTTCCCATACATCCTTTTTGAAAATCTCCAGGTTCTCCCACCCACTGGGATCAAGTGTAGGAGTTTGTTCTTCATTATTTACACATGCTAACCTTTTTATTTCGTTTGAAATGTTCCTAATAATTGAATTCTTTATTTTTAATACTGCCTGGAGCCGGATAACTTTGTTTAACATTAATTATTGGGATCCGAATTTGGCTTTTCTCAATTTCTATTTCACTTTGCCTGTTCTGTTTAATTTCTCCCAAATCTATATATATTGGAACTCCCAAACTTGATCCAGTTTTTTTGGGTAATAAGAAAATTGGTTTTATCACTCTAGCGGCGCAGCTGCCAGACAAGATCAAATCTAGGGGTTTGAGGCTCCCCTGAAATGTGTTCCAAAAGGGGTTTATCTCTTTTCCAGTACACTCATATAAATACTTGTAACAAACAATTTTTCTTACCATTTTCACAATTTCTTTGCTTTTTACTATGTCTGCTGAGCTTGTTTCAGCAGCATCACATTCAAAGCACAACCAGGCTTCCCCTATAGGGCACTCTCCTAGGAGTGGCTGCCTAAAAGTGGCAGTATTGTATGCTATCCAATATACTCTTTTATTTTTCTGATAAAGGACCAATTGGGAGGGGTTAACACAATCAGGGTTAGAACTGATGTGGACTCTCGACAAGTAGCTCACTTCCTCCTCATAGAGGGGTTGGTAGCACTCTCTGCACGGCTCAGCGTCATTACCACCCTTCCCAAGAGTCCGGTATGGGTCATTTTGCACCGCCTGCCCACCCGGCCTTGCCTCTTGGGGAATTTTACTGAGGAGAAGCTTCCAAGCTCTTTAGAGTCCCTTCTACCCGCTTCTCTGGTTAAACCTCTCTTGGTCTGTTCCCTACCAATTTTGGCTTCCCCCAGGGGAGTGTTCTGTAGAGGATTAACCTGGAGTCTTTAGAATTAAATTGAGGATCTTAAACCAGAATTACTTATTTACAGTATTAAACTTTTTACCAACATAGTTTACACAAAACAGTCTTGGAACATTTTAAGCAATATTAGAACTCTTAATACCAATTTTTTCCCACACAGTTCAGTCTTTTTGACTCTTCCTTTTGAGAGTCAACTTTAAATCACAGTATACTCAGGTGAATTAACTTGTGATGTGGATGAATCCTTATCCTGTGCCCGGAGGTGAGAGTGGTGTGGACTCTGGTCCATTGCCAGAGGGAATAACTGGGAGTCTGGCCCAATGCCAGAAGGAGAAAGGGGTGGAGTCCAGTCCAATGCCAGAGGGAGAATGGGGTGCAGTCCAGTCGAATGCCAGAGGGAAAAAAACCTGATGTTGAATCCTGGTCCAATGCCAGGGGGTGAGAGTGATGCGAGTCCAACCTTTTTCTTTTGGTCTGCACAGTCGAATTAGTAATGAAGAGTACCTGAAACGGGCTTTCAAACACAGGCATTAATGGTCTGCTATTTAATGATTCTATCAAAACTCAGTTTCTCTGTTTAATGTTATTGGTTAATTTCTCTTTTTCCATAGCTTGCATGTTTCTCTCATCAACTTCTACATACTCTGTATTTTGCAAGGAGTTGTATTTCTCAGCTAACTTAACTCCCAAAGTATTTTTATTCCCCTATTTTTCTGTGTATTTAATTCACTGGTTTTCTGTTCTGTTTTTCAAGATGTTATCTATTTATCTCTTGCTTCTGTTTCTTACTTTCACTTACGTCTTAAATACTTCTTTCAACCCCTTACACTTAAATATTTTTTTTTTTTACATCATTCTTCTACACAGTACACTTCCCTCTAAGGAGATGTGGTAAAACTTGTAATGCACAATCTACATTACCTCTATTCTAATTTCTCTATATTCATTCTCACACATTCCTTCACACCCTCAAGACACAAACTGGATCATTATTGCTAGAAAATCACTGTGGCTCCCCTCACCTTGGGGTTGGCCCACAGATCTCAGTATCCCTGGGCCTCTTGGAAGGGCCCTGGCTCTGGTTGCCTCTGGTGCACATTCACCTGTGAGGCTGTCTGCGTGTCACTCATGCTCTCACAGCTATGGCTCCCTCACACATCTGGGGAGCGCTAGTCTCGTTTGCAGGTCACACACGCACTTTGGTCACAGCCCCCACCCACCCGGGGGACACAAGCCTGGTTTGCAGTTCACACACACACTTCCACTGCCCCCTTCCCACCTGCCCAGGAAGTTGACGCTGACTTTGCTTGTGACTCACTCTCACACACACAATAAGACAACAATAAGGTACCTTTTACTTTCACATCACTTATTACAAGTTTAGTTTTACTGGCCAGTTTTGGTGCTATTGGATATCCTTTCTACCTAGCTGGTTTTTGTCTAACTTCAGATGTTTTTCACTATAGTATACTATACTTCTTAGTACTTTGTTGAGACAGGACTTATCTACTCCTGTATCTACTCAAAAATTCAAATTCTTCATTTAGGGGTCCCACCTCAAAGTTTACCAAGGGCTCTTCTAGATGTTGCATCGGGTCCCCTATAGTGTAAAGCCCCTGACCCTCTAATTGTCACCTTTAAGGATCTTCCCTAAAGTATCTTGTTCCCTGGCTATTGCCACATCGAGACTGAGCTTTCTACAAAACCTCCTGACGTGTCCTGCCTTTCCACAGTAAGAGCAATGTCGTTCTCTCAAAGGGACTTAAGGTGTCTCCATCCCTCCTGTACCTGACAGTACTGGCCTATCCTTGCCTCCTCCTGGTGGTGGACCCGCCCACCCTGCACTTTCTCTAGCTACAGCAACCATGATCTTAGCCTTGGCCTTTGCTTTTTCTTCCTCCCTCCTTAAATACACCTTCAATGCCTCTTTTAATAACTCATTAATGTCCTTCTCTTGCCAATCTTCCATCTTTTCCAGTTTTCTCCTTATATCAGGCCAAGATTTGGTAACAAATTGGACTTTTAGCAGCATTTGACCTTCTGGGGTGCCTGGATCTATTCTAGAGTACAACTGGAAGTTCCGCCTTAGGCGATTAAGCCAGGCAGCAGGAGCTTCATCTTTCTCTTGAGCATCCTCAAATGCCAATTGGGTGTTAGTTCCTTTGGGAACTGACTCTTTGATCCCCCGTATTATCAAAGACCTATATTCCCTCATGGCCTTCCTCCCTCCTCCTGGTTAGGGTTCCAGCTGGGATCTGTTAGTGGCAATTTCTGTTCACCTGTTGGCACCTGGGGTCCTGGACTGTTATCTTTCTCCCAAATTCTTTTGCCAGCCACCCTTATCATCTGGACCTCTTCTGGGGAAAACAATATACTCAGGATGGAATTCATCTCCCCCCAAGTGTAGATATTTGGACCTAGAAATTGATCCACTTGGTTGGCTATGCCCACTGGGTCCTCAACTAAATGCCCCAACTCTTTCTCGAATCCTCTCACCTCAGAAGCAGTTAGGGGAGCATTCACAAAGCCAACACCTCCCGCTACTCCTCCCATAGGAACCTCTCTGAGGGGAAAGAGCCTCTCTGCCTTGGAGGTCTTGGATCTGGTACTACAGTATGGCCCATCTTCAGGTGCCAAACTACTTTGAGGGTTCTCTGGGTTACCCTGAATGTTCTGCCCATCAGCAGGTGTATTTGCTGATAGCTGTTTATCGGGCGAGGAGGCATTTGTGTCCCAACTAGGAGGAGGTAAAGGGACAGCAATAGGAGGGGGAGAAGAGCCTGAGTAGATATTAAGCGGAGCTGGAGAAGGGGTGGAGAATGCAGCAGGTGGAGTAGGCACTTGTGGTGGTGCAGAAGGGACTGGAGGAGATACTGAGTTTATCATAGTGGAAGCTGAAGAGGTAGAAGGAGGAATTTGAGCAGGTGGTAGTGAGATGGCAGCCGGGGGAGGAACTGGACCTGCCATTTGAGGTGCTTGAAGAAGAGGATTATAAGGTGGAGGGGCAGAAGGAGGCAAATAATCCAGGGGGTCCCATCTTTTACTAGTTCTATCATCCCCTCCTTCATTCCCCTCTTTCTTCCTCTGTACCTTACAAATTCGCACCCCTTCATCCCCAACAGCGCTCTTTAACCAGCAAGTCACATACAGTAATTGCTCAGGATCAGTATCGCCTCGAGCTGTCAGATAATTATTTAATTATCTGACACATCCACTTATCCTTGGTCCCACACCAAGGCCATCCTCCTTGCACCTCTAATTCTGGCCACACTTCCATACAATAATGGATCATTTTCACTTTATCTAATCCCTCCGTGGCCTCTATAGAATCCCATTTTACTAACAGTTCTCCTAAGGGACTATTGGGATGTATATACCTCAGTCTCTTGCCGGTCTTTTTACTATTACAACATCCCATTTTTCAGGTCTCAATAAAAAAAAGTCCCAAAGGTGCCTCTACTGACCGGGAATTTCAAAAAAACCCTTGTTTGAGGAGCTTCAGCCTCCTCCACTGAACTTCAAATTTCTGCCTGATGCTCAGGACTTTATACTGAAACAACTGCCCAATCTCTTGATTGCCCAACTTTCCCAACGTCAGGTCTTACATCTATCGGGACTTGAACACACGAAGCCTCGGCCTTAAGAAACCGGGTCGTGCCTGACTCCCTCAGTCAGGAAAAACAACTGCCTGATTTTTAGTTTGCCTAACCCGCCAATTTTTAGGCTTCACCGTATCAGGACTTAAAAGCAAACCACAGCCTCCTTCACTGGGGTTTGTGCCTGACTCCCTTTGTCAGGACCTACTTTGCCTGCAGGGCTTGTGAAACACCCGAATCCTTCTCGGGACTGACAAATCTTACTCGGATCCTTCTCGAGACCTACAAAGGTGCCTGTCCTCCCTCTGTCATGCCTTACTTTGGGTGCGTGCCACTCATACAATTTCCCTTCGCACGCCCGAAGGGGGGAGGCCCTTTATTCCCCCTTGGGAGACGACTTCACTCACACTAAGTCCACTTGCTTCCCCCTGTTCCTGGCCGGTTTTCTCGCGAAAAGCCGGAAACGCAGTACTGAGGGTGCCACTCTCACTTCGAAGGTCCGGCTGCCGGCCTCGTCTCACTCACTCACACATGCGCACGTCTCCCACTTCCGCCACCGGATTTCTCACCAGTCCGGTGCTCTGGTGCTCCTCTGCGTCGCTGTCCTGAGCCGATCCCTCTGGTCCTGGTAGCCAGCTGTCCTCTGAAGATCCAAGATGGCCAGTCCTGAGTCCTCTTGCGGCGTGACTATCCCGGACGAGTCCTCAGCTGAAATAAACAGGGCCAGGAGACTTCTTCTCCTTTTTAATGCCTTTATTAAAAGTGATCAGCTCAGGATTGGGCGGCTCGACAGGTCTGCAGCGTCGGTCGTCTCTCCCAAGGCGACTCAGAGGAGGAGGATATGCACAGCTCTGTCCACTAGGGTAGGGCTGGGGGAATCCAGTCCTCGTGGGAGCCTTTAGGGCGTGATGTCCCCGTCAGATGGTGCCCCTCCTACCCAGTCGGCCTGGTCTCACCGCCGGGGTCGACTCCCTGGTCAGGGCGAGAGGGTCCGAAGGTGTTCCACATCTCTGAAGGCTCAGCACTCGGCTCCTCACGTCCAGACATCACTCCAGTCTCTCAACTCTTATTTGGCTCGTTGTTTTTGGGGTTTCTCCGTGAGTTTGGAGTCGGGGGTCCCACAAAGCATTCTGGTCTTGGGAGTCACTTTGCATAATGCCTCCCCTCCAGGTCTCTTCTCCTCACTGTTCGGGGAGGTCCCCACCCGTTACTGTCTCAGGAGAAGGGCCATTACCTCGCCCCAGCCAGGGCTTTTACCAATACAAAAACAACCATTAACGACAACGACCTGTAATTATCATAACACAGGCAGCAGCCCAGCAGTAGTGGTAACTTTTTCTCACAAAAAAAAATATTAACCAAATTTTTGTTCATAACAGATATCATCTCCTGTTTTTCCAGAGCAAACTGTTGGCAGATAAGGCTTCTGTCTCTACTGCCATCCAGAGGCATGCCAGCAGGGAAGGATTTTCTATCCCCAGATTTATTCTCAGTCCACCCCCATCCTCAATTGCTGGTATGATGAAGGGTGGGATGGATTCTTGCTTTATTCACTGTCATATCTTGTGTACTGGGTACAAAATTTCAAAGGGTGGTAACAGGAGAGTGATTTTGCTGCTGCTGAGGCTCTCTGGCAGCACTTACTGAAAATACACAGATTGGCAATCACTCTCTTGAACTCTTAGTGCAGTCCCCAAGGGCCACATTTCCCAACCATCACTGGCTCCCTAATAATAATAAAAAAAAATTAATGAGTTGCATATTTTTAAAACAAAACTTCTAAAGACATGTTTGCTTTTATTTCCTCTTAAGTTTTTATGGTTTACCTATCTGTGTGACTGTAAGCATCAGGGAATTGTCCTGCTTTCCCCCACCTGGTGGGTCTCACGTAGTTAGGTCATCTAGATTGGAATGTCATCTAGGTAGCCTCATCGCTTCTCCCAGAACATGCTGGGATTGTGAGACTTGCTTTATAATCAAAGTAGCTGACAGCAAGATGCCCTCAGATCCTGGGTCTTCAAAATGCAGTCTGTATTAGGAAAACTAAAATTAATTCAAAACAAAACTTCCAGAACTTTGAGAGCACATATGAACGGGCTCCTGACAGAACAGTCAATCCTTTGTAAATGGAATTCTTGGAGATTCCCTGCTTCAGCAGCTGAATGATAACCAGTGTGTCTCTCATGCACAGTCTAATTTTACAAACCAGTACTTTCTTAAAGGCTAGGTTTTTTTCCTCTGTTCTTATTTTTGTCTGGATTAGCTTCAGGAAAGAGTGATGAGTTTGGAATGGATGAATGGATCTGCAGACATCAATTAAATTGATAAAGCAGCACAAATTATGCCCAATGTGCAAGAAAGTCTACAATAGGTTTACTCATCCAGCCCACCATCATACAATTTTAGCAGTGCAAACAGAAGCCTCTACAGATTTAGGATGTGCAGACTGCACAGGCTGGGTAGCTCTATCAGCCCCTTAGCAAACTGGAAACTGTTTTGCAGTGGGACATTGGAGCATGGCTGTTCTGCAACAGGGCTCAGAGCCAAACTCCTCAGAGCAGCATTTGGCTGATCATTTGGGTTGAAACAAATGACACATTGAGATTACCCCTTCCTGCTCCTGCAAGATTTCAGGCAGTGCTGTTTGTTTGTTTGTTTGTTTATTCATGTATTTGAAAAGAGAAAGGTATTTCAGTGCTTATGAAAAGTCAATACCCGGCAGGACTGAGAACAGCCTGAAACGATGCTGGCAAGTGCCAAGGCATTTCCTTCACCTTGCCAAAGTACCCCAAGCTTTCCTGACAATAGCCCTATTCCCTCCTGTGCCCCTCCAGAGCAATGATTGCAAATTACACCTCTGTGTTGATTTCTTCTTGTTGTTTTTTAAAATATATAGCATGTATGTGTTTTAGTCTTTATTAGCCACCATTAAAAAGTAAATGAAACAAGGGACAACAAATAAAGCTTTTATTTCAAGAAGAGTTAGGTTGAACAAATGATCAGTCCTTAGCTGAAAGAGTCAGTATAGTGGTTACAGAAAGCAGACCAGAAACCATACAGAACTGTTTCAGGAAAAAAACAAACAACCCCCCCCCCAAAAAAAAAAAAAACCAAAAATACCACCCCTAAACAAAAAACCACAACAACAAAACAAACAAACAACCCAACAACAACAACAAAAAAAAACCACCAACAAAAAAAAAAAAAAAAAAAAAAAAACCAAAAAAAGAGTTATTCAATTGAACAAGTGATAGTCACCTGTGAATGGGTCAAGGGATGCAAGACCCTGTGAAGAGCATTCCATTTTAAATACCCCACTTAAGTCTGTTGCATGGAAGGGAGTTTATGCTGGAAAAGGCTGGATATATTGCTGTGCCTCTCAGCAGTGACAGAACATAAAGAGCAGCAGTGTTTGATCAGACTTTCCCAGGTAATGTAATGTTTCTATTAGGAATTAAATATAAAACTTTGTGGGGTTTTATAATGCAGAAGCAGGCAGACTTGTAACAAACAATAGTTTATTGGATATTTGCAGTCCAAAGCAGCACTCTAAAATGGTACTTAACAGTGCTATTGCTTTATGGAGGAGAAGTAAACCCACCATCTACACACAGATCTATGCCAATGCACAGCAGCCTAGGACACAGGGCTGTAATGATTTTTTAAGCTTAAAAGACTGCTTTAAATGTTACATGAAAATTATAGCAATGGTATTGCTAATATGACTGTTTAGTTTGTGTATTAGTGTGCTCAGTTGAAGGTGAGGGCATACACGGGACGCCTTCAGGGTGAGGCGCCACCTCTCCCATGAATTGTGTCTGCCAAAGGCTGCTCAGAGCCAGAGTAGCCTCTGGGAGGTGTGGGATGGAGATGGGAGCAATTCCCAGGTACCCAGCATGGCCCAGGGAGACACTACCAGCTGACTCCTGGGTGCTGTAGCTAAACTTCCACAACAAGAAGAAGTGGCTATGGGAAGGTTGAAGATTTGCAGGACACAGCCTTTCTGTCTGGATGTGCCCTCTCCTGTAAATGCCGGAAAAAAACCAAGTACCTAAAAAGCTTTATTTTTTAAAATACATTAGGTGTTTCCAACTTGCAAAGAGAAACTGTAGACTTTTCAGAGTGATGTGCAACAAAAGTACATGTGATTAATTTCCTTTAATTGAAATGTTTACATAGACCTTATTGTAACAGTTGGTTTCAGTGTTTCACAGATTTTAGGGTTGGGAGATATCCTTTAGCCCAAAATTTCTTCTCCATTGGGGATTGCATGATAGGAGACTGAACTGACTGAACCCTAAGCCCATCCGTACCATTGACTCCTTTCTGTCCTGCACAGTAGCAAATAGTCAAACCATATGGCTTAGCTTCTCTCAAGATTTTTGCAGGTTACAGGGATCTTGAGACACCCAGGCTAGCTCTGAAGTATATGAATGGAGTCTAGGAGTCATGTTGAGATGTGCAACATATTTGAGATGAGCTTTTTGCATGGGTCTCCTTTTATTCTCATATCCAGGGTGCCAGCACAGGCATCTCTTCATGCTACTGAGCAGGATTGTATAGTGACTATAATGTTTCTAGAGATCATGGAGATTGAGGAATGCCATTGGGATATGGCCTTTCTAAAACTTGATTTGGATATCCTAAATTGTCTCTTCCTGCACTGGGAATCTTGAACCTGTGAATCTTAGGGTCTGCCTGGTTCCCTATGAGAGTTTCTGCTGGTGCACAGGAGGTTGCACAAAGCACCTCAGTTCTATAAGGGAACAGCAGAAGCCAAAAGCATGGTGACCATAGCAAAATACCAAACATGGATGGTAACATCCATGAACTACTGTAGTAGTTCAGAGAAGAGATGTGAGGGCCAAGGAAGAAGTGCCAGAAGAACCTGGCTGCTTTGCGGTTTGTTATTTCTATACTTGCCAAGCTGGCCACTGGATCACCAGGAGTGTTTTCTTGTACTCTTTTAAAAATTTTTAAGCCTAATGATGAACTGTTTGAAACAGCATTTGACTTCCAATTTAAGTAGCTTTAAAGAATTTCTTTAAATAATCAGAATTGTATGCTAAAAAGAAGAAAAGCCACAGTGAAGACTGGAGAATGGAACAGCAGACTAAATAGACTGACTCCCAGTAAACTGCATTTAGGCATGTAAATAGTAGTACTGATTTCAGCTGAGCTGTTGTCATGAGGGCAGCCAGCTCACTCTGGGGCTTAGTGCATTGTCATCCAGATAGAGCTGGAAGAGATCTCAAAGGTAGATATGCCTGCTGCCTGTTTATAAAAAGAAACCTAGAAAGTTTTCTGCCCTAAATGGAGTCAGAACTGTGCAATAGATGTGCATAAAAATTAGGCTAATGTTCTGCCTCCAGGCAAGTAATTAGTAACCCTTATAATTAGTAGGTACAGGTTACAATTCTTTAGTTTTGATGTGCATTCCTCTTTGACTTTTTAAACAAATCTTTAAAAGACCAGTGTATTTCCTTAGGTATGCCCTTACTTTTCTCTCTGAATATTTCCATTTATAGTTTTTGAAATATTGGCAAGTATGCAGAATATATAGGTTGTGCTATTGCAAAACCCAGCACAAGCCAGCACCAAGCAATTGCCATACAGGGACCTTAAATGAGAATTATAACAGGCTTGGTAGTAGTTGAGCTGAATCCCTGATTTCTTCAGCTAGTTGACCATCCAGCAAGATAAGAGAAAATGTATCTGAGGTGAACAAAAGAAAGGGATTTCCCAATTAAAATGAAATCCAAAATTAAGATTTATAAATTATGGTTTTTGTTCTCAGCCCAAGCTGAATGATTTTTTGTGGTAGAGAAAAATATTTTCCTGCAGGCTAGGTTTCCTTCTCCTGCCAGTGACTTTAAAATGTTTTTTGTGAATAAACATTTAAAATTCTTGCCCACTACAAATATGCCCTTTTTGATTGAAATAGTTTGTGGAATTTATGGCCAGATTTGTTGGCCTGAGGTGTATTTTGAAGGAAAAAGAATCATTGCAAAGGAAATTTGTTCTACTATCTAGCACTTCTATGGTCCTTTCTGCTTCCCTGGATACTAGTTACATATTTCCACTTCACTTTGTTTTCTTTAGGGAGAAGATAGTGTTATTCAAGTCTTTTTTAATGCAGTAGTTACAATTTTACACAGTGAGCAGAAGGAATTGGTGTGTTGCTTTCTTTGGGTACTTATATTCTCATGTATATTGCTGGCCCAGCTGGGCACTGGCACTGGCTTCTGGACCAACCATCTATAAAATCAGGCCAAGTTTTGCTCAGAACAACTTAGGATTGCTGAGATTTCCAGCCTGTGCTCTCTTATGATGAAGCTGGAGTACTTTAGCACTCCTTTATTTAGATTAGAAGCTTTAATATGGTAGCACATCCCCATAATCACCACAAACAGTTGATAAGCTGGTGCTTCAAGGAGTTATTCTCATAGGTACAGGCTACAAACGAAGAAGGTGGCAGTATGTGCAGATAGATAGCAGCTTTCAGAAAAGATAATTTCCAGTAATGATTATTTGTTAATGCTTCCACAACATGAGAGCAGAGTAAGGGCATTCAATTGATTATGAAAACTTAACAAGAGGTGCTCTTTGTATGAAAGTGTGGCAGGTGAAAGAACTGTTTGGGAGCAGTGACATTATCCAAATTTCTTGCTTTGCTACAACTTGCCCAGACATAATTAGGGTTGAAAAAAAAAAAAAATTAAGGTTGCTTTTCTTCCTCTGGAGTATAAAATGTCTAACAGAAGGGGAAGGCAGAATTTTTGTGAGAAGTGCTGTCCTGTTTCCAGCAGACTGAGACTTTTGTTACTTCATGAGCTTCTTAGTCAATAAACTAAGAGGCTCATGAAGTAACAAAAAACTAAGTTTAGGTTTGAAGAATGTGTGACGTCGTATAGTATACATTTCATAGAAATATTGTGGCTGAACAGGAAGCCACAGATACTTTATTCCTTGATTTCTTAATAGTGCTCTGTAACCTGTTTAAGTTCTCCTTGATTTGTGACTGGAGTTATTTAAGAACAATAACCCTTATGCAGTTGCGTACAAAACCTGTGCGAAGGTACTGGTGTTTTAAATTTGAGAGCCAAACTAGTCTTTTCCAAACTCCTGTGAGTTAGGTGTCTGGTGTCAGAGACCACAGCTCTGAGCAAAGGATGACATGATTACAAGGGTTTGATGAGAGCTGTGGGGCTGGAACAGGGCAAGGGGTGCTCCCAAATCCTGCTCAAGGATGGCTGCTGGGATGGAGGTTGCACAAGCATGTCATTTATGCCAAGGGATTGTGCTCAACACATTTCAGAGGGGTGGAACAGGAGATAGAGTTAAGGAAACCATGGGAATTTGGGACTGTTTTCAGACCCCGAAAGCAGACTGTGGTTTCAGACAGTAAACATTTTTCAGCAGTGTGAATAGGAAATTGTTCCTGCTTTTCTACAGATCCATGCCATCACTGCATGCAAACTGCACATGGTGTGCACGTTTGATATTGGGCCCCATACCCAACCTGTGTGCTTCTAGGTTCATTTCCTGACAACCCTGCAGTGCTGCAGAGATGTCATGGTTCTGAGGCTGAAATGTTGTTTGGATGTAAAAAACACATGAAAGACCCTCAGGGTGCCACCAGCAGCCTGTCACTGTTGTGGGGGGCTTGCACCATGCCTTCTCAGAGGTTTTAGCACTACTAAGTGCAATGATGTGCCTGGCACAGAGTCACACAGATATTTTCCTCTGCAGCCCTGGCTGCATGTGAGTGGGTGTCTTTTGTGCCTCGGTATCTCTATTCCCTGGCCTTGTGGCATTGCTTTGAGGCTGTCACCCTGGCTGTATGATCACAAACCTCCTAAACCATTTCTCAACCCCTCAGAAACCTGAGAATTTGTGTAATGTGGAGATTTTATCTGCATTTCGTGTGGGAACATAGGTTTATACTGAAATAGTCATATCAGTTCAACATCTCGTGAATGTGGTTACACAATGTAGATGCAGGATCAATTTAACTTTACAGCAGAAGGATCAGAGAGCTCACTTGGGTCTTGTAACTGGATATGTGTAATCAGCTTCTGCTTGCAGGCTGCCTGATTAGGCAAGATCTCAAAGCATTACTATGTCAATTTAGTCCTTCTGAAATGACTGTGGACTTTGTGTCCACAAAGCTCTGTAGACATGTGCAACAATCTCAGTCCTATGTATGCACTGTATAAGTATATATTTAACCTCTGCAAATGTAGAATGTGGTGTGTTGGGGGCACTCAGTGGCACTTGATCCACACATGGCTTTCCCAATGTTCCTCTCCATCCACAGGGTAGCCACTGGGACAGGCTGGTTGTCCTGTGGTAGTGCTGATGGGACACCTAAGCAGGAGCATCCTGGGATACTACTGTTGGGCATGGAGTGATGGGGAGAAGGCTGAGATTTGGAAAGCTGCTAGGAGAAGGATAAGGCCCAGGCTAAGGAGGCTGCTGCAGCCATTAGCTCCAGCCTTGGAGAAGGCTGAGTCTTCAGCCTCCCTCCAGCTGCTCTCACTTCTCCCCCTTTCCCAACCTCAGCCCGGTTTTTTCATGTGCTGAAAATGTACTCGGTCTGCATCTTGTCTTTACCAGTGGGAGGGAGGGAGGCTGGTATTTTGTTTTTAGTTCCTCCACAAGCTCAGCTCTCATTGATACTTGCCAGGTCTGAACTGTAGCAGAGACTTTAAGCTCAGAACAGCTTGAGTGCATACATGTCTGTGGGGAAAAAAAGAGAGCTGGTTGGTTTTGTTTTAATAATAAAATAAAAGTCCCACTAAAATTCACCCATGGGCCAAGAAACAAACGTGATAAATTGCAGCCCAGAGGGTGATTCTTCTGGAAAGGTAAAATTATCTAAAAATAGCACCTTCGAATGAAAATGCTTCATTGACAATAACTACCATGTTGCTACGGTGATGCTGGGAAAAAATGATCGTTGTTATACAGCCACAGAACTGCTCCCCCGCCCTCCAATGCCATGAATCAACTGCTACTATTAAAATCACAAACAAATTTTGTGTTACATTTCAATTTTTTTCCTTGTCTGAATGCTTCTCTGTTCTAGTGCATGTCCCACAGACAAATGAAACACCATCAGGGGAAGGCATTGAAATAAAACTTATTGGTCAGCTCAGTGTGATCTATTTATGTATTATCTCAATTGCAACTCATGTTCTTTCTTTTGTCAGAACAGCTTGCTCCAAGAGCAGGGAGGCAGCAGTCAGAACAAGATCCAAAGGTAATAGCTTGATGGGACTGTTAATGGATTTTTTTTCCACCCTGCAGCAAGTAAAAGACATAATACTGATGAAATCCAGAGCCTTTTGTTTCAAAAGGTTTCAAGTTAAACACCTCCCAGGGTACATGCTATCCTGCTTTGTGAGGATTATGAGAAATGAGGAAGTTGAAACTCCAAATTTCTTTTAAGAAAACGTAGTTTGGCAACAGTGTTTCTTTTAGCATTCTTTCATTCTTACCAACAACAGAAGAGCTGGATAATACCCTTTTGATATGCTCAGCCCATTCAGGCCCAGTTTGGGGATTTGAAGTGCAACATGACTTCAAAACATTTATGGCTCTGCAAAGACTGTATTTGCAGGCAAGTAGAGCTTCACAATCTTTTATATGGCAGCTGAAACCTACTTAACCGTCTGTCTTATGTGAAGCTGGTAAATGGCTCTGTTTATACAACAGCTGCATCTCAAATGCAATCCATACAGCTGGCAGCAGACCAGTTGCAATGTAGATGATATTTTAATTTCCCCATCAAATGCTGTCTGTAATTTGTGAGGCTTTCCTTAGACAAATGAGCCAATATTAAATCACACAGCAGGTACTGTGTGGTACTTCCTGCCTTCCTTGAGGAGCCTGGAGTATGCCAGTTACACTGTAGACAATGTTGTATGAACATGAAAAAAAATATATCCATGTGTTCATAAAATTAAGTTTAATTTCTAGCTTCATATAGAGTCTCTGACTTTCTCCATGTTGATTTTGGGCTACAGCCATCAGTATGCAGACAATTGCTTCTATGTGGCACCTGGCCTTACCTAAAGAAGATACAGTGTCAGTTTCATGGGCTCAAGAAATTATATAATTAGACTTTTAGGGGATTTGTAGCTCTCTGAAGCTAGGAATTGAATTTTATGAAGAGTAATTTTAAGAGTGGTTGACTGGCAGCGTGGGAGGATGGAGCATTAGATGGCAAAGGAGGAGGGTTTTATTAACTGTTTTTCTCTGCTTTTGCTTCAGGATAATTATTGGGCCAAACTGCATTGAATTCAGAGGAGATGGATGCATCTGAGACTTTGTAATGTTACATAATATTTTTAAACAGTGACTCAAACTCTGGCGTTGCTAGCTGGAAGGTTTGATGCTCTCCTTTGTAGCTGGTATTCCAGTGGTGAGGAAGAGTAAGAATGTGCAGGAAAGTGAGGCTGGATTTAGTTTTTCATACTGCATGCAGGAAGATAATGACGGGCTCTTATCTCGACGTGGCACTGAATGAAAAGATTCAATTCAGGCAGAGCATTATAGAAACATAAAGAATTTCACAATGCTTTCCTCCACATGGTTATATATAGCATATTCCTTTTGTTCAGCTTTGCACGGAGTTCAGGTATGAAAGATTGTGTTTAGAAGGTATTGTGATTCAGGTTTAAAGTGATGCTGATCCACACTCACTGAAAATAATGAAAGACTTTCTCTGACTTCATCAAGCTTCAGTTTGGGGTTACAAGGCAGGGGGCTCAGACATGAGACCTCCCTCATGCATCCTAATGCTCTAACACAATTGCTGATAGCTCTGACATAGAGAGCAGAATTTACACTTCTGAAAGTCATTAAATGCAGACCTGTTTTGCTGCCTGCAAATACACAGAGGGAAATAGGTATGCCAGGTAACAGCAGAATTGGGCACAGCCACCAAGGTGACTTTCAGAAGGTGAGAGGCATGGTGTCCAGTCCAAAAGGGTCTGAAATTCAGTGGAAGCCTTGCCCAGAGGTAGGATACTGGTGGGCAGCTGCCTGGTGTCACAATGCCTCTTTGGGAGGCAGCTTCTCCCAGGTCCTGCTGGTCTGTGCAGCCCCTGGTTGGGGAAGGGAGGAAGCACATCCTTTCTTCTCTCATGCTGCACCTGCTTACATTACAGCCCTCTTTGTAATTCTGAAATGGAATTGAATCAATAGTTTTGAGAACTGAAAAACAATATTTCAAAGTGATATTAATTCTTGAAGAGCTGAATACTTACACAAACATACAGAAATATCTGCCTTGGGGGACCAAACTATGTCCTCCATGTCCAAACAGGACAGATTATGAAATTACAGGTTCACTGACTGTACATCAAAAGCAAGGTCACAGTGGAAACATTTTTCTTAACTGGAAGCTTAGCTCCTGTTGGAGTTCTTGCTGGTGGGAGGTAACATTTACATGCTGGTAAAGTAAAATTCCTGGACCAGCCTTACGTGGGGGTTAACCATTCCTTCTCATTTTACAGGGCCTGTCTTTAGTGTACAGGTAGTATAAGATGGTATGTTATTTTACACAGAGGCCACCATTGTCATCTGGAATCATCTTAATACGGGTTACAGCTGCTGAATACTTTGCATCTGTATGAAAATACAATGAGATTCTACAAAGAAATCATCTGGCATCTCTGTTCTGGAAGAAGCACAGGCTTAACAAAGAGTAGTTATCTAGGATCTGCTTATTTTTCCTCTGGCAGAGCAGTTGGTGTGAATACATGCTGTGTAGTGCTAGATCCCTTGGGAATCCTTTGAAGTATGTTAAACACTATCTACGTATTTCTCCTCCTTTCCTTAATGACTAGCTGACTTTTATGAAAGTATATCATTCCTTTCTCTTCTCTTTTGATGGCAAGTGAGTTTGTTTAGCAAATGATGGCCTCTTAGTTCTCCTTTCTGGGCTTTAAAACTAAACATTTGTTCAAAAATTTGTAAAAGGTACTGTGGTGTTAGCTTGAAGCTTTAAAACTTCGCCTGTCCTTGGATGAATATGTGTGAAGGAAAAATAACTCAGAGGGCACGATCTGTGATTGCCTCCAGGAAACAGGCAAGAAAGACCCTCTGTGAATCCAAACCATCAAAGAGTTAACTTTGGGCTTTCACAGGAGTACAGGAGGAGTATTTTTCTAAATAACAATAGAGGCTAAAACCAGGATCAGATACTTGACAAGAAGATAGGAAATGGCATATGAAAATCATTCCTCTGTGGAAGGCTAGCGCATAATCTGCGTCCTCTTTTAAGATCCAGAGAAGACCTTTTTGCTAATTTTGCCTCTTTTGAGAGCTTTTCCCTCTTCTGTAGAGGTAGCAGCATGTGGAGAAGCACCTACAAATATCTGTAAGATGTGCCTGACACAGAGCTGTGTGCTCACCTTGAAGTCCCAGTGTTTTTAGAACAGACAACAAAGACCCCATTGCCTGCAGTGAGTTGTGTCAGTACAGGCTCCACCAAAACACGTCCCAGGCTGGCTTGAGAGGCAGCCTGAGTTCTTCCACTCACTTTTGATCACGTGCATGGGGCAGCCCTGGTGTGGACAGGATAACAGAGGCAAAGCAGGTGAGAGTGGAATGCCTTTAACAATGGCTCTCAGCCTTAGCACACATGCCTACCTCCATTTGTGCATCTCCATTATCATTTACCCTCTTTAGCTATTTCAAGTAATGGCAGGCTGAGGGCAAGTGAGGGACAGAGGCATGAGCTAGCCCCCCATCACCCTGAGGCTGATGAGTTTCTTTCCTTGAAAGACCCTTCCCAGGCCCTGTGTTTCTGATTCACTTTCTGCAGTAATTACTGTGGCTGATGTTAAGGGCTTGTAATATCCAGTGCATAAATTCTGCTGTGGCAGAATCATTGCATTTTATATCCACTGGGATTAAGCTAATCTGTTGTGTTATGCTGGGAACTCAGAAACTTTCATACATTACAACATCATTTAGTAGAGGTTATTTAAAAGTTGCTAGAGCCTCTTTATAAAACAGTGATCATGAAAGCACTCATCTGCCATATATTCATGTGATGTGCAGTGCTTACACTGCAGTTAGTAGAGATTGAGGAATGAGTAAACAGATGTCCTTGGGAGTGATCTCAGCCTTGGCCTGAAAAACAGTGACCTTTTCCAGAGTGAGATGTGGATATGTTAATTGCTGATCTTGTAACATCACCGGCCGCTGCACTAAATAAGTCCCAGGTGTGTGAAATATCATCCATTTGTCTCATGTTTCAGCAACTGAATTCATGTTACAGAGAACTTCCATGGGCTACAGGCTGAGATTTTATCTTCTCTGCAGCATCAGTTCAAATGATTCTTGAGTCCTTGGCCACACACAAAACCTGCCCTTCTGGGTGTCGTGGCAAGTAGAAGTTGGGGCAGCAGGCTCACCTGGAAATATACTCAGGTACACCTTTGCTTCCAGATGCTGACTGGCCCTCTCTGTAGCAAGGGTCCTGAAAGGACCATCCTGCTTTCAAGCAAGGATATTCTTCTCATTTTGCTTCAGGACCTTTTGCTATTCAATGTGCCCAGAAATGCGAACAGACCTCGCTGTGTTGACTGCCAAAGAGCTACTTGTGGAAGCCCAGGAGACTGGGTGATTTTCCTCAACAGGGCATTGCTGTGTCTGGTGCTCTGTGTGATGTACACATGAGGATGTACTGTCTCTAGTAAAGTTTTGCAGGATGTCCACTCAAAATCAGCCTCAGCTGAGCAGGGCAGCCTGAGCTAACTTAGCAACAGAGGCTTATTTGTAGTGATCAAAGTCATCACAGACTGTTCTGTTGTCTTGAATGTGACTTCTGCTTAATAAAAACACTCAATAGGAGTAGATCTATTGCTCAGGGTTTCATCTGTGGCTTTGTAATTCAGTGTATATCTCTGTAAATGTTATGCTGAGTTCCTGACAATTCCATAAGGCTACAAGCACTTATCCTCTTGGACAACACAGAACAGTTTTGATCTGATACTTCTTTTTCTAGCTGATTGCACCAACAGCACATCTGCTCTCTTGGGTTAGACTTTAGCTCTGAGTTTGGTGCCATCCCAATATCACTGCCTTCAGCCTTGAGACTGTCTATTCCACAAGTGAAAAAACGGCTTTGCCCAGAGCCGTTTTTGTTTGTTTGGTCTTGGTTTGTTTTGGTTTTTTGTTATTCTAGCTCAGTAAAGCTGACCTTGTCTTGAGGTTTTGAAGCCCACAGATCCACAGATCAGAGCCCTGGGGAAGAAGCAGTACTGTTAAAAACCTGATCACTGTGCAGAACTGACAGTGAGTAAACCCTGATCTCTCAAGATGCTGTCTTCAGTTAGCTTTATGTCCCCCCCCTGAAGTTCCAGGAGATACAATGGTCTGCCAGAGGTGAACTTCATCTGAAAAGAGTCCTGTGAGCAGTAACTTGTTCTTATTTCCTACAGTTCAGCTATATCTGGGAACATGTTGATCGTGATTCGACTAACAGGTCTATGAGTCAGTTTTGTGAGTTCAGCTTTGGAAATAACTGTATTTAGTTCCAAGAATAAGAGCTCTGTTTTCTCTCATGACCTGCTGTTCCCATTCCAGTAATTGACCACAATAGTCAGCATCCTGAGGATCATGCATTTTTGGACCTACATTGTTGTTCTTGCAGAGGAAAAACCTCTTTGTATTCTGTAAGTGCATTTGTATGCGTTCCTGTTGTAGAGTGCTTAAAGGGATTAGCAAAAGATCATCTGTCATGGATAGCTGGCTAAAGGAAATAATTCCTCTTAATCTTTGTAATTTTCCCTATATTGACACTTCTCAAATTTTTTCACAAGTAGTATAATTTAGAACAATTTTCTTAGCACATCTGAGGACGTCTGTTTTCTCTTTGGAGCCTCACCTGTTGCCATAACACAAATATTCCCTTGACTCATCTTTGTTCCGTTGCTAATAAAAGTCACAGTCATCACTAACTTCAGGTTAAACAGGGCTGTATGCAAGAATGCAAGGAAAAAAGTCAGTCTCTGAGAACTTAAGAAAGAGCAGGATTAGAGATGCCTGGTAACCTTAACACAGTCCCTCTGGGTGTTATAGAATAGACCTTGATTGTGTAGTTTTATGTGGCCCATGGGCCTTTCTAACTTGAGCCAAACTAATGCATGGCTTAGAACAGGAGCCAGTGTTGGCATGTGCTTCAGCTTTCCTTCCCTGGGCACCCAACATCCTTTGTTTGCACAAGAGATGTGAGGCCTTTTGGCTACCGTTCTACGTGTGGAACCATTCTAGACCTTGCCAGTGGTATTTCCAGTAGCTCGTAAGAGGAGGTTTTCTCTCAGGGTGCACTTTCATAGACATTAGAAAGCAAATTGAGGGTCGGATACGATGGTCTTAAAGGTCTTTTCCAAGCAAATGATTCCGTGGTTCTGTGAAAGACAGAAAACAACATATGACATTATAATTCCTTTTCTGTCTACCATGTAAGCAATATGTCCAGTAATTAAATCACAGTGCAAACCTAACATTTTGGGAGAGCTGTAGCTTACAGTCCCAGTAACTGAAAGACAACTCTGCATTTACCCATCCCTAGCATTATTTTTCAGGGCCTAGAACCAGGTTTTCTTTGCAAAAGCTCAAGGAGTCTTGCTTTATGTGCCTCTGAAATGTTCTTTTGTTGGATTCTAGTGCATGTGTGGTGGTAGGAAGAGAGATGCTTGGTGAGCATGTGGTTTTGCTGTCATGCCGTGCTTGTGTGGGGAAGATGTCAGCAGTTGTGGCTGCTCTCAGCTGTGCCTCACAGCAGATCCACTGCAGGGGACAGGCAGTGTCCATGGCTAGCAAGGATGTTTGACACAGGAGAAGAATTGATCAAATGGTGCTGGCTCTCCTTCATCTCATAAATTGTCAAAAAATACTCAGTAGAATACATAGACTACTGCCCAAGTATGTTATTGCTGCAGGGGATGCTGTTCTCTGCTTGCTTATGGGAGCAAATGTGGTTGTAGACATCAGTGTAGGAAAATCTGGTCCCCTGAACCAGTCTGGAGCTGAGGCCTCAATCAGTCTGACCAAATTAGAACATTTATTGTCCTAATCTAGAATATTTATGGTCCTTCTCAAACACATGAGCAACCAGTTTCAAGAAAACTTCCTCAAGGAAGGCACATGCTCCAAGATATATAATTCTCCATTCCCACAGCCTAGTTTGAGACGATGGGAATTACAAATTTGTAATCAGTGCAGCACTGTTTCTTGGTTTCCATCTCAAGTTTTGTAGCAACACTTTGGATCACAAAGCCTTCCTCATGTACTTCTTCACCTTTTAAAGGGAGTATCAACAGAGGATGATGTTTGTCTAGCAGCTAATACTTTTTATGAGAAATCAAGTGGCACATACCACATGGCAAGATTCTCTGGAATCACACATTTGCCCTCAAAATGTGAAGATAACTGCACTCTCGTGTGTTGAGAAACCATAGCAGTCATGGAAAGAGATACTGATGGTGATGATTTTGTAAGGACCCCCAAGATTCTTAGCACTTAACAGGGGATGGAGTAAGTTTTTCTATTACTTTTTGTCGCTATTTCTTAAAAAAGCAGAAGGCACAGTTCTTCAAAGTGACAGAACAGCTGCTTGATTTTCACAACGACTAAGCACAGGCTTAATGCTAAACGCATGCTTAAGTGCACAGCTCTGTCAAGATGATGAGCTAAGTTGGAGTCTGACATTTTCTCCAAAATATATGTAAATTAGATCTGTAATATGTGATTTCTGCAGGCCACTAAGTAAATCAGCTGAGTGCCAGTTCAGGCATGTGTACTCTGAGGCAGACAGTGCCTGTAATGTCCATCCATACAAACAGCTCCCTTCTCTTCCCTGAATGAAAGGCAAAGCTTATTCCAACTTAGAGAGTGATGCCAGTAGAAGTGGTGAATGTCTAAAATGGGTCTGTGTTACTGGCTGTGTTTCTGGTTTGCTTCGCAATCAGTTGTCATGAAAAGAATTTACCTTTGTGAAAAAGACCATATGAAAACATGCAGTTGTGCTTTGTGAGTGTGATTGAAAATGAAGCCCAAAATAACCAAGGACTCAGTGTAATGGATAAAATGGGTGTTTAGTATTTTGTCTGGGGGCATATGCTGGTAGTGGTGAAAAAGATGGGTATATAGACTTGGTTTAATCTGCTAAATGATAATTTCCCAGCAAGTAGCAAAATTTGGCAGGATTTGTTGATGTTTCTATGATAGTATTTGTTGCCAGAAGTCCAGTTTGATCCAGAACTTTATACATACACTACCGTACCAGACTGATTACAGTTACATACTTTTTTCTTTTTAAGCTTTACCTTATGGATTTCTAATTCTCTTGCTATCTAAAGTGAGAAGAATTTCTCTGAAGCTGAAGAGCTCCTTTACTGCAGAGAAAATTCTGCTCCTGTCTCTGTAGGAAGAAGAAGGCCCCTGTGCAGGCGTAATGCGATGATGGGCCAGGGAAGCTCAGATGGAGGGGTAGGCGGTTTGCACCATCTGATACAGAGCTCATCTCCTTGAGGCTCCTGGCAGGAGGCTTTGAAGGGGTGGAGGAATGCTGCTGGGTTTGGTGGCCATAACTGAGCTGCTCCAGAGCCTAGCAGAAGGAGCTGCTTGCGCTCCCCATGTCTCCAACAGCCACCCATGGTGCTGACAGAGGCTGCTGGCACTGTAGCCAGCAGGATTGGCCATAGCAGCCTGGCAGCCTTGTGGTTAGAGGTGGAGGCTTCTTGGCAGTGCTCAGTAGGATGGCTCTTCCTGGGATTCAGGGTTCCACACTCTCCAAATCCCATTTTGCTCTTCAGTGGAAGGATGAGTGATCCATCCCCAGGGAATGGAAAGAGCTTATGTGACAAGGATGGTACTGTTCATGTCCCATCTGGATGTGTGTGAGGGGGGTGAAGCAAGTTGTATGAGAAGTCTAGTTCAGGTAAGGTATCATTACCTCAGGCTGTTACCACAGTGTGAAAAAGGGTTCTTTGTAAAGGTTTAGCATCTAAACACAATATTACAATGTCATCCAAGTGAGTAAATGTAGCACTACAGCTACCATGAAGGCTTACCTACACTCAACTAATTACAGGATCAATATTAAAATATGAATCACAGCTTAGTGTGATTTGTATCAAGAGTAACAGGAATAAATGAAGCAGCACGGTGTATTTAATTTTGTAAATGCAGGGAAAATGCATACTATTCTCCAATTGATGTAGCAGAAGGAATTGCCAACATCTTGTAGGAGGAGAAAACTCAGACTGAGGATTAATGCTCCTTACCCAGAGCTGCAAAAGCTCTTGGTCATAAGAGGCATTATTCTTAGGTACTCTTTTTAAAAAAAATTAAAATCCTGGTTTTCTCATGAAATGTACATAGCATCTGCCCATTCTGACCTTGGTAGGAGGCAGCCAGGATGGGAAACTTTCCTTTTCTGCCAACACCACTGGGGTGTGCTCTGTCTTGGTGCCTGGTTGTAAGCAGGGGTTGTGCCTCTAGGTTGTCAGTTCTGCTCATTTTTTTATCTTTGTACTTGCATAGTTTCCATTGCTTTCATTTCATTTATTTGCCTTTAACTGTCTATAATATGGTGACTTCTGTCACCCAGTCCTGGGCAACATCCCAAGTGGCATCTTCTGCTGGCAAACCCTATCCTGGAAGATCTTCATGCTCCAGCTTTTCCAGAAACCAGTGGGGAGAAAAAAACCCCAAAAAACCCCAAAACAACAAATCTAATTTCATTTGTTTAACTTCGCACTGAGTCACATGTACCCTTAGCCTGAGGGACAGACCTGCATTCCAGGCAGTGTTGCCTGAGGACCCCTGTCAAGAAGCTTCATGAGAATTTCTGAAGCTCATCATGTCAGTGCAGAGAGGGCTTAACACTGACTCTCAAACCTAATCCCAGAATGTCTGGGGTCTAACTGTCCAACAGTGACCAATCCCAACCTCAGCCTCACAAAAATTCAGGATTGAATTTGCATTCTTGTCAGAAGCACTCCTGGAGTGAGGATACTTCCTTGTGAGACTAAAAGGGGGTGGTGAACACTTTGTGCTCAGAGAATCTGAGGGGGATGTCAGGTAACAGAGGATGGCATTTAGCAAGCTGGGCATTATTTAATAATACTAATGACATCATTGGGGTCTCAGTTACCTGGTCCCCTCTGAGCAGGGGTGCTTGTTGGAATGGTTTCGCACAGGTATTTTTGGACTTCTGTGCTTGTATCAAGCATAAATCATCATTCTAATGGCATAAACAAGAGCTATGACATGGCAGTTAATGGCATTATTGGCTAAACAAGAGTTAATTAAAGGGGATATAAGGTACTAATTTTTCAGACTGAAAAGGAAGGATTGGGGTGGAGGGATGCCCTAAAGCAATGCTATTTTACCTAATGCCAGATATGTGAAATGTATCCAGAAAGCATTGATTTTTCCATTGGAGGTCGTACTTCATTCACCTCATTTACCTAATTATTCCTAAAGGCAGGGGTTTAATAAAATGACTTTGGAGAAATCATTGAGATTTGCCATCTGTGGTGTGCCAGGGTTAACTGGCTGGAACGGAGAAAGCACTTCTGTTCTGCTTCTGTGACTTCTTTGTCACCATTCATAGCAGTGTGATTGACACTGACTTGCAACCTGGATTGCTCCCATGGGTCCATAAATCGTGCTGTTCCTGTCTTCAGTGCCTCACCAGTTTGCCAAGAATGTCTCCCAAACTCCTCTTCCACCTACTTCCTCAGCTGCTGAAATACCTGAGCAGAGCAGTGGAAACCACTTGTGCATTCCTACCACTGGAAGCTCCTCTCAGGCCTGCTGGGAAGGGAGGGCTTGCTGGGCCTCAGGACTTCTAGATGGAGAAGGGTTTCCACAACCTAAAGGCAGCCTTCAACTTGAGTTATTGTGGGACTAAATGAATAGTTTCTTGTTGATGAGGAAGATTTATGTATAGCCAGATAAAGACTTTGAGCTCTTTCTCTGCATGTTCCATGGGCCAGCTACATTGCAGATCGTTCCATCACTAATCCTTATGACTTCCCAAGATTACTGCTTGCATTGTGCTTTGTGAGTGTTGCTTTAGCCAAATAACTCCACCATACAGGAAAATTGAGTGCATTGGGATGCATTAGATTTATAAAGATTTCAATGAAAAAGTTAAATTGATGGGCAACATCAAGTATTCTACTTATTGCAAACCAAAAGACCAAAAAGGCTTTTAAACTCAAAAGCGTATCAGAGTATAAATCAAAACATTTTACTTTTTAGAGCAGAGTGAACAAAAAGCTTGAAATTTAACAGCAGGCAAAGACAGCCAGTCTGCTCTCTGGCCCAGAGATGAGCTGCCAGGGCACAGATTGCTTTCCTGCAGCTCAGCTACCTCACCTCCTGATCAGGACTGCTGTGTCCAGACCATCCAGATGGTCCAGGGTGGGCAAATCATGCCCAGGGACTGACTAGGAGAGGACTGCATGGCACTGGCCACAGGGATGGACATGGCAGACCATTGCTGAGGTGCAGGGATGAGTCTGGCCAACCTGGTCAGTATATAGAGTAGCTTTGTACTGGGAACACTTTCAGCTGAAAAAGGCTGGCGTATTAATCCCCTTAGTCAGGTGCCTACATCAAGTGGTCTCAGTATTTAATCCATTTTACTGTGACTGCACAGTATATGACATATCAGTGGTCAAGTAACCTTTCCCCCCACTACCTTGGAAGAAAGAGCAGGGCAGGGCAAACGTTTCCAGTTACCCCAAATATTGCTATGCTGTTGGATCATTTTGATCTGAGAAACTCCATCCTGTCAGCCATCTGAGAGCATGGGGGTGATAACAAAGAGATCATGAAGGGGTGTTTCATGTAGCTGCTTAATATTATGAAGCCTTTGGGGTCACAGGTACAAGAGGTGAAGCATAATGAAGGTCTGTTTTAATTACAGCACTCAGATATGGTGGTAATAGGCAACTGTATAAGTCTGTGTTAGGGTTTTCATTATGTTTTTAATGAAATACTGATTAGCCTGTACTAATTGACATGAACCCTGAGCAGACTGCAGCAAATGAAAACAATCTGGCAACTGGCTGCTACTATGCATTGGTTGTGTCCAGCCCTTCCTCACTGCAGGCTGCTGGGATGTGAGTGAGGTGATAGCAGTAACAGGGCCTATTCCATGGATTTCAGTATTTAAGGTGTCTCTTGTCTTCTTCCTTTCTTCCTCTTCTATTTCCAAATTAATTGAGCTCATTTCTTATACCTGCTTCACTCACATTTTTGTTTGCTGACTTTTATGGACAAGCAATGGCTTTAAGCAGCCAAGTAAAATAGACCTGCCTTCATGTCAGCTGTTGGTGAATAGATTTTATATGTGGATTGGTGGGTTTTCATGAGAGCTTTACAAGTTCAGTTCCTGTTTACTCTCTGCTCACTTCCAGGAACAGGATTTTGTATGAGCTTAACATTTTTCTTTATAATCAGTATATTGTGCTTATGGTATGTCTGTTGCTGAAATGCAAGTACTAGATGAAATATTTTTATCTGAGAGTAAGTGTCTGACAGCTTTAGCCAGACTGACCTTTCAGTTGGACTTTTAGTCCTTAGGACTGCCTGGCAATTAGGTGGTTCCTTTTTTTTTAAATGAAGATTTTCATCCTAGACACATCAGCTCAAGTTTCATCTTGAATCATGTTAACCTGACTTTCAGAAAATCAGGTTAAAAGCCCAGAGCCAGCTGAAAATTTAGCTGCTTCATTTTATCTAAAGTTGATTTTTGATGGTTTGTACCCACTTTAAAATATATAGGCCATTATCTCTTGCAGTGTAAACACTGTGGAAAATGTCACATTTAATAAAAACTATGACCTCATTCTTGGCATAATTTTAAATGAGTTTCATTACTTTACTCAATATATTATTTATTCATGTATTCAAATATATTTTTTCAGTCAAGCCAGAGATATTTTGATTAATTCAAAGACTAAATGCTCTGTACTTCTCATGCAAATTGATGCAGAAAGAAAAAGGAAAAAAAGGTTAAACTCTTCGTACTCTGAGGGCTAAATGCATCATCAGAATGTAATAAATGCTGTTTGTGTGCAGTCAAGTGAGGAGTCATGTTATCCTGAATCTCTCTCCATGGCTTTTATTATTATAGCAAAAATAAAATTCAGCACATGGGTTATATATTTGTTCAGTGCTTATTTACAGACCCCATTTAGATGGGGAGTAAATGGTTAGATGAGCCTTTTCAGTTATTCAGGTATTGTGGCATGACTCAAATATTTCTTTGCTATTTTTTCTATAATTCTACCAACTTTGCCTTTCTCAATTGAAATATAATAATTAGGAAAAAAACCAAACAGCCTACAATGCAAAAGAAGTGAGATTTTTCAACCAGCACTCACCATTATAATAATTAACTCCCCACTGAAGTGGGGAGTTAATCTCATTGGCATGACTGGTGGGAGCAGAGCTCAGGCCAATGCTCAGCACTATTAACCCACAGAGCAGTAATGCGTGGTAACGTTTGCACAGTTTGACAGTATGTCCAGGCTGTGGGAATTGCAGCAGGGTAAAATCTTAAAGGGACTTTGGATTAGGCCTGTTATTTTCAACTGAAATCACTCATAGAATTTTCATAAAGTGAATTTTGCTTAGGAAAAAAAGCCTGGTGAATTTTGTTACTTTTGGTTTTCATACGTATTTGGGGCAATATGTGTACTTTTTAGAGCACAAGTCCTGTGGGGAGCATCTGAGGGAGCTGGGGTTGTTTAGCTTGAAGAAAGGAGGCAGACAGGGAACCTTCTTGTTCTCCACAAGTACCTGACAAGAGGTTGTAGCCAGGTGGGGAGTGAGTCTCTTCTCCCAGTAACAGGACAAGAGGAAATGGCCTCAAGTTTTGTCAAGTGAGTTTTAGATAAGATAGTGGGAGAAATGTTTTTACTGAAAGGGTTGTCAGGCGTTGGAACAGTCTGCTTGGAAAAGCAGTGGAGTTGCCACCCTTAAAGGGGTTTAAAAGATGTGACCAACCTCAGCATGCCCATCTGGGTCTGATGATGTAGATGATGATGACGAGGTAGCAACTATTATGGGCTCTTCTCTTGCTCCTGCACAGTCAATCCAGGGTCAAGGTGGGGATGCCCAGGGGTCAGGAAACCTTATTTTCCATCGTCCAGATCCTGCTGTTTCCCCTCTCTATTCTGTGGTTCTCGACAGGAAGGGAAATGCTGCTATCATATTTCAGAGTAGTTTTGTTATGTGATTCTCCATCTGGTGGGCCTGACAAACAAACAAACAAACACATCATGTCTGAGAGATGAACATGGAATATGTCCATGCGGCCTGCTGTAATGCAGGTCACTATTCATAGAATCACAGAATGATTTTGGTTGGATGAGACCTTGCAGATCACCTAGTTCCGCCCCCCTACTATGAGCAGGGACACCTTTCCCTGATTGCTCAATGTCACACCCAACTGGGGCTTGAAAATAGGGCATAACCCTGTCTCTGGTGCAAGTCCCAGTTGTGTGCTGGGCTGCCTGCCTGAAAGCCTGGAAATTTTAATCTGATCCTCTTCATAGATATGGCTGGAAAAAGGTCCAAGGTAGTGGAAACCCAGTGCCTCTGCTGTGCAGTGAGTGACAGTGGCATGAGCCAGGCATTTTCCTGAGCATCATCCAGAAAACAGCCTTCCCAACTGCCGGGCAAGAATTTCTCTCTCAGGTCTCTGTACCCATCTTTCTCTCTCATGTTTTATTTGGTCCCCAAGAGGGAATTTCATTGACATTACCTGATCCTCTGGGTATTATGGATTTGAAAGCAGAAATTTTGTGCTCAGATTGCCAGAGTCTATGCATACAAAAAAAAAAATGTCAGCCTGCTGCAGCCCAGTATAAATCACTGGTAGAAACAGGAAGGTTTTTGTTCTGATTCTCCATAGATCAGCCCATAAGCTTCTGGCTGGGCATTCCCACACATTTGCATGCACCCCCAGACAATATTCTGTCTTGTAGCCATTGTGTACAATATGGAAATTGATGTGATTTTGTAATACAGAAATTTCCATTGGAGGCACCTGTTCCTCTTACCTATGATAAAGTCTCCCAGCCACTTACACTGCAGTTCATCTGAACCATGAAGTGTAAAACAGCTAATCTTTTTGATCAAAATTAGAGTATTGAGATAAGAGCATTCCTCTTTCCCTTGCAATATCTGTATTGCTCTATTGCATTAACAGGATTCTGCAATACTAGTTTTAACATACGAAGCAAAAGACAGTAGCTGTTTGTGCATCTAAGAATAGTTATGCTATATCAATAAACTGAGGATATCCATCTGTCTACTGAAGCATGCCCTTCACATGGGATTTGCCCAAAATAAGAACTTGCTGTTCCAAAAATCTGGTAACAGAAATTGGAACGTTACTCAGAGCATGAAATAACTGCCTTGGCATGAATGTCCCATTGGCTTCTGGTATCTGCAGAGGCAGGAAAAAATGACCTGTAAGGTTGGGAAAATGTCTTCAGGTCAGAACTTACCAACCCTCAATGTCTCTCTTATGTTCTTCAAAGTGAGAGATCTTAAAACAAACCCCAGCACCAGAGAAGGCACCTGCAGAGTACTGTCAGTGTGTTGATTTAGACATCAGACTCTTCTCATCTGTTTGCAGTTCTCAGTCACATCACTGTATAAACTTTGAGGACTTGACTCATGCTTAGGATATCAAAATAATTTCTTTTGTTTTTTTTTCTTTTTGTTTCAGTTCCTTCTGTGTGAAAACTTGGCTGTGAAGCTTAATAATAAAACCCGTGGGCAGCTGTCCTCATAATATAAATCTCCCTTGTGTCAGTGGGCCATTCGCTGAGCCCTCAGCAGGGTGCGTTGCATCCTGCAAGAATTCTCATAATTTTCTCAGGTAGATATTTTCATAACTGCTGGACAGTTTCCATCATTTGAGACTGATGAAACAGAGCAGCCCTGTAGAGGCATAGAGTTTGGAAACACTAACAGATTTTCCGCTTTGTGGTTTTGTTTTTTACAAAAAATTTTTGTACATTCCCTCATTATACAAAGTGGTGCTTTCTTCTGGAACTGCTGTTGATGCTCTACCCTAAGGCATTAGAAAGAAAACATCTTACAACTGGCTTTGTAATAACAAGAACATTGCCATAAAGCAGCAAAGTATGTTAATGTTATTTGTCTATGTTCTCACTGTTTCTCATTTTCTTTGCCTTTTAATTTGGGTCTGCCTAGTTTCTCCATTATTTTTACTATTTATTGTAACAGCACTTACTGGTCTCAGCTAGCAATCAGCCCTTCATGGTTCTGGACATAGCACAAGCACAGTGGAGGAAATTATTAATTCCTTGAAGTCACTGACAGGCTTGAAATTAATTTTCATAAGGCACATGATCCAGTCCACAGTTTCCTTGCAGTGAAATGTGGACATGGTAGAAATGTATGCTGTGCTTTATTCCAGCCTTGTTGATGGCACATTTTTCACTGAGCACTGAACTCAATAAGAAAATTGAAAAGTGTGATACAGAAAGAGAAATGTTGGACAAGAAACTAGGAAAGCTTTACTTTGACTGTCTTGTTATTTTGGTATATTTACTGCTTGCAGTAAAGCTGATGACAGGAGACCAGGACACAGTTGAGCGTATGTGGCTTGGCCCTGCCACAGACTCAGCATGGCCAAGTTTCACATTTATTGGGCAGTGATAATGTTTGCATGCTTCACAGTGGGCCTGAGAGTTTGTAATTCTGGAGACTGCCCATGCTCCTACATAGACTTAGACTGACTGCTTGTTCACAAGTGTCCCCAGTGAAAGGCTGCTGCTTTATGACTGCATGACAGATGGGCTTGGGCTAATCATGTTTTTATGGGGGTTCACCTCTTCAGTGTGCAGCAGTGAGAGCACTGCTGAGTGCTCTTCCTTAATCTCTTAAGTAAAGTGTGCATTTTCTCTATCTGCAGGTCTTGCTAAGTTAAATATAAAAGATAGGTTGTTGTTGTGAGAAATTGTACATTGTCTAGACTCAGACTTACAGCAGCTGAGCCTGGGAATAATCTGTATTTTCTCTGCTTTGTTGAGCTACAGAGGGAGCAATGCCTGATGACCACAACCAGATCTAGTCAAGCTGTTTCTTTTTTAGTTTTAATCACTTGCTTTTCAAATGTCTAGAAGAGGCACTGATTTACAAGTCCTTGTAAACTTCACACAAGGTTCAGGAAAGTCATGAATGCACAGAAGGCAGGGCCATTAGAAAAAGTAAAACAAGGGTGTCAACATGTGCATATAAAAAATACATCTGTAAATTTCTCATCCAAAATTGTAATTTTTATTCTTCACAGTAGCTGTGTAGCTGTGAGCTACCTATCAAATTACTCAGGCAACCTTGAACATAAAATTTTGTTGTGTAAGTAACATCCAAAAATGTTTTCTTATGGCACTAGAGAACCTTTTTAGTCATCCCACCTCTGCCCAACCTGTCTGATTCAGAGATGCAGAGCTTTTTACATCTCCGTGAAGTGATATGTTACATCTCTAACTGCATCCTCATGATTTCACATATCCACACATTCTGTTAACTTTGTTAATTTGGCAGCAAACCTATCAGATTGGCCAGTTTTGGGAAACCAGATGGTTAGAAATGCTCAAGGGCCCATGAGTCACCAAACACCAGGTTTTCCACAGACACATCCACCAGTTTGGCTCTTCCAGTATGGCTGAGCTGGTCGCTGCCCTGCTCTCCAGGTAGCTGGGTGACTTTGAGCAGGTAACAAGACCCATCACTATTTCTTTCCAATGGCATGACAGGGAGAACTGGGCTCCTCTGTGGGCTTTTTGATTGCCTTTGCTCCTGGCAAGGGATAGCTCAGGACCCTTCTCCAGCTGCACGTCTTGCTCCCGCTGATGGTGGCACTGGACAAGAGCATTCACAAGTCAACACCATAAAAAATTGCCAGGAGTTGGACGCAGTCCATGGATTTTCTATAAAAAAAGTAATTATAGACTTTATTGCTGAGTGCCAAATCCATTTTTCCTTCTTCTGGGAGCCATTCAATAAACTTTATGTTCTGAGGTAGAGCAAAACTGTCGTAGTTGAATACAGTGTTTTATGCCTCTTCCCTGCACTCTAACACCTGATTGTGCTAATAGCCCAGTGTGGATTTTCTTTTTCTTTCTAAATTATATTAATAGGTCTGAAGTCCCCTGTGACTTGTCATTTCCCTTTGGACGCTTACCCCTTCTTGCCCAGGAAGAAGCCAGTATTTCCAAGAGCAGTTGCCTTTTCAGATTTGCCTTTTCAGGTGATCAGCATCTGCGTTTATACTCCTTTCACAGAACCATATGATTTTGTTAGTGCAAGTTCTTGGGCATCAACCAGAACAAACCATGGCTTGGAAATGAAAAACAACCGAAAATGAAAGCCCCATCCTCCAAGAAATGCACATACAGAGCAACAGGCTCAGAATTTACATTGTCACAGTGGTTTTCATTCAGCCTTTTCTAACTGACACATTTCCACATTCATGATCTTCTGGGTATATTTAAGGGGGGATGGGTTGGGAAAGGAAACTAACTTTAGCAGAATATCAAAAGAAATGTTTCTCAACAGAGAAGTGCATAAGGATTACAGAATACTTTCCTCACCTAAAGCAAATGTCCTTCAAAAACAAGACTAGGTGATGCATTGAATATGACACACTATGATATTCCACAGCAGGAAATGAAAACATCTTTTCTAACTGACAGCTCTGATGGGGGAAAATTTTGAAAGGTTTCAAGAAGCCACTGGTGCAGTAACTCCCATATGCAGTTTCAACAATAATCATCTCCATAACACTGCAGGTAACCCTCCCTAATGCCTCACACCAGGATTTGGGATGAGCCATCATCCTCTACTGAGCAGAGAAGCTGGGTGACTTCTGGCAGTAACCCTTCTGTCCTACAGAATCTCTGTGTGACATGGTGTGAGCTGTGGGGCTTCTTTCAGGGGTGATAGTGTTGGTAAATGTCTCTTAATAACATCAGAAATCCCCAAGGAGCCACATTTTCAAAGCATTTGGAAATCAAGAGGAAATTTTTATTAACTTCAATAGTTTTTGAACCAGGCCTATATGTGGGGCATTTTGTTTTGACATTGCCTAAGACAGGGAGGAATTGGTTTTTGATAGTACAGCACCAGATTGCAGGCTCTGCGTCTGTGGTTTTGGTTTTTTTTAATTCAGAACAACTCTCCCTTTACTAGATTTGTGTTATCTCTTATTTTACTACAATCTTTTTTATTTTTCTTCTTTATATTTCTTCATTTCATAAAGATTAATTCCCCAAGTAGTCTCTTTTGTTTAGTAGTTTTTATCTATCACAGACTTTTCTGTTTTCCTTTCCTCTCTTGTCCCAGAGACATATCATCCTCTGCCATCAAAAGCAAGTTTTCTTCCTTCTCCAAGGAAGTTCTTCAGCCCAGAGACATAGGAGCAGTATTTTTGCTGAGTGTCATTTTTGTTTCCTTCCCCTTCACTGTCTAACACCAGTGCCAGGCTCTGATTTCACTTGCTTCCTTGGAAGGAACAACTTTACCAATGTTGTGTTTTCTCTTGTCATCCATGGATAGACATTTTAGACCATTTATTTGTCTTTGCACTGATGTGGACATACCAGGCTGCTTTAGCAGATGCCATTCACACCCAGAGGGCTGTTCCCAGGCAGGCTGTGGTTTTGTTACTGTTTGGAAGTTTTTTAATGGAATTGCTCCGACTGCTTACTTTCCTTCACATTTTCCTTCACCTTCTCTGCTGTATTTCTAGTTATTTTTAGTGTGAGTAAGTTGTGGTTGGCTCAAACAGGTAGGTAGATTTGTAGTACTTCATTTAAGCTCTACCCACTAACCAGCTTCTTGATGCTACTTCTCCAAATTGGACTGGTTGGCTTAATATTGTCCACCTATTCCAGATAAACTGTTTGCTTCTCACCTTTCTCTTGTCTGCACTGAACCAGTATTTAAAAAAAAAATAAAAAATCTAATTTCTTTTTTTAGCTGTGGGCTTTATAGATCAGTAAACTTTATGGTTTGGTTTTCCTTTTCAGTAACATACAGGTTGATTTTTGGGACTGTAGAAAACTCATACTATTAAATCAAAAATGAGACCAACACATGCAACTCTTCTATTTTGTACTTCAAGTGATTTTTTTAAATTATGGTACGTCTTGGAGTACTCTGACTGTACTTAACTCTGATGACTTTCTGTGAGATCTCAGTGGCATTTAAGATAGTTGTTTTGATAAACAGAAAGCTAAATGCATTACTGCAGAGCATGCTAAATTTTTGCAATGGGCAGTGCCAAATGTCTGTTACTGATTTCTTGTAGACACTGAGTTGCTATGGAATTTACCTCCAAAAGTGAATCTCCCCAATGTTGTTCAGAGAAGAAATGACTAGGAGGGAAAGGTGTAAGCCTAAACTGAATGTTTTGAATATCTGTAATCGACTGATTCCAGCATTCTTTACTGCCACAGTTTCTCAATCTGTATCTTGAGTCTCCAGTTTAAACCATTTACTTAGCCTGTCTGTAGCAGAAAGGACTAGAAACCTCAGGGGGGACAAATATTTGGAGATATATCTTGTTCTGAAATTTTCCCAGAGCAGTACCAGGAACCAGTGCTGAAAAATAAATCCCATTTCCCTTCTTAAGAAAAAGGCAAGATGACAAAAAATTGAAAGTGCTGATAGCATTAGGTTGCTGTGTCTTGAGCCTGTCAGTTGCACTTGGACAGAGGTGTTGGAAGAGGACAAGGTTCAGCTTGTGAAGATGGTAGAAGAATGCAGCAACACTGAACTGGTTCTTTGTGGCTGGCTTTTCACATCTGGAAAGTGGGGATGATGCTTTAAAGTTTGTAGATTAAAAAAATACCAGATAAGTACTGAGTGTTATTTTTATCCCAGACCTTGATCTGCAATAGTGGCTCCAGGTGCAGCCTCAGGAGAAGTTATCCATCCTGCCAGCACCTGCAGATAGATCCCTCTGCAGTTTATCTGAGCTTTATTTGGGAATAAATATTTATTGCCATTGAACATACGTCTGTTGCCTTCAGTCCCTAAAGAGGCTGGTCATAGCTAAAATATGCCCGTATTTTTGTGGACTCACGTCTGCTCCACTGCTCACCACAGGAAGCTGAGAGATGTCATAGTACTTCTAACAAGCTGCACTTTGAGGCAGCAATTGTGGCCCTGAGATTTACTGATCTCAGTTGATCTCCAAAAACTAAGCGGGGTCCAGAGGATGGGAGGGCACAGTCCTGTCTACAACGGATGAAGATGGAACAAAAAATATTGTTACACTGATGTGCAGGCTCTTCATAGCTTAGCTGTCTGTTGAGCAGTTCAGGTTTTCCTCAGTTCATCTTGGCAAGTGTTCTCTCCTCCTGGAAAAAGTCGACTGAACCAGCAGTTTGTCTCTGCTTAGGTGGTCCTTCTCTCTCCAGAGTTGCAGACAAGAGGGCATGAATCATGAAAAGCAAAACAGGAGCAGATGTTCTGCATCAGGTTTAAAGTAGCAGGGTATGGTAGTTGCTTTATCTCAGTCTCCTAAGAATACCTGTGTTTTGGGGCAGCCTTCTACTCATCCTGTTTAACATCCTTGTCTTCCTTTGAAAACATTTGCATCTCCCCTGCTCCTCTCCCAGGCCTTCCATGGGTTTGAAAGATTAACTTGAGCTCCAGTGATGTTGAGGGCAGCTTGCAAAAGGGGTTGTTAAATGGAGAACAGTCAAGGAAAGAGAGGGAAGAGCAGTGAGAAGCAGAAGTGGAAAAGAAGTTCAGGTGGAAGGAAGAGTTAGTGCTAACTTTAAAATAACTGGGATTACCTTAGACCCTCTATCGCATTAACCAGGGGTTGAGTGGACATGGTGATGTTGATAAGGTGAGTTAAGGGGCCATAACCACTTCTGAAGGGCTCTGGTAAGAAGGACTGAAGTTATGGTCTTGGACTTGCAGGTGCATAAAGAGAGGTGATGGGAGAGCTGGAGTAAGACAGTGCCTGGGAAAGCAGAATAAATTGAATGAAATTGCAGTTTGCTCCTGGAAGCAGTGAATCCTATGTACTGCTTTCCCCTGTGAACAAAGTTTTTTTAAACAAAGCCAGAGATAAAGTTAGGTCATGAAGCAGGAAGTGAGTATCTCTAAAAACAGGAGAAGTTGGGAAGAGGCTTTGTGAGACTTCCCTGCTCGTGCTGGCTGGGATACACATCAGTGGAAGATACGCACGGGATAGATTGCAGGATTGGACATAGAGTTGCAAACACCAGATCAAAAGTGTTTAAGTATGATCCTTACAAGTGGGCCTTTGTGCAGTGACGTGCTCTAGCTAGGATCAATCATCAGAAGGAATTTAGAAACAACATGATAAACAGACTTTCATGAAATCAGTTTTATATTTGAAATCCAAAACTAAGATGGTTGAAAGCAGTTTGGATGTCCTTGTTAATCCCTAGGTCAGCTGTGCTGATATATCTCATAAAAGACAGGATACGTTCAAAGAGGAAAATCCACTGTTCATTATCAGAGTGTTTGTGGAGACATTTGTGCCATGGAAGCATCCCTATCAGCTGAAGGGCACGGAGCATTGGCAGCTCTCCCTGCCTTGAGAAGACAGGTCCTGCAGCAGGCAATGCTGCGGGTTGGAGGAGAAACCTTGAGCTCTTCATTCATGGATCCAGTGGGTGAAAGCTCCTGCGAGTGTCTAAAATGACAGTTCTCTTAGCAAGAAACTGTAATTTAAACTACTTCTGTCAGGAATATCAGTTCTTCCTACATTATGTGAACTTGTCACTTTTCTCTGCTGGTGAAGTCTATGTCACCTGGCAGCTCTGGCGAAGGACAACCTCTTTTCAGTACACCAGAACATAATCTACTGCCAGTATTTCTCAGGAGCCATCAGACATCTCTGCTGATGGCTTGACTGAAATCATCAGGGAGGTGGCAGCAGTTTCAGGTACTGACTGAGTAGGCACCATGGATGCTTCTCACACCACCCTACTAAGAAAAATCAGTGACAAGTGTGTTTTTTCCCTCCACTTTGCCGCTGAATTTTTTCAATCCTACCTGTTTATACATCAGAATGTGTTTCAGTGCTTCAGGACAGCCTGGGAGCATTCATCAGCCCTGATCTGTGACCCACATAACTGCTTGTGCCATCTGGGTGCTTACTGCTTGGTTGTGGGTAGGGATGCATATACTAGTATCCATAGGTATGTGTGGAGGGAGATGCATGCATTCCTGCCTAACGTCTTGGCATTATTGTTCATCAAAGAGAAAATAAGCAGCTTATGAAAGCAAAAGTCCTGGGAACCATAACAGACTGGTAAGGGTGGGCAAGCAGAAGTCAGGGGTAGCTGACAACAACAACAAGCAGCACAGTGAGTGTGAACTGCCAGGCTCTGTGTCCTACCTGAGCTGAGATGGAGCTGACGCCGCTGTGAGCAGCTTCAGGCCAAGCTCACTCTGTGCCACCGAGGAGCCTGCAGAGGCAGAACAGGCCAGGCTGTGTGTGGGACAGAGCCGCCCTGTTCCCCAAAGCAGCAGCAGGCATGGTTCCATGGAGCACATGGATGCTTTGCCACAGAGCCTCACGGAGCACACACTCTTGGCTCCGCTCGCCCTGCAGCTGAATGCCTCGACTCACTGCTGGCTGTCAGACCACGTCTCTTCGGGCTGCGGGTTGGCAGCTCTCTGTGTTGCCTTGCTGCTCAGGGACAGGGGAGAGCTTCCCGATCTTTCCATGTCCTCCGCACTCGCCAAGGTCCCTGCCTGGTGCTGTAGGCTTCTTAGCTCAAGGGACAGCAGAGACCTGCTCCAGGGGTCTTTGCATGCAGAGCGAGAGCTGGCTGAAAACTCAGTCCTGGAGCTCTGTTTTCTTCCCATCTTTGCTGGCATGCTTTAGCTGCAGGTGGGATAAAGCAGATGACAAGGGTATAAGAGCAAGGAAGAGGGAGCCAGCCCTTTCGCTGGCTAGATAGAGAGGGAACTGATGAGAGGCTGGCATGCCTTCAGGATCTGTGAAAGGAGCAGAGGGCGAGGAGACAGCACTTGGCTGCAGCCAGAGAAGGATCCCAGAAGCCTGAGCTCAGAGGGGCCTTTTCTGCTCATTTTCTTTAGGGATTTTTAAAAGAATGAGCATTTTAAAAAAGGAAAAGAAGATGATGTGCAATTTCTTTCAGACTGTAGTTGAGGTAACAGCTTGAAAAAAATAACTGTCATTTAAAGAAACACTAAGAATTTTTTCTTTTATTGTAAAACTACATTTAGTACGCAGTCCATAAATAGATCTGTTATTAGATGAGACAGAGAACTCTTAGAAATCACAGTAAACACAGCTGTAGAGGTGAGGAAAATGAATAAGGCATCATACTAATATTCGTACCTTCCAGTTGTCTTGAATGGCTGACAAAAGGGACTTTTAACATTATCCTCATGCTCTGACATAAGAAGAATTAATGTAGCAAAAATGGAACCAATCTTTAAGGAAGATTACCTAGGTGCATTTTCTGTTCTTTTATTTCTGTGCTGAGGAACCCAGGAAGACTGGAATTTTCCAGCAAGGCCCTGGTGGTTGAATCCAGAGAATGTTGGATGTTGTCTGTGTAGAGCAGACACAGTGGGTGGAGCATGTTGGCGTTCGGGAAGAGGTGTCAGGGGCCAACAGGGAAAGCAGACTTATGGATGTGCTCTTTGCCTCCCAGCCAACCTGTGGTAGAATAACTTGTGGTTCGCTATGGGAGTGGGTTTGTTTTGGTGTACAAAGACTGAAACAGCTGAGGGTTTCAACAGAAACAGAAAACATTGAAAAAGCAAATTATTTCCTCTTCTGTATCATGGTTCATTTTCTGACTTTTGTCTTGATTCTTCTTTGGGCCCAATCATGACAGAATTATAGTTGGGCTAAAGGACTGCTGGCTGGCTTGTTTGGGACTGAGCATCCCTCAGGATTGGAGTCACTGGTGTTTATCTCAATAAAGAATAAATCAGACCTAGGAAGCCATTGATGAGGCAGGCTTTTTGTGCTAACCTGTAATTTCTGTGCTACATTCTGCAGCAAGAAAGTTTCCTGGGAAGCCTGTTGTAATTAAGATTATAAATGAATCCTAGCATTTTAGTATAAGAGGCCTTTTGTTTTTTCAAGCAGGAGGTCATCTAATTCTTTTTGAACAGCAGCAGAAAGGTGAAAAGTTTCCAGTTAACTGTAATTAAGGCCATGGAGAATGAGCAACCCTGGTTAGTCACCCTCTGTGAGCATTACTGAGCAGCACAGTCAACCATGCCAGAAAAAGTTACCTTAGCAAGGTGTAGTCTGAGCACAATATAACCTTACTAAGAGAAAGTAAAATAAACTTAATGTTAATTTGTGATAGTTTAATCAAGGAGAAGAAAATCATTACCCAAAGGGTTTAGGTGTTTTGCCAGTCTGTGCCAGGATGAATTCATCCAGATCATTACAAGAAAAAAGAGCCATATTGAGATAGGAGATGCAATCTGTTCTTGTTTCTGACACTTGATCTTCTGGGACGGTGAGATTAGCTCTCTCTTCCCTGTCTTCTCTGGACCTTGGCACCATCCAGTTAGACAGAAGCAGGGCTCACAGGGTAGACCTTACAGCAAGGTTACACATGGCAGGCATCAGCACTTCTACTTCCAGCCTCTTACCTTAAAAATAACAACACAGCATTTCTTAGTGAAGGCCTGAACCTGCATCCCTGACCCACAGGAGTAGCATTCACCTGACCTGCTCAGAGATATTCTCATCATCCTCGTGTCCTCATACGGAAACAACCAATGGCCCTCAACCTTCGTAAAAACCAGCAAATCCTCAAAATCATCAACAACGCCCTAATCGACCTCCCAGCGCCATCAAACATCTCAACATGATGAAACTTTGGGTCTCTACTGGGCGTTTGCTTAATTACCCAAATCGTCACAGGCCTTCTGCTAGCTATGCACTACACAGCAGATACCAATCTAGCCTTCTCCTCTGTCGCTCACATATGCCGAGACGTGCAAATCGGCTGACTCATCCGTAACCTCCACGCAAACGGAGCCTCTTTCTTCTTCATCTGCATCTACCTACACATCGGCCGAGGACTTTACTACGGCTCATACCTAAACAAAGAAACCTGACACATTGGAGTCGTCCTCCTCCTAACCCTCATAGCAGCCGCCTTGGTAGGACACATCCTACCATGAGGCCAAATATCATTCTGAGGAGCTCCGGAATCACAATATCATTGTGGGAAGGGACATCCCACAGTGTCCCATTGTCGCAACCAAAGGCCTGCTTGGATTGGGGAACTAAACACACTAAACACATAATTGCAGGGGTTCCCTTCTCCTCAAGGGGGTTGCTAAAGCCCATGAATTCTATGTAAGGAAACCAGCTATGCAGCAACTCTCTCCTGTTTCTCCTATTTTGGTTTCAAAAGCTCTGGGTGTGCTGCACGCTGAGTTAAAAATTGGAAACATATTACCCTGATTTAGCATGGGACTGAGTAAATTGTATTTACTTAAAATAGCAGATATCCTGCTGAGAAAAAAATTTTAAAAAGTATTTCTATTTGACTGTGTGACACCTGAACTGCAACCCAGAGGTAAAGGAGGAAGATTTGTGTTACTAAGAAAGCCATAAATGTTGGCTGCCAGGTCAGAGCTGCTGAGGGGAGCAGGGCACATATGTCCCAGGCAACTCCAGGCATTCAGACCTCCTGTATCTCCTCCCAACGTCCTGTGCAGGGTTTCACACAATTTCTGTCTGAGCTTCTGTCTGGTCTCAGCCCATCCTGGAGTTGGATGGTGTTGCCTTTTCCTCAGGGGTGTTTCATTCACAGCTCCTGCCTGTATGGGTCTGCAATGTTTGCCAAAAACTGTGCTCCTGGAGTGTGTGGAATACTGAGATTGATAGTGAGCTTAGCTTACAGAAGCCACCATCCCACATTTGCAAAGCGTGACGGACCTGCAAGACAACACCTGCCTGTGTGGTGGGATAATTTGAGTCCTTTTCCCTTTTTCTGGGCAGATGGATGTTCCCAATGCTGGACATTCCTCATTCTGTTTCAGCACAGATGTATCTTACCTTTCTGTTAGCATCTATCCTGTATCTGAGTCGCTCTTGTTTAGCTCTGTTATTACTTGTCCTAACCAGACTGAGTCCAAATTATTCCTTTCCTCCTTATGGAATTTCTTATGTATTTTTGTATTTACGTATCTACTCTATCCTGTTTCCTCACTCCACCCAGTTTATCTCACCCCTGTCACCACAACTCCTTGCAACACAAAAACAAATGTCAGTTTTTCCATTGTCTCCTAGATGCCAGCTATGTTAAAATGTTGTTTCTTACTCTGTTTTTTAAGGGCTACTCCCAGCTCCACCCTGGCTGACTCCATGTATGCCCAGCCCAGTGCTCCTCTTTGTGCATCATGTGCTGATGTCCATGGCATGCCTTTTCCTAAACAATTCTCAAGCCTTTCCTTGAAAATCATATCTACAGCTCCCACAGTAAAGATGTAACAGCAGAGTGCAGCAGCTACAGGTCACTCACCTGGCTTTGAGCTTCCCAACCCATGTGCTTGTCCCTGAGTTTGGGTTGTACCAGTTACTGTTTCATCTATGCCCCAACAGTAACCTGGCAGTTGTGAGATAGGAAGTGGAAGCCTTTTTGACCCTGCTTGCTGTCCCTGCTGACTTGGAGACAGTTCTGCAAGCCTGGCCCTTTCCCAAGCACCTGTGGACAACAGTAGTTTATCCTTGGGAAAGGAGGGTTAGAAGGACAGTGGTTGTGTCCCTGTGTGTTACAGGTTCCACACACAGGTCTGGAGAGCACGAGCTCAGCCCCAGCCATCAGAAGTGTGAACATCTGTCGATGTGCTTGTGTTGGAGGGGAAAGGACAGAGAGCGTTCATTTTAAAATTAAATTCATACAATAACCAGACCTTTCAGCTTTTTCATGCAAAAAGTGATTTATCGCTGCATTACAGAATGAGCCAGGAGCAAAGAGATTCATCACGCGCCATCCTTTCATACCAGAACAGCGGCGAGAAGCTGTGGCAGTGGTGCAGAGAGGTCAGGTCCCACCACAGAGCCTCTGCCATGGGAAAGCAGCACAGTTCCATCACCCTCACCCCACCATGGCTGTTGAGGTCCCAGCCTGGGGTTTCATCCATTTCTTCTTGTGAGAGAACAAAAAAAAAGGATTGATTATCTATTCGCCTTCTCCCCCTCCTTTTGTTTGGCTGCTGGAAAGACAGTGCAAAGTGCTCTTTGTACAAGCAACACAAAGCTCCAAACTCATCTTCAATAAATTAAATCCCAATAAGCCCACCAGCATGAAGATTGCTTGCTTCAAGTGTTCCCAGCTCAAGACTTCTCCAGCCCTCTGTGAGGATTTCTTACCTCTAACATGTATTGCACTTAAACTCAGTCACTTCAGGTTTTTCCTGCGCTGTGTTTAGAATATTTCCCCAGAGCTTCAGAACAGCAACATGCATGTCAGCACATCCTTCACCCTCGATATGGCCAGGCCATAGGTCTTTATGCATGATTTTCCTTGGGACTTCCAACTTTTCCCTCTCCTTGTTCAGAGGAGACACTTTACAAGATGTATTACATTTATCTTATTAGCCCCAAACCCTGTGTATGGTATGAGTCCTGATACCAAATAGTTCCTATTAGGGAGAATGGGAATGGACAGGCTTCCGAAGATGTATGGGATTATACAAGAGAAGGTGGTATTGGAAGGGAGCAGGTTCTTTTTTTCCTGGATCAGTATGTTGTGTGACAGTTTTAGCCTGATTAAAAAGCTGGTTTTCTGTACAGCTGTGCCATTTGTTGTCAGTCTCTGATTTATCAAGACTTTGCATCATTTAGCCTCTCTGTGGTACTTAACTTTCTGTCCAAGATGAAAAGGCCAATACTTAATGACCTATTTGTGAAATTTTCCCATGCTAGTACCAGCATCTGTGCCTGCATGTGTGTCTGTTGCCAGGTTTTGCCCAGTTCAGTATTGTTTTTTTCCTACCACCCAATTAGTACTTGTCTAGCAACTGGTCAAAGAAGAGTGAAGGCCAAAGTTGATGTGGGTTTGGGGTTTAACTAAATCATTGTAGTCCCCACAGTAATGCTGAATTGTCTCACCCTTCTCTGCTGTGCCCTTCTCTGAGTGCACACAGACACACAGGGACAAAGTTGGAGACGTGCATAGGAAGAAGAAGGAGGGAATGTATGAAGCAATTTGTGATTTTTGGCAATACAGTTTTAGCAACTACTCTGTATGACTGTTTTATTTTCAAGAGTTTTGATCCTTCTTTTCATAGCCCTGGTGCATTCTCTGCTATGGCAATTGTGGTTATCTTGGTTTGCAATACAAAGAATTGAAAAAATAAAGCATATTCAGCCTAATCTTCTCCGTAGGGCACTAGGTTCAATGCATGAAATGGAGAAAATAATAAAGCTTTGTAATATTTCAAGAGTTTCCTTCAGAGGATATAATTTGCTTCTAAAATGTTCTCACTTGGTAAAAATGCTCCTAAGTTAATATTAGTTTTATCTTCTATTATCCAGTCACTCTATAGAGACATTTTCAGAGCAAATTCATATTCCAGTTTGTCTGTCCACAGGTTTTCAGGGAAGATGTTAAGCATTTACATCTTTAGGACATACAATATTCTTTCTCTGAATATTAATTTTTGGTATGCTCCTCATTTGAGTGCTCAAACATTTTGAAAAAGTAAAGTCAAAATTAATATGCCGTGAAATGTGAAGTAAATCAAAGTATGAAAAGTTGCAAAGCTATTACTTTAAAAAAATGCTGCAGTTCAGGTCAGTTTAATAAAATCCCTTTATTGAAAATGCAATTGTTCTTTTATATACAGTGTTTTGATTTGCACAGCTACAATTGTCTGTCATCTGTATAAATCTGCACAGAGTAATAATTATTTGTGATGATTTGAGAAATGCTTGGACTGTCAAGTATGAAAAATTGTTGGTCCCCATTATTGTCTAATGCTGAACATTTTGAAGAATACAATCTAGAACTTGGTGTATAGCACATATATGCACTAAGTAGGGTAGATATGGATGCAAATTGTAAAAGCCAAGTCTTAAAATAGTCTAAACCATGTTTGTAACTTCAAGGCTCTCCATCAAGGTTTCAAGAATCTTATTCACACCTTTCATGTGAAAACAGAATTGAAAACATGCTTGCATGTAAACTCATGCTCAAAAATTCCCCACCCTTTTAGCATCTGGTAAAACAAAAGTAATACTAAAAAACATTTTGTATCTTGAATAACAAACACCTCCTAGAACTGAGATGGTGTAATTGATGGGCTGGGGGAAGGAGAGAAGATAATAATTGAGATTTCAGACAACTGACTCTCTTGATGTCACACAACCAGGACCATTAGTGCCACCTATAGTTAGTCTGTCTGACAGTTCTCACTTGAAGACCTTTCTTTCTGTGGATTTTGAGGCTGCTATACACACTTCTTCTGAACAAATACTGTTAAGAAGAATTTGGTGGACATGAGCTCTGGTTTTATCAGTTCTGGACAGACCCAGCTGGGTATCAGCTGGTTTTTAGTTGATGGACCACAGATGAGGGGAGCTCTGCAGCAACTAGTACAGTTCTAGCATAGGGCACAAACCAAACCTCCAAATATGAAGGTAACTGAAGAATTAAAGGCAAATGCAAAGTCTTCGTTAAGGCAAAATTGAAGAGAAAAAACAATTTAGCAAGGAATGGGCCTGCAAATGCCATTCACGATATTTATCCTCTTTATTCCTTGCTTAATTAATTTGGATAATTTTGCCCTGCAGTCTGCCATGATCAAGTGTCATGTTAGCAGTCCCAGCATAGACTGGTTGTGAGCCTGGTCACAGTAATACAGAATTAGCTGCAGGCGATGCAATAGAAATAAACAAAATCCTGCCTGGTAAATGTGGAAGGTTTCCACCATAATTTTCATAGTGAGACAGAACCTAATTAATGGGCTTTTTGAGTTACATTTCAGTATTTCCATACTTCTATTAAAAAACTGCTTTCAGTGCAGGTACCTGTGAATTGACTTGATGTCTGCACCTAGTTTTCAGTAGACTACTATATTCAGAAAAAAAATTTTTTAAAAATTCCCTGCATTTAAATCTGTGCTTGCTGCTTGGCCATCAAGCTTGGAAAGGTCTTCAAAGATTACTTTATCCTGCTGTGCCTAAGTAACCAGAAGGAAATACCTCCCATCTCATTACTCTGGTTTACCTTGAATAACCTTTGCCTGTAATGGGTTGATGACTGCCAGCTGGTCAGCGTATGCATTTCTGGTCAGCATATTCTCTAGTGCTCTCCACAAAACACCCTCCTGCCCTCCCTGCACACACACCCCCACCTTCCACTGAACAGAGGGCAGAGTGTATTGGACTTTCCTCCCTTGTTGTTACTTTGGGACTGATAGAGATTAGAAGCTTCTGCGATCAGAGTGTCCCCAGACTACTTTTTTCTTTTTCTTCTTTTAATGCCACTGAGCTTAGAAGTCTCCCACTGCTCATGTCGCTTCACTGTTCAACTCAGTTACTGCATCAGAAAAGGAAGGAAAACTTTGATCTTGACACGTGCTTCTTCTCTGTCCCCCTTTACAACTTCTGCAGGAAAACAAAAACATTATTAAGTGCATCTCTGGTGTCAATCCTTTCAGGGGAGAACAGCTGCTTTTATCAGATGTGTTCCCAAAACCTTTAAGGGCCTGATGAAGTCCAAGTTGAACTGTCAGAGGACACACCTGAGCACGACTTTATCACCATCCCCACACTGCTCTTAGGCTTAAAAGTGTCCTCAGCCAAAGTGGATTTAGACCATTACTTATTGTGGTTTCTAGAACTGAGGGGTCAGCAGGGACCTCTCGTAATGAGCATGGGCACAGCCATCAGTGTCCAGGCAGCAGCTGCATGCTCACGACTCTGCTGTAGCCACATCTGTTACAGCTTTGGAGGAAAAAAGTTCATAACCCCATTTGTTTTCTTGTCCTTTACCATCCATGGGCTTAAAGATATCTGTTCCTTGGATCTTCTCTCTGGCTGCTTAATTTTGTGGGGTATATTTTCCTCATTAGCTGTGAGCACATTTGCACATTTTCCTTGGCCAGGGAGTCTCTAGTTTAAATAAATGTGTTTCCAGTCTCATTTAAACTTAACCATTTCTTCAGGTCCCCTTACTAGTTTCAGGAGTGAAATCGTTATGTGGCTTAAAAGCCCTGCCTGTAACTTTAAAAGAAGAGGAACCATATTACCATCAGCTCACCCACTGTTGATATATAGTTTCAAAATACTAAATTGAAAATGCTCTTATGATTACCCTCCATGGTGCTGTGTAGACTCTAGGGGCCTAGAGCGTGTCCTTTGTGCAAAGGAGAGTTTGGTTCTTTCAGGGTTCCATTAAAGGCTCTCAGGTGCCTTACCTGGCCTTTCACTAGAGCAGGGTCAATATGGCTTTTCTCTCAGCCACTCCTTCAGCAAGGGGGCTGTTGCCATCAAACCTCGAGGAGAGCCAGCAGGACTCTGTGTCTCTGGGAGAAGCAGGTAGGTCAGTTTTTCTAGGGTGTATCAGGTGTGTTAGTCAGCTGCAGAAGAAATGGGCTTTGATACACTTGGCATTGTTCTAAGACAGTCACTGGATTGGCCTTTTATCTTTTTATCTTTTTTGTTTGTTTGTTTTAATAAACTGAAGTTAGTAGTATAGAATAAAAAGGAAGTCAAGCTTTGTATTTCCTATGTGGCCCTTCATCCATCCGCCATTCCAAAGAGTGCTGTCATTGATGAGAACTAGACAATCTTTTACTGTTTAATGCTATTTAATATGCATTCTGTGTGCCCCCAGGCAGGTCAGAGCACATGCACAGCTCACCCTGGGGTGTTGCTGTGTACTTAGTGCTTGAAATGGCTTTTATGCCATTTCTTCATTTTCTTTTCCCATGTTAAAAAGAATGAGAGGAAAGTACCACTTGAAAATGCACAATTACTTAAATGAATTTAATTAATACAAGCTCATTGGTAACTGCAAATACTAAAGCTGCGTTTTTTCCCCTTACTCTAAATGTCTGAAAAGCTCATTAGTGTTAATGTATGGGGAAGTGCTTAGCCTATTGATGGAGGAATGAAATCCGGAGCAAAGCACAGCTCTACAAAGATTCATCTGCAGATTAGGGTCTGAAGCAACCATTAGATTATCAAATCTGACCTTCTATCTAATACAGACCATAGAATCTCATCCACTTAATTCTGTATTTATCCTAACAACAGCACCAGAAAATTAGACACAGTGCATTAACATATTATAATGTAGCAATATATTCAGGCATTTCTTTCTTTTCCTTCCTCCCTCCCTCCCTCCCTCCCTCCCTCCCTCCCTCCCTCCCTCCCTCCCTCCCTCCCTCCCTCCCTCCCTCCCTCCCTCCCTCCCTCCTTTCCTTTCCTTCCTTCCTTCCTTCCTTCCTTCCGACACTTCCTTCCGACACTTCCTTCCTTCCGACACTTCCTTCCTTCCTTCCTTCCTTCCTTCCTTCCTTCCGACACTTCCTTCCTTCCGACACTTCCTTCCTTCCTTCCTTCCTTCCTTCCTTCCTTCCTTCCGACACTTCCTTCCGACACTTCCTTCCGACACTTCCTTCCGACACTTCCTTCCTTCCGACACTTCCTTCCGACACTTCCTTCCGACACTTCCTTCCTTCTTTCCGACACTTCCTTTCTTCCTTCCGACACTTCCTTCTTTCCTTTCCCCTTTTCCCTTCCCTTCCCTTCCCTTCCCTTCCCTTCCCTTCCCTTCCCTTCCCTTCCCTTCCCTTCCCTTCCCTTCCCTTCCCTTCCCTTCCCTTCCCTCCCCTCCCCTCCCCTCCCCTCCCCTCCCACTCCCCTCTCCTCCCACTCCCCTCTCCCTAAAACCTGGGGCAAACAGCATTCCTGTGCTATATGATTTTTGATGAAAATCTGCAGGAGGAGAGATTTCAGCTTTTTATTTGCAAAAGGGAATTTGTATGTCTGTGTGTTTGCATAGGGTTTTGTTTAGTGCTTTGAAAATTATTGACTGGTAACTAATGAGTATAGAGCTGGTTGAGATCCATAATTTCTGTTTTTCTCTGAAGACATCATAAATTGAAAAAGGGAGTTTTTTAACAGAAAAAGTAATTTTCTTGAAAAATCGGTGTGGTCCTTCAGAACTGTTTTCTAACATCTAATTTGGAAACTCCCTGCCAGTCAGTTTTCCTAGGAAGCACGAAGCACATTTCACATCTGGCTTCTCATCACTTTGACTGTGACACAAAACTGCCCTTGAAGTGCACCTGGGAGATATCCAGGGGGATACCACACACACATAAAAGACAAGCCAAGCTGTCTAAAAGAACTCCACTGGGCTAGTGCACATTTTAACCACTAGCCAGCATTTCACTGAACAGAGGAGCAAAATAGATGAGGAAAGTATCAGGGAATTCAGACGAGAAGTGGTAGATGGCACAGTGCAAAATACAGAGGTCCCAGGCTTGGCACATACACACTCTCTTGAAGAAAAAATCCTCCTGCCCAGAGCTGAGCTACATCAGCCCCTTGGTGTTGCTCATACTATGGAGACATTTCTCTGCAACCCACCACAGCCCAGGCAGAGGGAGAGTCTCTGTTGCTCACGTGCTGCAAAAGCTTTTGCTGCCCTTTGGGTGGGTGAAACTTGGACTCCTAGCACTAGTCTGTAACAAAACAATTTCTATTTCTTTTCTCTGCAAAGCTCAGAAATCCTGCAACTGGCTTGGTCCCATTTTGGACTTTCATTTGGGTTTCGACTCTACAGTTCATTTGGATTCTGTTCCTTGAGTTTTGGTGGGTTTTTAAAATAGGAATCATGGTTAAGTACTGCTATTGAAAGCAGAGATTTGACCCGTGACTGCAGGAACTGGAGGTTCAGAACTCCCAAGCTGGTGCAAAACCATTTGCCAAGGTTTTGCCTGGCATGTACTGTTTTTTCCTGGTATACTGGCAGGGAGAAAGACCCCTATAATCAAAGGAACACACATAGCAGGTGCATAGAGTCTGCATTGCCTCAAATACTTCTTTTCAGTGTCCTGTGATTCATGTTAATTCAACAAGAAGGTACAAGATAAATACTTTTGAAAGATGCAGCATAGAAGAAGGAATCTCAGACCTCCTTGCCTATCAAATAGGAAGGTCAATACTTGCAATTAATTCTTGTCTTTGAGGCTAAACTCATTATTGAGCATAAGGTTCTTCAAAATTCACAGGTAAATGGTGTTAAATAAATGTAAATGACATTACTAACATCTTTCCACTATTACTTTGATGTAGTTTGTTCTCAATAAGTAATAAGGTATTTATAGCAGTGAGGATAGGGCTGCACAGAAAAACCTCATGCCATGCAGAGACACCTCTGAATAACCAAACACAGGAGCCCTGCACCGACATGGTCTGAATGAATCTTCCTCTTGGGGAGTTGCAGGAATATCCATGGACTTCATTTATTCTGGCCATAGCTATGTAAGCCATATTCAATGTCATAGCCGAGAAACAAGCCATGACTATTAAATTTTCTAACCAAAAAGACACCAATAACAAGAACACACAGTATTTTCATTTTGTCAAATTTTCCAGTGTCTTCATACCCCATCTCAGCAGCAAAAGGTCCAACACTGCTGTAGCTGTGGATTTAACTGCAGAGTGAAGGCAAAATTTGTTTTCCAGGCGTAAGAGAAGCAGTGACCACATCTGAAGATGAGGGTTCTGTAAATGCACTTGCCACCATGCTGTGTGAGCACTTGTGCTCCTTAATATTGTCTTCAAAGCAAAGCTCTGGATACTCTGTGAACAGCATTTAATCAATGTGTATCAAGAAGTTTTGAGACAAAAACAGTTTGTCTTCTAGAATAGTGTCAGTTGTACTCAGCCACATAATGAATTATTCCATGCAGGGAAAGATCTGCTTTTCTATGAATTTGTATAATAAACAAAAAAGGCATTGAGAGTTTCCCAGCCCTTTACTTCTGGTGCCTGTGCTTCCTTTGCAGTTGTCCAACACAGCAATTCTTCATCAGATCAGACGAGACCAGGTGACAGACACATGCCGAGCAAACAGCGTGTCCAGCAGGAAGCGCCGTGTGCTGACACCCAACGATCTCAAGCACCTGGTGGTGGATGAGGATCATGAAATGATCTATTGCTATGTTCCCAAAGTGGCCTGCACAAACTGGAAGAGAGTCATGATGGTTCTGACGGGAAGAGGGAAGTACAGTGATCCAATGGAAATCCCGGCCAACGAAGCCCACGTGTCTTCAAACCTGAAGACTCTCAACCAGTACAGCATCCCAGAGATCAACCACCGCTTGAAAAACTACATGAAGTTCCTCTTTGTTCGTGAGCCTTTTGAAAGACTGGTGTCAGCCTACAGGAACAAGTTCACCCAGAAGTACAACACTTCCTTCCACAAACGATATGGCACCAAAATTGTGAGGCGCCAGAGGAAAAACGCAACCCAGGAGGCTCTGCGGAAAGGTGATGATGTGAAATTTGAAGAGTTCGTGGCATATCTCATCGACCCACACACCCAAAGAGAAGAGCCCTTCAACGAGCACTGGCAGACTGTGTACTCCCTCTGCCACCCTTGCCACATCCACTACGACCTCATAGGAAAGTACGAAACGCTTGAAGAGGATTCAAATTACATTCTCCAGCTGGCAGGAGTAGGCAACTACCTGAAATTCCCCACCTATGCAAAGTCTACGAGAACTACTGATGAAATGACCACAGAGTTCTTCCAGAACATCAGCTCCTTGCACCAAATGCAGCTGTATGAAGTCTACAAACTTGATTTTTTAATGTTTAATTACTCAGTGCCAAGCTACCTGAAATTGGAATGAGGGATGGGTTGTGGGGAAAGAGGGGAGAGAAAGGCTGTTTTATTTAAGATTTTTGTCATAATAAATATGGAGAATGGGTTATTTTGTAAATTAATATTTTCTTTTTTTGAATGATGCTGCGAGCAGCACAGTCAAAATTATTTAAATCAACTGTAAGAAAGGACAGCTCTCTTTGCAGGGTAACGGGATTGTGATGATCTAGCTGTAGAAATGAATAATACTGCTACACTGTTTAAACAAATGTTAATTGTGTTCTGGTGAATTTCATTGATCTTGCATTCCTCCAGTTCTAATTAATGTTATTTATACTTATTTAAAACATTGTCTCTTGGTAGGTTTCACTTCAGCAGCAGAGATAGGATAACATGTGGACAAAAGGAGTCTGGTTTTGGGCTTTCCTCGATTTCCAGCTTGCTTTGGGTAATAATATTCTTCCATTAGGCAATGATGCAGGTAAATATGGAAATGGTTCTGGAGCCACACGCTTTGAGAAGATTGGTGAAAATAAGTTCTTTAGAAAGTGATGTTGCGCTCCATACTAGTACAAAATCTGTCTTTCTAGGCCTGAAAAAGAAAAGTAACCCAGATTTGGGTAGATTCATGGGTATCTAATACCCATGACTGAAAGAAACATTAATGTATTCTTTAGGGAGAGAACCTTTTATAAGTCTTAATGAGTTTTTGGAGAATACGACCACTCCTACTGGCTCTTAATTTGAAGCCTCCCAGCCCAAATGAATTGGGGATGGTCCATCAGAAAAGAATCAGCATTTGGAAAGTGGCTGTAAGAGATTTTTTGAATGCCCAAAGCAATTGGCATCGACTTAATTCATATCCAGGATGGAGCTGTGGGGACATCCATCCTCTTCAAGTCATGCCTCCCTAACTGATCCTAAGATGGGCAACCAACTGGTAATGATACGTTGCTGTAAACAATCATGTGAAAATTCAAAAAGTCATCTTCATGTTGATTCTCTAAGCATGCAAGGCAATAAAAAAGCTTTCATCTTCCTACATGATGGATTCATGGCTTTTTCCTAGGGAGGAGAAGAAGCCTTCTTTTTTAGCTGATGCCTAAATGCCATTGACAGGAATTTTTCTAAGTTCTGATGTGTTAGAAATTCATCCAAGTAATCTCTAATGTAATACCATAACCTTTTTTCTTAAGGGGAATGTCTCAGTAGCAGTTGTTTTGTGTTTAACTGCTTTTTGAGATGGCAGATTGTTTTGGGTAAGCAGATAGTAATCTATGCACAGCAGATAAACAATGAATAATGGTATTTCAGTGTGGATCTGTTAGCCAGCTAGTGGGAGCAGAAAATCAGGCTTCTCCAGATGTTTGCTTCAGCTGGAAGCAGGTGAGGGAATGCTCTGTAGCCACCTCAGCATCCACAGGCAGCTGATGGGCAAAAGGAGGCAGAGGCTAAACTGACACTTGTAAAAATATAAGATCTGTTTTAAAGTTGATAGATAGTTAAAACAAGGGGTTTAACTTGCCTGCATGTCAATCTTTTGATGAAAACAAACCCTTTCAGAAAAGACTGATGATTTAAATAAACTCAGCTCAAGGCAGAGCTGTTTCAACAGTATCAGAGCCAGATCATGAAAAATGTCAAATTGTACAGTAGCCAGTAATATCCACTGAATTGCATTAGTTTCCAGGGCACAGATGTGATTAAAGAAGAAAATAGTTTGCATTTTATTTGATAAAAATAAGTTGCTGAATAAATCTCGTTGAAAAACTAACATAACAAACAGCAACTGAAGTCCTTTCACAATTGGATTTGGTCTTAGGCAGGATTCAGGTCATTATTTTCTCTATCATACCATACAAATAAATCTCTTATCCATTCTGGATGAACAGCCACAGTTTTCATAACCCAGCCCCTATTTATAACCTGGAGCACTGGGCCAGTGGCTGACAAGGGGCTGGCTGGCTGGCTCACCCCTCTGAATTCCTGATCCATTGCTAATTACTGGTGGTTGTTTTACTTTAAAGCAGTTTGGTCTCATTTAGAGTGTGTGGAGCTATACCTCTCACAGTGGCCTGGCCCTCTTATGTTCCTAGTTCAATGGTTGTATGTTTGTTAAAAAAACAACTGTCTGAGGCAGGTTGCCCTTCTCACAATACTTCCTACAAGCTATCTGTGTGTTAGTTTGGTCTTGCATCCCACAGTGCTCATATTTTGATCCAATTTTCTTCTCAGTCAGCTCTTCATCCATCCAGCAGAATGTGATGTAATTTTTTTCATTTAAGACAAAAGTTGGTTCAAAAAGTAAATATTTCAAGAACAGAGTGTGCTTCCCCCTTTCTTTTTGTACTTTTCTCTGGCACCATCACCACATTTTTATGCATTCTGAAATATTCTCTGTAGTTTCACAGCTTTGGAGACACCAAACCTCTATATGGTAGCTGTGACAGAAAAGCTTTAAGTGAAAAATGTGTTCAGGAGATATGAGGGGTGACCATTGCTCCAGCCAGGATTTTTAGCAACAGCTTTGGGTTGGATTACCTAAATTCTGGCTCCCCACAGAGGGTAGCTCTACGGGTGGATGCTAAGCACTGAGAAGGCTTTTATGTGAACTTCAGTGGGTGCATGAAATCCCTTGCTTTTGAAAAACCTTGATCCCAAACTACTACAACCTGGCTATTTAGTGCATTATATCTATTTTGAGGTGCTGTGAATGAGCTGTAGATCTGTGTTTAAAATGAATAGCTGACATGCTAGATATGATCATGTCCTGTGCAGTGAGCAGCAAGCCCTCACCAGCTCAGAGCAGGATGACAAATGCAGAGGAATAGCCATTTCTTTTGGCCTATTCGGCACGCTGTTTTGACTGAGCAAAAAAATCTGTCTTTCCACTGCAGCTACACAGGAGGACATTCAGGGTTGTTTGTGCTCATGTCAGCGAGCTGGCAGCCACCACCTGCCGTGGGGGGCAGCCAGAGAACTGGGTTGGTTTTACCCTCTAACTCTCTCTTCCCTGGGTTTCCCAGCTGGAGAAGAGGGGCTGGTCTGCTCCTGAGTTCTGCCTCTCTCCCAGCTCCATTTCTGCTGTGGCCACAGCTGATCCTGGGAGACAAATGGGCAGCACAGAGCCACAGCAAAATGTGAAACACAGACATGCCTATGAGGCTGCAAGGGCCACCTGGGAAGCTGCTGTTGTAGAAGGGCGTGTATTAATTATGTCTAGTAGTGATAAGCACAGAGAGAACAGCAGTGTTCCTGCTCCCCACCTCTGTCCCCAGCCCCCTCAAAGCTGCTGGAGCAGTGATCCTTATCTCTGAGCAGCAGTCGCCTCCCTGTCATTTGACAGGGCCAGCCCTGAGCCCAGCAGTGCTGGTGGCTCTGTACTTGGCACGATACCCACAGCTGAGGGGTCATTCTCCCCAAATGGCATCAAGCACCTTAACTTGGGAGTGCAGGCTGAATTTGGCCCATATGAACATGATAGAGACTGTTGGGTGGTGGGATGTTCCCCCAAACCTGGCTCAGTCCATGCTTCAGCTTCTTCATAAACCATGTCCATTATGACAGAAACATGCAAGCTGCGTGAACCATGCGCTGTGTAAGACACGTGAAATAAATAATCCATTAGCAGAAGTGCTTTTAGAAGTAAGTTGACCCCAGATGATTTAGGGTTTCACTGTAGTCTGCTGCACTTTTCAGGTACAAAAAGGGACTGTCCTTACTATTACTCTTGTTACAGAGAGTGTTATTTTCTTACATGCATGCACAATACAATGTGTACGAACAATTTAACATCAAGTGGGGTTGGATTTTTTTTTAACCTATTTGTATGCAGTAGAAGGCTTGTTGTAGAAAAGTATCTCCTTATACTTAAATATACTGTTAATAAAGCAAAAAAGATAAATTACACATTGCCAACACAAGTGTGACCTGCTCATGAGTCTTTCCTTAAAAAAGCCATTCAAGCCTGATTATTTTTCTAAGTAACTTCAATTAAATTGAAGAAAGAAAATTCCTCTCTGTGTGCTTTATTTATGGCTCATTCTTTCAGGGCGGATTTTTCAGGGTGAGATTTTTGTCCGCATAGCTTTGCTTTCTTACCTGCCTTATTGTATATTATAGGCAGGACACACTGAAAACTCAAAATTATCTACTCCTGTGGAGTAGGAGAAATCCCTTGGTGAGGTTCAGTGGGCAGAGCAGCCAGGGAACTGAGACCAGGGAAGCAACAGCTGCAGAACTCAACCATGGACAGAGGGAGGGAGCTGGGGGCTTTACAAAATTGAAATCACTTGCATACAAACCCAGAAACTTCCATTTTTGGGGTAATGGAGTAAGAAATGGCCTCTCTGCACAGCCTTGGGTGCACAGCTTTTGTGTGGTTTCCTTCATTGCTTGTAAGATAGTGGAAAGAAAAGACCAGTCTCTCATACTGCCACAGAGACTGAAAAAACTGGATTTGCACCAGTGAAGGAAACTTGAAGATCTGTCCTTCTGGCCTCAATTTTTCCATTAAATAACGCCAAATTTACAAAATCCCTTCCTATTTATATCCAGCAGCTGCCCCGTGGTACTGGCCTCAGGAAGCTGCTGTAGGACAGGAAGCTGGCAGCAGCAGGGCTGTGGGCAGCACCCTGGCACTGGGAGATGGATAGGAGCACTGCAGGGTGTGACAAAGTGACAGGATCCTGCACAACTGAAGTGTCCTCTGGCCCAATAAGAGATTAAGTCCAGTAGAGATGATGCAAAGTTTGAAGAAAGACTGTTCCTGTGGTAATAACCTGCTCCCTGTGCAGGCATGAACTCCAGTACTTCCAACCTTTGTTTGGATAAAAACACGTATCATTTAATTCCATCATAATTATAAAAGAATTTAAAATGTGGAGAATGGGAAGGAAAAGAGAAAAAAATCAAGCACGTTCAGCCAGCAGCAGAGCAGCAATCAGGGCATATGCTTGCCAACCAGCAGCACCATGCCTTTCTCACTAGCTGTATTACACATCACCACGTACCAGACTCCTGAAGCCACACAAAAATAAAATATCTTGCTTTTCCAGTTGCACCTACAACTTTGCCAAAGATTGAAATTTTTGAAATATTAGAGTCTGGTTTATTCCTCAGGGCACTGGAAGACATACCCAAATGCCACCTCCCCAGACTGCAAGCTAATCAATTTTATAAAATCTATGTTAAAAGAGTAAAATCAACTTCATCTTCTCTATTGGCATGACAAGAAGCCACCTGTTTCCCCTATTACTTGAAATGTCACTCTACTGTTGTGCTCGAGCCTCTGGACTCTGAGATTCAACTCACTGTCAATAAAAACCTTCTGCTGGCTAAGTCAGAGACATTAAGGACCTACAGTAGTGACTTCTTCATGGAGGAAAACATATAGAAAATATTATTTCTTTATACATTATTTAAAATATATTTTGCCAATATCTTAATAAGATTACTGATTGTGACATTGACTGTCCCTATTTTTTTTACTAAAAGCAACCTGAGCTAACATTCCTTTAGGAGCACACATCCTAGCACTATGCAACAAATGGACAGAACATTTTGGAAAATGAGACATAGCACTTGCAGTAAAATTAGGTGAGTTTGAAAATCTCATTTCAATCAGAGTTTTTAATTAAAAAACAAGCAACCAGCAAAGCTGTTTTCCTCAGTCAGAGAAAAAAAAATCAATCCAATCAATCCAAAGTTTATTCCCCGGTTTCTCTTTTTTTCACTAATACATAAAGCTGTCAGGGTAACATATAGCTGAGTGATAACAGTTTACCCATTAGGCTTTGGCTTGTTCTAAAAACTAGAATTTTACTGTGGCAATTCATGCCTTTTTAGCAGAAAGAGGTCTCTGTGCTGTCAGCAAGTATTTGCAGTACTACAATCAAGTCAAAATCCGCAACCCACAGCAACCCAAATTTCCCATAAAAGCTTGTGCAAATTCAGGGTTTAACCTTTATCTAAGCCTTTCTTAGGCTGAATTTATTCAGACTTCCTTTAGCAGATAACTATTCTAGCTAAAACTGATTTAGTTTTATGTTTGAAGTAGAGGGGTTTTTTTAAAAAATGATTGCTCTATGAATGAAATCAATCACTGCATTTTTTACTATATTTTAAACGTCAAGGAAATTAATTTAGATAGAAAGGTCAAATCAGAGCAAGCAGCCATGCTGTGGAGAGACAACCACTGTGTCCAGATAAATGCTGAGACCTCCACTGAAGAAAAACAAAACATATTCCTTTCAGGAATAACAGCTATTCATGATTTATTAAGACATTTGCCTTCAGTTATATGGAAGGACATAACAACTTCACTAGCTTGAATTAATTTTACAATGTGCTTTTCTAGTTTATCGTAGAAATGTTCCTGCTCTGTATGCAATATGATTTTACATGCTAGATGTAGAATTCCCAAAGCAGCTGCTTTCAAAGCCTCCCTTTTTCCCTTCGAACTAAATCCACAATTTTTTAATGAAAAAAGTTCTTGGAGTCAATGGTGCAAAGATTAGAAGGAAGCACAGGTGAGTGCAATTCAGGTGAGAAATTAAGTCTGTATAGCTGTGGAAAAGCGGAAATAGCCCTCCTATTCCTGGTCCTGTGTTGGAAAAGAAATTCCAGATTATTCTGTGGCCTTCAGAGGCTTCCTGCAAACAGGAGACAACTGAGAGCATACAGAAAGGTGAATGGGTCTTGCCTAGTCTACAGAGTTGTAAGCCATATCTTCCTAAAAGCAGAAGAATAGCGGGGGAAAATCTCCTTTTATGTGGGGCAGGAGTTTTCTTTATAGGTATGGACAGGAGAAAATGGATTACAAGTTGATATCCTCAGATAAGGATATCCTTAGATAAGGAGCAGGAGATTTGACCATGACCAGAAAAAGACAAGATAACTAAAAATGAGCTTTTGCTGAACAACACTTCAATTCCATAATATGACAGAAAACTGTATGCAATGTAGTTAGAGCTGAATGAAAATCAACAACCAAAAAGGTGAACATTCATTAGTTTTGTCTCATGTCATTGTGAGAGAGTTCCTATGGTAATAGGATCTCTTTCTCCTGCTTGTAATGCATGCTAAAAATATTTCTTTCTCTTAGAGCCAGTCTAAAAGCTACACAAATTCCAGAGGTATGTGTGCATTCACCAGCGCTTTAATGCCAAGGCTCTACAGTCAGGCTCAAAGCAGGGGGTTTATTTCTCCCTGAGGGGTCAACGCTGTTGCGGCTCAGTCAGTCTCATGTACAGGGCATGTAACCAGTGTGGGGTCTAACAGAGCTGCATTTCCTGCACTTTGGCTCAGTAACTTTACAGTGCTTCCAAAAAGTTGGGGTTTTTTTTAAATGAAGCAGCTTTCTAATGTGGTAATATAGCAAAGGCCAGCTAGAAGTGAAGCCAGGGAATAAGTATGTCTTTTTGGATCTGAATTCACAAAGAACTTAGATCTTTCGTTTTGGACAAATGACATGCAGGTTTTTTAGAAGTTTCTTTTTTTCAAAGGCCTTGCTGTCTGCTCTTACAGGGGGACCACAGTCCCCATACACGTGTGGGGACTTACATACTACCATAGTACTTAGTGGCCTTACTGGGTTGGGACTAAAGAAGCTGCAATAGCAAAGCATGAAGATGAAATGAATGAAAGAGATAGAGCTGATCAGCCAATCCTCATGTATCAGACAAATACAGAGCTTGCTTTTGTCTCCAAATCATCCAAACTTTTGTCCACAAATTGGTACCTGAGCTGATCCCAGTTACCTAAATGTGGTCAAGCTGAGAAAGCTCACTTGGATTCTGGAAATCCTCCAAACTCCAGAGGTACTAATCTCTTTTAAGTGAAAGCTACCCTTCATCTCCTTAGAACCAGAATTAATCAGACATATCTGTTTTCCTTTTTAGCTAGTAAAAATTGGTTCATTCTTCAAAACAATTGGCATGAAGTATGTTCTGATATTACTCCAGAACTCTGGATGCTATAAGGTAATAAAATAATTAGTTCTGTCAGCACTGAGAGAACAGAAACAAAAAGGGGGGAAAAGGGCTTTGGATAATTTAAAGTTAACCATAGCATGAGGATTCAGAGGAAAATAGTGGATGATTGCTTCTCAAGTACAAAACAAGTATTGTTGTTCATAACTTTTGAAATACCATTCAGAATGTCAGATTTATTAAAATACTATTCTACTGTACATGGGACAAGGCAACAGTTTCATTAATTTGAACCAAGAAGTGAGAGAAAAAAGTTATTAAACAGACAAAATCTTTTAAAAGATCCTATTCATAGTAAAACTTCAAATGTAAATCTGAGAACTTAGCATTATTAAATCCTGAGGATCTGTTCAGAAAGTGTCCACCATATAATTAATTCAGGATTTCACTTGCACCCCATTTCACTTGCAAAAAGTGAATTTAGAATTAGAATTATTCAAGGAAATTCAGATTTAGAATTATTCAAGGAAAGCACTTCCTCTACCTCTTAAGACTTTAAGCAGCTCTTGAGGAGGAAACAATCTCCCAAAAGTGCAAGTTGAAGAATGCTAAGTAAGGAAGAAGCATACTTCAAGTATAGTTTGGACTGAGAAATAAAAGCAAAAACAGAGGATATGATGAACTAGCCTGCATATTAAATAAATAACTAGCAGGACTTGAAATCAAGACATTTTTTTAGCTGCAGAGAAGGTAAAGCCCACCCAGTCCAGCCAATGCTGAATGACTCCTGCTTTTGAGTACCCACCCAATCTTGTATATTTAGTAAACATACTGGTTCTTAGCTTTAACTGTGAATTATTCATGTCTTGCTAATATTGGATTCCCCAGAGTATTCATGCACAGCATGCATGATGATCAAATTTTCATTAAATTTAACCGAAAGACTTTCCTTTAGGACTATCAGAATGAGGCTGTAATGACAAAATACACTTTTTTTCCCTAGTTCTTTACTGACCTATATACAAAAAACACTGTTTATTTAACTTCAAATACATATGAGAAAATTATAATCCTAAAGATTACTAAACAACAGACTGAAGTGATTGGGAATGGATTAGAAAACACAAAACAGTGTATGGTATCACAAAAAATCTAGTCAAAGAAAGAAAAGAAAAATCCTACTAAGAGACTTCACAGCACTTCCAGTCCTTCTAGTACTGTTTGTGAACATTACCTTACTTTTTCCAAAGAAGATTATAATTCAATTATCATATTCTGTTGCCATTTTCTGCACCTCTAAAGAGAATATCTCATTTGCAATAGAAATTTTACCATTACAATAATAATAAGGAATTTCCAACACTTCATTTCACAGAGCACTTATGCTACTGTTTCATGACTTGTGTTCTGAGGCTATTCTTGCATTTAAGAGAGCTTTTTGTGACGCTCACAACTGAAGCAGCAAATACATTAAAAAGATGATAGGTCTCATTTTGAATCCTGATTCTGCAAACTGTACTGCATTTGTAAAGCCTTAATCCTCATGCTGTTCTAATCTTTATATGAGAAAAGTCTAATTTTGTTTGCAAATTGTAAAAAGGAGGGAAATTCATTTTCTGCTCACCAGTTTCTCATCAATATTCTAAAAATCCCAGTGAAATTAATATATTAAACATGGGAGTGGGAGATAATTTTGCCAATTAAAACATTACAGATTAAGACAAGATGTACAGTAATGCTGTAAAAATCAAAATATTGATCTACATATGTTAAAAGAAGAATCCTCCCTTATATCAAACAGCATAATAAAGCAGAGGAACAATCCTGGCTATATAATTACTCTAAAAAGGAGTTGGAGTCATTCAGTAACACACTAAAATGATAATTTTCAAAGCATTACACAGGAAAAGAAAACACCTATGGTATGAAACACTACTGACTCCACATTTAAAAGCTGCACCTGACTGTACTTTACAAATAAGATTATCCCTTTTCATGCACACTCACAGAGCCATTGAGATGGCCACAGAGTCCTTCAGAATGGAAAACAACACACATTTCAAATAACCTGCCTGTAGTTCTACTCCCCTTAGAGATATTTCTGAAGTAGAGGAAAAAAAATAACAGACAATAAGAAAGGCCAAACAAGACCACCCCAAGAGTTGCTCAGCACCAGGTTACAGACAGTAACTTGTAAGGCAAACCACCTGCAGCTTCTGGCTGGTCTACCTCATCAGCAGAATGAAAATGGAACAAGAAGTTCCAGGAGGAGCTTTAGGATGACCCACAACTTAAAAGAAGTGAATGAGCTGATAAAAGCAAGAATCGAAGGAAGTGCTCCATGCTGACTCAAAAGCAAAGAGATGGTAGGCCATAGCCCTACTTGGGCAGATTATAACGGAAGTTTTGAAAGAATCTTCTGGCGCCTGAAAGGAGGAAAGGACTTAATGAATTTTAACACCAAGAGTCATCATTTTATCTGCAAGATTATAAAATATGGCTGTTTTGATAAAAAGAGACAATAACATCTCAGGATGTCCCTTTCAATTCTATGTTTTAAGCGGTACAAAAAGCACACAATTTGTCTCTGACAGAATTTCTGCTAACATTTCTTAGCCACATATGAAGTAAAGTAATTCACTATTACTGGGCTTTTTTAAAAAATCAAGTAGGTGGAACGCTGTGAAGAGATTGACTTGACTAAAATTAAAATTGGTTAAGGGTGTTCAGCTTTTGAGTACTTGAAAAAATTCTCTGGTATCCAAGCACTCTTTTGTGCCACCTCCCATATTATCCTCACAGCTGGAATACATGAAATGTGGTAAGAGTTGTTTGCCTTCTTAACACAAGGTAGCAGACTTTGTGAAGCCTCTAAGTCCCTAAAATGCTCCTTTCATATAGGAATCAAACCCCTTGGACATCATAGATTATTTATTCCTTGGTTTTCTGGACATCAAGGCTTTTCCTGTTTTATCAGTGTCGCACTTCTTTCCTCACAAATTCCTCTTTAATCATATGTAAGAGCATTCTTTTTTTCTCCCTCACTTCCACCCCTCCCTAAAGTATCTCTTTTTACACCTCTTCCCTAAATCCTTTCAACACAAGTTATATTTTTCTTCCCTTCCTGAGAAACACGTTTGGCTGTTCCTTTTAATTCTTTTCTCCAAATAACTTCCTTCTGTTTGCTCTTGCCTCTAATAATGAATGCTTTGTGAAAGTCTGCACCTTTTTCTTCCCTACAAAATGGGTTTTACTCTCTCAACCATGCAATGGACTGTCCCTTTTTTGAACTAACAAATTTTTCCATTATACTTCCCCATCACTTATTGTTTTCAAGACCAGATAATTTCAGTCTGGCAATACACTTCCCTTTTTCAAATTTTACTTGATTTTACTCATGTAACATTTCTTTCCCACTTTGATGATCTAAACAGTCACACTGTACCAACAGTTGCTTATTTACTGGAGAAATATTTAGGATACTAATCACTAAGGATACTGCCATACTACAACTCCCTCATGCATTGGATGAGACAAGATCACATGTATCTCAAGAAATTTTAATTTTTAAGAATCCTACAATTCATTTAAAAATTACCCTAAAGTCCAGTAACTATAATAAGTGCATGAAATGTCAGTTGAGTTGATTCAGATGGCAGTTTTAACAAACACAAAAATTTGCGTCTATGGCTGTATCAAAAATAATTAACCATTGTTGGAAAAAACTGAGTTTCTTCTATTCCATTTTAAACATTTTAATAATATTTCCTGCAGTGCTACATACAAGAAACTATTTTAAATAACATTAATACAAATTTTAAAAAAGTCAGGGAACCTAAAGTTAGAAAGATTTCATCTTTCTCTCACATAATAAAAGACATAATACATATGATTCATTCAAACAACTATATTATAATAACAGTAAGAAAATGCTTAAATAAAAATATTTAAATGAGGGAGCTAAAATTCAGGCATCTAAAGCCATCTATAGGCACTGAATAGCTGGTTTAATTTTCAAGATTGCAAATACTTTGAACTTCCAAAGAGTTGAAGGTGACCAACACATATAGAAGTCCCATTAGCATTTATCCATGTAATCTACTCATCTGAGTAGGTCCATCAAATTAAAAAGCATTTGTATACATAAAGCAGATGACTAGTGTTTACAAGATTAAACTATATGCTGATATATGGATTCAGTTGTCTTATTTAAATCTCAAAATTTAAAACTTTCAATCACAACAGTTAAAATACAATTTGTTTATTTCATTATGCATTTTGGATGTGTGCAGTAGTCTTCTAAAACTTATGCTGTGAGGAACTCCCAGTAGATTTTAAAATAGAGCAATTAGTACCTTTTTTTTCCGATATGGCAACCAGAGTCTTCATGATCAATGTATTATTTGAAATATTCAGGTCTAAAAATAAGAGAAATCATTGAGAAGCCATAAATTTCCTTATTGACTGTATTATTTGCACAGCTTGAAAGCAGAGATTTCTACTCAGAAATTGATGACATAGGTCTGGAATTTGACGTGTAACTTCCTAAGGGCCTATAAAAGAAACTTCATCTTTTATACTGCAAGTTTAAGCAGTGATCAGTATATACAGTTAAATAAACACCTCTAAATACTTCATTAAAATCAGGATACTGGCCATCACAACACCATTAATATCAGTTAGTAAAACATCTTTTCAGTTGCTAAATGAACATACACATTTCAACACAAGGAGTTTTAACCATTCACCCATTAATAGTGACCAGATCAGTGTCACATTATTATTTGCCTTTTCTATTTTTGTTCTAATAAATCCCAACAGGAAAATAATTAGGTTCCTCATTTTAGCACAAAGAAAACAGGCTGAGTCCTGCAGACACTTTCCAAGTGTCTAATTTTATAAACGCTGATAGTCATATTCTTCTACAGAAAATAAAGCCTGTGACAAAATGTGTGGACAATAACAGTCATTATTGGTGTGTCAAGTCTACAATGGTCAGAGAGCTGCAACACTGAAATTGCAAGGTAAGAACGTATCATCAACTCTTTAGGCAATTTAAAACTTGATGAAGGATTCATCTGCTCTTTATTGTGTCTACTCAGATATCTTCAGCTACCTCAGAAAAAAGCTCTCATGTACTGTAGTTCCATCCAAGTTTTTAAAAGCAAACCAAACTATAATAATTAAGGCTGTTTTATGTCTGTGTCAACTGGATTTACTTAGACCAAAAGGAACAAAGATTTTGAGGACCCTCAAGTGGAGTGAGCAGTCTTGTCAATATTCCAGGAAAAGTCACTGCATCCATTGGAATAATTAGTCACCAACATCACCATCTCTGTCACCTATGAGCCACAGAAAATGAAAACCTATAGCTAATAAGGCAGTTCCAAGCAGATCTCCCAGTGCAGTAAGATAAGGGATAGAAAAACTATCGGGGTCTTTTCCTTTTTTCCAGAAGTGGTGCACCATCCAGTCAGCAATCCACAACAAAGTAAACACCTACACAACATCAAACAAATAAAATCTGTATTATTATCCTGTAAGTTACATCAAAAGGAAGTCAATAGCCATCATTATTGTCTCCATACTAGACCAAAGTGTTGCATACCATTGCTTTTCAAAAATACAAATAATTAATATGAATTAATTCCAGATAATTAAAGTGCTGCACAGCCAGGGAGAAGGAGTCTTAGACAATTTCTCTCAATCACAGGCATTGCTGGAAGGAACATACAGAACTACTGAAAGCATTTTTTACCCAGACTATGCTTGAGGACTTCTGAAAATGGCAGGAAAAGCCAAAAAAGTTCCACCAAACACACAACTGCATTTCTCTTATAACACATCACTCTGTAGAGAGAGAAAATAAGTAGGGCTTTGAGACAATTCAGAATCAAATCATGTTGCCCCACATGAACACACTCAACCCAGGCATAATTCCTGTTTGGACATGTCTAGTACTGAAATCAGATGTGATGTAAAGAATAACAGGTCAAATTAACAACAGTTTCACCTGGGTTGTGTGAACTGCAAAAAATGGCCTAGAATCTACTTTTATGGCTGAAAAACCACCTTCAGCCCTTCTGCAATAAGGCACACCTGCAATGAAATTGTCACTCCAGGCTGAATTTTTCCCAAAGTAAAAGATTTAATTCCCATCTGTGAATGTCTGAACATTTGAGGGGCTTGATCTTCATATGAAAGATATGCATAATGATTAACCCAATTTTAGAAAAGAATTCTTTTAATGTTGCACAGCTGTATGATAGGGGATTCTGGTTCAGTGGAATCATGTGGCATGGAATGGCACAAGATGAATGGAGAAAGGGCCACTGAGTTTCATTTCTTCTTGTAGCCTCTAAGGAGATGCTTAAGTTGAAATAAATTCTGTATTTTAGGTGTTTTTAGTTAATCAGATCTTTAAGAAGGGTAAACTTAAGACATGTACTACCATAATTAATTTTTCAAAACTCTAGTATCTACATTTAAAATAATGTAGGTATCAAAAGTAGTAAAAAGTACAACAATATTTTATTTACTAAATAATCAATTATCAGCATCAAAAGCATGCTTATAAATGCATACACTCATATAGCTGAAAGTACTATAAGTACAGCAAAATGAATATCATACAAATAATTGTGTTGAAAAAGTTTCTCAATTAATCCTTGCTTTGCAAAACTGTATGTTAAAATACAAGCCTGAATTTATAATTAAAAAAAAAAAAAGAAAAAAAGGGAGAAAGGAAGAGTATTTGCTTAATGAAAAATGCATGGCTTATTTATATAAATGTATCTTTTGAAAAGGGAACTCTGTAGTCTAAGCTAATTATGCAAGTCCTAGGTGCGCTGACTGGAATCCAAACAAATATATTTAAAACAGATGTTTTCTTTGGAAGACGACCAGATTCCTTGAGTCAGCTCCTTCTTCTTACAGAGGCAAAAAGAGGCCTGTTTATAAAAGATCCTGCACATTCCCATCTCCTGCAGGATGTGCTCAGAGGACGCTGCAGCGCCCCACATCCACAATGATTACACATGTTCCATTGGAAGATGGGAGCACCCATTCCAAGAAAAATATACACTGCCTTTATGTAACACAACCAATTAGACATAACACACACACTCCATTTCAGATGACAGTATTCACTTTTGACTCTTAAAAATCACAACATGAAAACCTTTCAGTTGGCTATGTTTTCCATCCTGAAATTAGACTACAGTGTTAAGTGGGCAGTTTGGAAACTCAGCTTTTGTGAACCTTCCCAAATAATTTTTTTTTGCTGTATTAATGTACAGGTGCACAACAAATAATGCAAATTATAACAAGTCTGCATTTTGTAAGTCATAAGAAAAATTTATAGCAGATTATATTAACTGGTGCTTGTAACAGTATGCTATGGCAATCAGGACTTTGTGCCCACAGATTAAGTTATGAGACTGCAGTTCCAGGCTTCACTTATTTTGGTGAAGGAATTATGCGATCATTCATCATGCATTTGCATGGCTCGAAAACTCACATACATTTAAGAATTATTTGGCTCAGTCTTTGGAAATGGTTACTTATTTGTTCACATTAGTATTTAATGCAAGATGGAATCGATGTGACTAAGACTTCAAGAAGATTTTGCTTCTCATCACTGTTAAGACAAGGCAATCAAAGTCATCAATCAAATGATTATTTTTGGGGAAAAATAAAATAAAGGGGAAAAAGAAAATAAGCACCCTACTATGAGTTTGCTGAATTTTTGAAAGAGTCTTGAATTCAAAGTGATAAGTGACTCATAAAGATCTGACAGATTAAAAAAAAGTTGTAAAAGAGACATTGCAAGATGACACTTCACATTTTGTGAGATTTTTTATTTATCAGTGACAGATACTTCTGTCAGTAAATTGATGCAGATGGCACAGCAGTACAAACACTGCATTTCTGCCCCGCAGCCATGCTATGAAGAAGAAAGCCTTACTTCTCCCAATGGTAAACCAGCTGGTTTTGAGGGGAAAAAAACAAGGGATGAACATCACAGAAAAGCCTAATAATACAGTACAAAAATTTGATGTTTAGAATGAAATGCTATAGAAAATTAGTAGGAAAACTTGTAAATATATGCAGCACTGTTCAAGATATGAGCTGAAATTATTTAGCATAGAAATTATTTAATATAGAGTTTTCTGCAAAAAGGGAGATGAGTAGTAGTAGAATTATGAAAAAAAGCTCTAGGAATTCTTCCATTCTGAAGGATGAAATAACTGCAGGCTTTAAGAAAGGGAAAAAATAACCAAATATCTGTCTATATAAAAAGATCTGGCTAAGAAAAGAAAAGACACTCAATAGTCACTGATCAAGAAAAAAAAGGGTCCAGAGACAGGATTGCAAAAATACTAGTAAAATTCCAGATGTTTTAAAAGGAAAATCATGCTATATTATTATCGTTATTACACGGGAAAAAATCACAATCAAAAGAGAGGAAAATGAAACTAAAGGCATGATCAGACTTAGACTGCATTTCTAAAAATCACCCTTCGGTCTCACTGCCAAAAAAAGTCCTCAGAAGAAGCAGAATACAGAAATTAGAGTAGGAGGGAGGGGAAAAATCTTGAAAAATCCTAATGATGAAGAATCTAAAAATAAGGAATATAAGTACTCACATTATTTGGTACAACAAAGGATGGAAATTGAGAGTAATTCTTGATACTGAACTTTCTGACTCAAATCATGAATTTCAGATTGGAAGTGAAATAACATGAATACTTAAATATGAGTGAGCTTTACTATTTTGAAAGTTCAAATCTTATGACTGCAAGACTAGAAATGGGAACATAACACACTACAAAGCAGGTTTTTTTTCCTTTGTTATTGTGTACTAAATTTACTTTCATTCTTTCAAGGTCTTTAGATATAAATAACATGGAAAGTTAGGTGAAGAAAAGTTATTTTTGATCTTTTGCATGTAGTACATCTGTATTTTCTCATGAAAATAATTTCTTATGATTCCTAAAATGGGAAAAGACCAAAATTCTATTATTTAAAATAAAAATACATAACTCCTTCCAAACATTCTTAATACTGTCTAGGCTTCCTATAGCCTTATTAATAAGTTGCAGGATGCTACCATATTTTTATTGTTTCTTTCATCTGGAATGTCAATTTGTCATGTGGACATGTCAAATTGGATGCATGTGGATGCATGTCAAATTCACAGTGATAAAAGTGTAATATTCAAATGAATAATATTTGTAAAACAGCATAGAATTGTTCAATTTTATTATTTACTGTGATAAGTGAATTGCAACACCAAGCTGAAAAATTAAACTGTTAAACTGCCTGTTGCTATTACTCATGATTCCACCTTAGATTTTTTCCATCTGAAGATGCATTACAAAATAGTTGCATTCTATTACCTTAGACAGGAAACACAGATGTAAATAAACTGAGATAATATTTTTCAAATGTGTTTTAAGTCTCCTTTACTTTCAAAATTATACTGAATCAAGATTTACCCATAACTTCACTACGAAAAGATCCAGCAATTACTGGATAAGAACTCTTACAAATCTATGAAATTCAAATGTAAGTTTATTTATTTGTTATTTTAATTATGACTAAAAAATCCCATTTAAGAATCTCTAAAGACTACAGTGTTCTGACTGTCGTTCTCACCAGAGTTATGATTTAGGTCTTCCAGTGGCTTTGACCCTTCATGAAGTTCATTTTCAAATTATGCATGACATGTCTCCAATTTTAAATGGCTTTTGATGAAGTAGTAACTGTAAAGTGCTTGTAGTAGATCTACACTGAACTCTCTGAGTTTCCATTTCTACAGCCAGAAATTTGTTGTCAGTGAACTCTCAGACTAGGAACAACACACATTTTTCAAAATACATTTTTCTGTATGATTTTTTCTGGTAGAGTATCTAGCATGTGTCATGTCCAGAGGGGACAAGTCACTGTTTCCTCCAAACATGCAGAGATTTCTTTTAATGCCTGGCTGCAAAGAAACCACTGAACAGCAAGCTTTTTCTTGTTGCTGTTGTTTCTGTTGTAGGTAAGTGGCATCAGCTCCTCTAAGGTATCCAAGTACCCAGACAGCACAGCATACACTGACGTCACCCTAAGACCTCTTTGAAGTAAAAAAAAGAAACCGCTTTAACTGAAGTTGTTTCTGAGTCAATTTCATTATATTGACCTAATTTTGTGGGAAGGAACTTTATTTTTTTTTGGATTTCATATTTCATATAAGTTTTTCATATTGTCATCCTGATTTCTTTGTAGCTTTGCCAGACACCCTGGTTTCACCAAAACAGTCCTGATTTCAGGCTGTTTCTCAGCTATCCGCTAGCACGTGTAACCCAGACCAGTAAGTGCTCTGGTATGCTCATACACAAGCACTTTGAGACCAGCCTTCTGGAGGCAAAAATGACAAATTCCTGCTATGACTTGGTAGGAGCTCGGCTTCTACCCCAGACATCAACATGGCTGGAAAGGAAGGACCTGTTGTACCCATGGTCAGACTCCAATGAGTCTAGCAAGTCTGCTTGTCATGCTGCAAGGAGAAAGCACTGAACATACAGAACTGTCCAGATTTGGGCTTGGCTTTCTGTATTTCCTTGAAATATAGTCTCTTTAGCAGTTATACGCTTCATCTTTTGGAAGTAACCTCTCCTGTTAGAAAAAGCAATATTTGAAATGCATCAATATTTTGTCTATAAACACAACCTTCCTTTTTTCTCTGTAATGTACAGTATATCCCACAAGCTATGTTTCCACATAAAAGAGGCCCATACCATCATTAGAATCCTCACATTGGTGAGAAATCTTAGACATTTTTGATGTAAGCAGGAAATCGTTATAAGCACTGCTGAATTCTTGGTTTTCTATTGCCCCAAACAGCCCTGAAGCACTGCAAAAGTGACTTCACAGCTGTGCACATCTGACCTTTCACTGGGTAAGAAGAATTTTGGAATTACTTATTTGCTTGGTAATAGCTCTGGGAATCTCCTATTGTTTGTTTATTCCCTGAGACTTTAACATAACTGTGTGTTCAGATTTGGTCAGTAGGTGTGAAAATTCCTGACAGGGCATTTTACTGGCTCAGTGAGAACACACAGAATAGAGGCTGCCTTTGAGCGCCCTGAGCCATGCACCAGGACTGACAGCTTGGCAATTCCAGTGCTGCTCTCCTTCTGCTGCAGCCTGACAAGACAGGGGATGAAACTCTACTTGATGCACAGCCTCATACAGAAAAAAAATACTTGTGCCTTTGTGAGGAATAAGAGGAGAACTGTTTCACAGTTAATAGAACCTTCATCGGTCAAATGCCATATTTTAACTGCATGCAGTGTGCTGGTGCATGTTTGTGGCTTGCTCTTGTAAGACTTTCAAGGAAAGAATTTTCTTCTTGAACACTCACCAAATCCAACGGCACTTTATAATATACTGGCTTTGATTAGGCACATTGGCTTGCCCTGATACTGTACAGTGCATTGTGTGAAGCACCCTGCATGCTTACGGGGTATACAATCCCCATAGTGCCTTTCATTGCATTTTCCTCTGGTGCTGCCATTCATAAACACAGAAAAGTCTCTTCACTATGGAGCTAAACCTTTTAGACTTCAGCCTAAAAGTTTTACCTGAATGCAGATTAATATAAATAATTGTGCAGTTTTTCCCCCTTTATGGAAAAATAATTGTGAAATCCCAGCCCCTCTCAAGTTAAAGTGAGTACAGCCTTGAATGTCAAGACAATCAATTTATAAATTTAATTGAAGAACATTTCAAGAATGTATATTTATTTAAAGATTAGAAACAGCTGTATTATTAGGGATAGGAAAATGAAAATAAAATTAAATAAAATGTTTTCTGGTTTTTCTTAAGCTTGGAAACCCAGAACAGTTTCATTCACAGAGAATCAAAAAGAATGCAAATCATAGCTCTAACTACTCATATTACTTAAAATATCTTAATGTAATGATTTTTAGAAAAAAACTGCTTATTCAGGGAAACTGCACTTTGTTTTATTACACAGCATATTTTCAACCAATAAAAAGTGAATTATACTATTGATAATACATCATGGCATGTTAATTATTTAGTTCCCATAAATAGCTTATTTAAATGAAATGCTGTGGAGAAAATATTTAAGAATACCTCAGAACAGGTAGGGAGATAAGACGAAAGAAGCTGGTAGGCCTGGGTGGTGAAAAAAACAATCAAAGATGAATTTCATCAGATTTGGATGAAAATTAAACTATCTGACTGGAACTTCAGTGATACTGCATAGAGCTTTCAATGCAAATAAATTCCATTTTTATCACTTTGGGATGGATAGTGTAGTTTACAGGCAATTTGAAAAAGTCTTGTTAAAATGTAAAATAGAATTCATATACATGTTACAGTTTTACTGTAGAAATAATGTAGGATTGCATAAACTGATAGAGACAGAGAAAAATATAAAAGGAATAATCAATATCTTTGCATTAACATTTTCTTGATTTTTTTCCCATTTACTCCAACATTCCATTTAGAGTTCTACATTTGCCATTTCTCTAACCCTTTCCTCTCCATTTTAAATAAACAGAGATGGACTGTCAGAAATAATAAACAGAATCAAAGTCAATTAACAATCTATTGCAGTCCACTGTGAAATATGTCATTAAATAATTTAACACCTTACAATAGTCACTTGAATTTTAAAGACAGAAAACTAATTTAATTGCTGTTGTTATTTTTTAATTTAGCATTATTTTTTAACATAGTGAGGAAAAACCTACATAGGTGGTATATTGCCATAATAATTTTTAGCAACACTTTCTGGCCCCCAGCTCAATACAAGTAAGGGATGGCAAAGGTCAAAACAGTGATATCAATATTGTATTCTGCTAAATTATTATCTACCACCTCAAACACAAAATATCCAGCTTGTAAGCAGGATTTTAATTTTTTGACATCCATTTTCATGTATCTTCCACGCAAAGTGAAAATAAATCAAAGTGCAATATATTATAAAAAAGAGAATGCAGATCTCTCACTGCTCAAAAGGCTGTTAATGCATTTAGTTTGTTGTTAATTGAAATAATAATACTTAGCTGTGAGGCTTTTCAGTTTTACAGAGGAACTGGTAAAGCTCTCACTGAGAGGGCAAAAATACAAAAGAATTCAGGAAAAATAAGATCAGTAGCTGTTAGGTTATGCCAAAATAAATGGCAGATTGAAAACTGGTTTTTGCTGTTTGCAGACACATAGATGTTGTCACTGAAAAAGGGAAGAGGAACGAGTACAAATATTTAAGTGCTTTCCTTGAGACAGGAGAAACTTAAAAGCATGAAACTGCAGTATGGAAGTACTTTGGACCGACAGGTAAATAAACTGTGATGAAGATTTAAGGGTTAAAGCAAGCATCATCTCTCTGAAAACTAAATCTGCTCTAATTAGAGATATGCAACACTACAATAATCACTACTAGAGAAATGCCAGAATAATCCAAATGGGGAAAGGAATCTATTAAATATTTCCAGGTCTTTAAAACCAAAGGGTTTCAAATTGTAAATATGTCAAGACCCATGAGAAGTTACAGTTTGCAATACTGGTACTCAGTTTCCAAGTAAATACATCTCAGATTGCCTTTTATGACTAAAGACAGAAGATAGAGAGGAAAAAATAATCCATAAAAGGGAGCAGGGGAAAAAAAGAGAAAAGCTCTATGTCTGCTTTCTTGGTGAAAAAATCAAGAAAATCAGGTGTGGCCTGATGTACTGCAATAGACATACATGACTAAAATCTGAATACTCCAATCAGATCCTGAATTAATGAAAATTCAACTTTACACCTGTATACATGCTGCTGCTGGATTTAAATTACTATGTCATTTGAGAGTTCTGCCATAATGCCTCAGGTTTTCAGGTGAAAACCTGAGATTTCTGCATTTGTCAAGTCTTGCTGCTGAAGAAATTATCCCTAAACATGCTGTGATTGCAGTTCAGTGAGCAGGAGAACTGGATTTATGAATTCAGGTTGATTCCCACAGGAAATCTTGGAAGTTTAATACTGACGGGAATCACTCTGGAATCTTCCATTACCAGGGGCTGTTGCCCCAACCCAGACAGAACAGACAGAGCAAAGGAATAGCATCATTTTCTCAGGAAAACACATTATAAAGCAAGTGATAAGGCTGGAAACTAGGAATATTATATAAGAAGGAAATGAAAACTAATTTATGTCTTTTGGTATGACACTCTCACTTGCAAAGGTTGAAACATTACCAGTCATGTTCTACCAGAAAGGTATAAAATTCCCCTGTAAAACTGTAACAGTTTTTGAAACCTGTCCTTATTGAGATAGCAGTGTGAAAAAAATAGGACAATTCAGAACATTAAAAATTATCATTTCATTAAGTATTGACCTGTTGATAATGTCATTGTTTGTTTTCTAAAACTTAATTGGTCACATTTTTTTAAGTAGCACATATATTTAAATTATGGATATTGCAATTACATTTCTACTGTGTAACACAAACAGTCACTTTTTGGTTTTAAGGTGTAATGAAACATAATAGTTAATTCAGGCAAGTTATACCTAAAAATTAGGTGTGACTTTAATAAAATATTTTATTTTGTATTAGTGATTTCTCAAAATGAAATCATTTCACTTTAAGACATTGCTATTTCAAAAGGCATCTTTCAAGAACTGCCCTTGCTGGGTATAAACAGACCATTAAGTAAAACAGCCAAATAAGGTAATGACGTTTGACAATTAATGCAAGTACAATTTCTTGTACAATGTTTGCTGTCATATTAATTTAAACTAATAAATATTAAGAACACGCCAAGGAAGCTGTAATATTTTCATCTACTGGACTATGTTAACTAAAACAGTAACGTGAACCACTTTAGGAGATTTTTTTAACAGTTTTCCTCGATTTTCATTATTCATAAATGCTACCTTTCTTTCTTTCCATTTCCCTTCCCTTCTTTCCATTTCCCCTCTAGTTGATTACAATGATGGGGGTTTAGATGCAATGGTTCCAAAAGCAGGTGAAAAATACATGACAAGGAGATAATGCAGTCAAGTATGTTCTGCAAAGCACTCACAACAACAGTACACCTGTGTAAACTGTATATTTGTGCAGATAATCAGCTAATCCAGAACTGTGCTGAAAGTCTCTATTAAACCACACCTTCTTGTACCCTTCATAAGATTTCAGATACCAGAAAAAAATTATTTTCTTCAAGAACTTGATTTTATACAAGCATTTGCCAGTTGTACTTATTCTTACCTGTAGCAGAGCTGCCAACAAATAGACTGCTATAAAGATGGGGGTTAAGGAAGTATGTCCGCTTTTCATTAAGCGGATAGTGTACAAGAAAATCAAGTGTCCAGGAATCACCAAGAGAAGTAGAACTTGGGCTGATTTGTTATTTACTCCTACAATAAAAAAAATAAAAATAAAAAAATACAACATTTGGTTAAGCTCTTCAATTCCTATATTTAGATTTTTATTCATTTCAGTATAAAATCTCCCATTTTTGGAATTCCACAGCATTGGCTACTGTGAAACAGGAGGCATTATTTTCCACTAAAAGACTCCTTGAGGAATTTCACTGTCTTCCAGAAAAGGTAAGCGGAGCCCTTCTGGAAAAGGGTGCAAACTGCCTTCATTCTGTGCACATGTAATACCATCTACATTTTTGGACTTCCTAAAGTCTTACTAGTAAAGAGGATCTTTTGGACTCCATATTCAAGACATCCTCAAAAATACCTTATATTTCTAGAAAGTAATCCCACATTTACCACTTTCACATCTGTTTCAATTCATTTAATAAATATGGAAGTGTAATACACGGTGGTGACACATCACATTTAACAACAGTTACTACATCATTAGGAAAGTGGGAAAGAGAAAAAATGGCAAACTGGAAATGGAAAGCAGGGATTTGGCTTAGTAATTATGTCCGTTTTGCCCTAACAGGAAATTGGTTTGAAGTTCTGAAGGCAGACAAAACTTGGGAGCAGGTAGAGAAGCTAAGGAAAGTTGAAGGCTGAAACCTTTCTGAGTGGTTATCCCGGCGTCCTGCCTCACCAGCCTATTCCGGGGCTTCACGCTTCTCTGTGCTCCTCTCTGCTAATCCATCCCTCCGGGAGTTTTTTGTGATTCTCACAGGCAAAAACAGCCGCAGGTAAATGAAACTGCCAAGCCTCACCCAGCCTTTGAATTGCACACAGCAAGTTCAGTTCATTGCCATTTCTCACTAGTGATACAGTTTGGCACACAGGGATAAAGAGATGTGAGACAGGATTTTTAACTCAGACATACCTGTACCACAGTATGTTCTGCATGGGTAATAGCAACCCTTGGCCTCCTCTGGCAGCTCTCCAGGAATGCTGTGTAAATGGAGGTAGGTAGAAATTCTGCTGGCTTGAATAGCTACTAGATTGCCACCAATACCTGAAATGCAAAGGGAAACCAACGAAAAATGTTCAAGTATTTTTTTCCTCTAGCAGGCAATATTTTTGCACATTTACCAACTTCCTCTGTGTTTATCACAGTACCTTGCAAACAAAAGCCAAAATGAAAAATATCTTTAGAATGTATATTAGTTGTAGACAGGCTGCAAGTCATTAAAATCAGTCCAAAAAATGTGGGCTACAGTTTAATGTATCACTGGGAATTTGGAGATCAGTTTTGAACCATGGCAAGATCCAAAAGGTTCAATCTTACACTTTCTCATAGGTGAAACTCTTTTTTATCACTGCCTCTTCTTTGGAAACACCTCTTGGATGACCAGAAGTATGACATAGTTGCGCCACTGCTGGATTACCTCCGCAGGGGAGTATTTCTGGCCAGGGTAAGTATTGAAAGCTCACTAACACAAACATAAATGCAGATTTCACACACACGACCACAGGGCCAGAGAAGGCTTCAAGAGTTAATATATTCATTCCCCTCTGACACAAAGCATGAGTAACTATAGCCTTCCGCCACTTTTAACCCAGGCTGAAAGAGCAAGATGAATGTCTGAAGAGCAGATTGTTAAAAGAATGGTAGTGATAGAGATTCTAGTTTCTTTCTGAAAAGGGGCAACATGTACAAGTTGTACTGGCAGAGTATTCACCTCAATATAAAAAATAAATCTGTTAGGGTGAGAAAAACTCAATGGAACAACCACCCCAGGGACATGGTGGAGTCCACTTCACAGGAGATTTTCTAGATGTGACTGGAGCACGTGCCAGAAAATCTCAGCCAGGCTGCCTTTCTCACATAAGGTTGAGCCAGATGATATTTCGAGGTTCCTTCCACTCTAGGCTGTTTCACGTCCTGTGAATTTTTACTTCAATGAACACAAAACTAAAACAACTTGTTATATCCACACTGCAGAGTGCAGTAACATGAATCCCTCCTAATATTATACTCTGTTGCTGTCTACTTGCATATCAGGCACATGCTTTTTCTTTCCCTGATTTGGATGCTTTACATAGCAATGGGTTGGTCTGAGAAGATGCAGAAGTAATGTGTATCTTGTCCCCACATCAGAAGGAGGAAGGCCTTGTTTATTGTAGTTGAATTAATTTGTTTATCTGATGCTTAGGGCTTTGTCTGGTTGCAGAACAAGTATTTCTGGTGAACAGAAGGTACTGTTTCCCAAATTCTTTTGGTGATTACAGAGTGGTTAGCACAGAGATCTAATACTGAGATCTGAAAGATGTCCTGCCTCACTGCTAGTTAAAGATAATAAATGGCTGAAGCTAACAAGAAAGGCCTTCTAAGAAAAATGTCAGATACAAATCAGGAAATGCATGTTCCCAGTCAGGAGAAACAGGGATAAAAGAAGAACTACCAAAAGGCTGAGTGAGAGTTTGCAAAGAAAATTAAAACAGTAGTAGATCTTTCTTCAGATGAACTACAAGAAAAGTACCAAAGTAAGGAATTTATCTAAATTAGGAGAGATTTAAACTCTAAAACTAATCTAAATAGGACTCAAAATGTGTCCTTCCATTGAGAATAATAAATTAGATATTTTTGACTAGGGAGAATAAGATACAGAAAGAGAGGCAGAAGTAAAATTAAGGATCAATGTACTACATTTGGAAGGGGATCAGATAACTTCAATGATTGAATTATGAAAAAGCTGTCATGTAAAACCTCTTCTTAATAGAGCTACAAAGTGGAGATAGTGCCATATGACTGGAAAATATGAAAGTTTCTGCTAAAAGTGAGGCCATAAAGGCAATCTGGGTAATTACAATCAGGCTAACAACTGCAATAATTGATTTATGCACAACAATATTAAGAGAAAAAAAAGTAAAATATTCTGCCACTATCTGCTTCTCTTATAGCACTACAAAAAGAAATAAAAGACAGAAGTACATAGGGCTGGATTCAGTTTTTAGCAATGCACCTACAAACCACTTTGGCACAACTCTCTAGATTTTAAACATTTTCTAGGATGTATGTAGTCTTCTTTTGTGACTGATAATTATTTGCTTCAACAAATTCAGACAAGGAAATATAACAGGTGATCTGGACTTTTTTTCCCTAGTTAACAATACAGGAAACCGAATGAGATAAAAGAATTAAGGAAGATAGAAATAAATTCACTTGAAATGGTGATTAAAAAATCTGTCTGGACAACAGACATTGACAAGTCTATGAAAGAAGGTGTAAGATTGGTTGTCAATCCTTTGATGGAAAGCTATTAATGACAAACCTTTTCACTTTTATACCCATCATTTAGAGAAAGTATTCCCCAAGCCCTATTGCTCATGTAGATAGTAAGAAATTACTGACATGGATCAAAAATTATGCTAAAAGAAACTGGCCAGCCATGGAATACAGGTAAAAGAGGTGATAGCTGCTCTGCAAAGGAAGCTGACAAGCTAACCAGAACAGCCAGGGCAGAGTGTGATTTCAAGAGGTGTAACTAATTACAGCTGAGTTGAACAATCTATTTTAGCTAAATTAAAATGAAATATTTGTATGTTTAGCAAAATTATTTTAAATTATATCACTAATATTAGTGATATAATTTGAACTCACAGAAGATAGTCAGGTATAGTGAAGTGTAAATGCTTCTAGAATCCATAGTCTCAGTCTCAGCCAGCCAACAATGTATGGTGGTCACAGCAGCAGTGACACTGTATTTTAGTTCTGCTCATTCACTATTCAATTTCAATTCCTAAAAACTTGTTTTTGAACTTTTGGGCCAATTTCAACCACATATGACACAAGGACAGACATGGTAACTACTTCCAGGCATATTTAAACAATCTACCAAAAACAAAACAGCGACTAGATGAATAAAAGAAAAGATCCAAAGCCATGTCCTCAGTGAGACAAAGACAGTAATATGAGCTATATAGTTCATGGCATAAGCGTAAGCAGGCCAGCTGGCAAGTCAGCACTCAGCTTGGAGAGAGGCATGATGCCTCTTGCTCAGCCAGCAGCTCAGTGAGCCAGAAGATGAATGGCAATGCTGTGGAAAGCAGAGAGAAAATGGAGATGATGTTGTGAGCAGTGGGTATAGCAGGAACATGAGACAATACTGAGTACCACAGGCTGAAAAGACTGTCTAAAAACCGTAGGATACAAATGAGAACAGAGTCAGGTCTCACTATTCTGCTGGTCACCGAATGACTCGTATAAGGCTGAATGAATCACTTCATATGTACAGAGATATTCAGTTTGTTTGGTAACAGCAGCTACTGTGCATGTGCAATAACCATCTCAGCTACACCAAATTAATCAGATCTCTGCAAGAAACAGAAAACAGATAAAACTGCATAGGTTGGCAAGGTGTCGATATGCAAACCTGGTAACTTCTCAGCATCTTCTGAATGTATAAAATAGTCACATGCTCAGTAGCTGCTCATATTATTAAAAGATCTGTGGATGTATATGAGGACTGTTTACTTCAACTTTTGATTAATCCAGAAATTTTTCTCCTGGAAAACACTACTGCAGCCACCATAGCAAATACTATACTACAACATAGGGGGAAACGATTTATTTTAAAAGTAAAATCTAGCAATTATTACTTCATTCCTCTCAGAAGAGCAAATGTGTTTTACTTCAATACAAGAGTGCTGCTTTGTCAATAAGCAAAGCCATGCTGTCTGCTAAAGTGCAAAGGATGTCACACTGACTTAAAACTTTAAAGGAAATTTAAAACCTCATCATTTTATTAAGGCAGTTAAGGGCTAAGCAAGAATATTTCTTGTAAAAATTGTTGTTACAGGTCTTTTGTCTAACAAGCACAGGAAACCATATTGAAAATAGAGCCAAAACCATACCATGTATTTGCAAACAGGCCTATGGGCACAATTCTATTAATCATCATCTAGTAAAAAGAAATTTTTCTAACAACAGAACTAATCATGCTAGTCAGAAAACCACATTAAAGCACTTTACATCAATGACTCTTAATCGTTCAAAGCAAATCTGTCTCATAACTCAGTGCAGGTAAAAAAGAGAAGTTAAGGGAAGCTGGATCTTGCTGATCTCAGTCTGAGATCATCCACTCCTCTGGGTAATGCACTTGGCTGGTTTTTCCCTCTGATCTTGCATTGAACTTTTTGATAAATAGAGTAAGGTCTTTCAGGGAATACTGGAAGGAGTAGTTGATAAACCAGAGGGCTGTGCTGCCATTCAGAGGGAATTGGATAGGATGGAGAGCTGGGTAAAGAGAAATCTCCTGAAATTCAACAAAAGGAAGTGCAAAGTCCTCCATCTGAGTAGGAATAACCCCATGCATCATGTTATTATTAACCAGTAAAAAATCATTATTTAGGTACTTGTTTAATACAAGGGGACAACTGTACAACAGGCAACATAAAATGTTCAGAGCAGTATTCAACTACCTACATTCATGAACCCTGTCAGTTCCCATTTCATTCTTCTTTTTTGTTCATTTCCTTAGATGCATATAATTGAAGAATTATTCCTATAGGAAACTGCCTCAAATTAAAGTATTGAGAGCACCAGATAAAGTGAACATACTGAGCTTTAATGACCACTGCTCTGACTGTTCATGAAAATATAAATAGTTGCATGATGAGGCACACAAAAAATTGTGTAAGAACAGGCAAAGCAAACCTGAGATTAAAGACTTTTAGAAACCCAGTTCTATGGACAGGGATTAATCAGCCACAGAATAATGTGTTGTTCCCAAGCAGCTATAATACAGGTTGTGCAATGGACCTAAAATCAATTAATATCTACATAAGGGGAAAATCAGGCCAACATAATTCCCAAATAGATCTTTCTTGTAAATCTATCTAAGAGAGGGAAGGCTAGAAGATTCTCATTTTTGCACATTCCTGAGCACAATCCACAGTTCAAAATAGTCAGTTTTGCCAAACAGGCTTTTTTGAAGTTCAACATTTGCATCACAAAAATGAAATCAAAAGGATGAAAGAGAATCTCAGTTGCAATGGTGACTGAAAACTCTAAATTTTGCAATAATCATCTTATTTTTCAGAAAATGCAAGATGAATGCCCCAACATCTCTACCATTAACTTTTAAAAATCCTGTTTTATGCAAGTGAAATACTTAGATTAGAAACCTAACTAGCTACCTCTTCATATGGGCTTTTCTTCATTTATCTTCCATTTTATTTTGAAGCATGTGTTTCAGTACTTTCAAATGTTTGGGGGAAAGCAGATGGAAAATATTAGCTTTACCTAGATGGACTTTTTTTAGGAGAAAGCTTTATTACATATGCAACTATTACATTCCAAGTTTGATTTGACTCATAAATAATTCCTTTCATATGACTAATAAAAAATGTCAAGAAATGAAAATGCTCTGGATATAATTGCGTTGTGAAAACAACACCATGATTACTGAAATCTTCTAAAACATTTACAATTACAAGTAAGACTTAAAAGAAAGATCACACACTGAAAGTATATGCAGATTTACATATACAAATTAGCAACTAAAAGGTAGTAAATCTATTATCCAATAATGCATCAGAAGAAAATAATAAAAATCAAAACCCTCCTCCTTATTAACGCCAAAATAAAGACTGAATTATACAGTTCTCATACAGTAGAGGTGCTTTCTGAGACTAACACATTCTTTCCAACTCAGGATGCAGAAAAATTAATTTCTACCCAGCCAAATTGCTCTACTCTCATCCAGGTACACTAATGTTTTCCCTTGTGATTTACAAAGGCAAATTTCAGATGCTCAGCTCTCTGAGACAATGCTTATATTCTAATCAAAACATCACTCAGTTGTGGGAAAAATCAAAGTACAATTATACTAAAAGAAATATAAATAAATAGCTATTAAAAGCTGGGGTTTTCTGAGAAGGAAGAATGGTTTCTTGGGGTTTTTTTCCATATTCTCCAAAACAATTTACAGTAAAAGCTCTCTGAAAAACCTGAAAGTCAGTCATTCAATTTACCCTACTAACAGACAAAAAAGGGATATTTTGGGGAATGTATTTTATAAGCTTAATTTTCACCTCCCAGACTACTGGCATTCACTAAGTCTTGTATTAAATTTTCCTATATGTGTTTCTCATATTCCTCGATAGCTCTGTATTCCCACCAGAGAGCAAATAATTTTAAAGTATGAACAGCCAAAGAGTAAAAAATATTAGAACAGGTTTGTGTTACATTTAAAGAGTACTGCTTTAAACCACCTGCAAAGGAAAGTTTTTTGATATGAAGCATTTCCAAATTTCAGGTGTTTTAAGAATTAATTTGCAGAATTGTCATGCTTTAAGGTGCATAAAAATGGGGTAAAGTCTACTGACATGTTGGTTATTACCCAGTAACTTCTGAAATGCAAATACTTAGAAGATATCTCAAAATATTTTGTATAAACACATAAAAATGGAGAAGAAAGTGGCTTTATCTGGTAACTGCACCTTAGCTCATTTCTGTTGCATATTCAGAAGCACGTAATATTATCTTTTTTTTCTGCACGAAAGGAACTCAGTTACTTGCAAATTGCAAATCCTGAGCCAAATTCAACATGCTGTGATGCCATAAGAGGATTTGCAAATTTTAATTCATGAAAAAACACAACTCAAAATCAACTCCAGAATGAAGCATAGCCACACTTGGGCTTAGTTATTTTATTCAGAATTTCAGTACATAAAAGAGACATCTAAATCTCAAATAGTCTGCAAGTTGCCTGAAACAACAAAATCATTTGTTTATTTTCAAAAAGCAGAGATGCAATTTAACCCAGCAAACCACAGAATTAAACATGTGTCTAACAATGAGAAAAATAGAAAAAACAGTTGTGAAATATGTTTGGCCACTGGTTGTAAAGCTGACTATAAATGCCTTTCTGCTTAAAAAATATTTTAATATTTTGGGCAAATATTTGTAGGTATTGTTAATAGGAGTGGGAAACTTTGAGGTTGCTCAAGTTTCAGACCAGAGTATCTTTAGAATATTGAATATCTTCAATATTCTAAAATATTTATGGCTCCACAGTGTAAGACATGATTAAAGTCACTTGTCTCACATCTAAGAATAAGCAAACTATCTAGGCAGGACTTGAATGAAACCTACTTAATGGTGCACAGGAAACCTATCTAACACCTGAGCGTTTTGCAGTCAATATTGTTCAGGTGTTCAAGATACAGCAAATGGCCCTGAAGAAACAGTGACAGCTTGAAATTCTGGACAAATTTACAATGTCCTCAAATTTTGGCTGGACAAATTCCCAATATAAAAGAATATTTCTTTCAGGTTTCCCTGATGTTTTTTTCCCCCAGGTTTTCTGTCCCATAGGAGCAACAAACTTTAAGGTAAAAGAAAATAGAACAGGGAAACCCTCAATTTCTTTCAGCACTTAGGCTTACAATGAGAATTCCAAGGCCAAGAAAGGTAGAGAAAACTTTCTGCAACACTAATATTTTAAAAGCCATTTGTTAAGTGACCTAACACACCTTTCATGTCAGTAAATGAATGTCAACAGATGTACTTTTTTAATTGAAAAACTGCTTTACCCCCAGTTTACTACACTGTACTGACCTGCAATATCAAAAGTAGAATTATGAAACCCAGGAGAAGCTAATCTAACAGCAACCCAAAAACTTACCTACCTATAGTTTCCTTTTCCAGGAGGTGTACCATAAACCCCTGCATCCTCTACAAAGTACATATCTTGTCTGTATTTTCCAATAGAAATGCCTCTACCTTTAGAATTCTGAGTCAAGCGTGCCTCTTGCAATGCCAGCCTCCTGGAAAGACTCTTTCCCTCCCTGTCTGCTGAAGGAGCCTCAGCTTCCCCTCTCTTACACCTGCCTAACTCTTCAAGGACGTTTTGACCTGTCAGCTAAACCTCCAGGGCTCTAGGTTTTGGCTAGTTCTTTTCCCATAAAGACAGTTCAAAAGCATGTATGGGCATTGCCTTAATACTGGTTTGGGTACACCTGCCTAAAAAGAAAAAAGAACAATCCTCTTCTCTTAGGAAGCAAATCCAGGGGGTTAACCAAAAAAGGACTACTATAAGAAAAGTTACAGGTGTAAAGCAGAAAAAAAAGCTGGAGATCAACACATCTGCCTTGCCTTTTAGGTATCTGGAAATCAAAATGGAAACACACAAAAGTTAGATGCAAGTATTTACAATTTTGAATTAATAGAAAGGCAAGGAACAGATAAGGAAACCTAATGGCTGCAGTGTAAAATTTCATTTACAGTTAGTAAGGAACTCAAGTTGCAACATGGAAGTGTTTCACATTAAAAGTAAGAAGAAAGGAAATAGAGGGCCTTAGTGAGAAAGAAGAGCAAGTATGAGCAGAGCCACATGCTCTGCTGAAGACTTAAATAGTCTGTTTCTTTTGTCTATTGCCTTCATAAAAATGGTGATACCTGATCACAAGTAAATAAATACTAAAGTCTGGAAGTTATGTTAGATTTACTGCATCTAGAGAGCTAAATGAACAATCCATTAATTATTAGTGATCATTTTTGCAAACTGATTATTTTGGAGGTTAGAGAATACCTGAGGGCTGTGGTGGAGAAAACAGAAAATATATCTTTAAAATGGGTCAAAAAGGATGATGCAGAGAATCTGTTTATCAGTGAAATTTATATTCCTGCATAAGAATTAGAGCGAATTATTAAAAAGACAATTTATAAGCATCCAGAAGACATGAAAGCTGTAAAACAAGGGCTAACATGAATTTACCAATAACATGCTTCTGTCAAAGCCTCTAACTGAACAGCTTGTTTAATGTTTGTAGCAATAGATCTACTAACTCTCAACCACAGTAAAGCTTATAAAATGTTTAGGTACTGTCCAGTGTTACATTTCCATTAACAGTGTCTGGAAAATTAATTATATCAAGGCAATGTGGTTCAAAACTAAAATCCAGCGACCATATTAACATCTTATTATCAAGGTGGAAAAGAAGTGGCCATAATTAATTTAATTTGTTGCTTAGGAAACAGAATAGAACATATTCGTATGAAACTTGCAAGGGCAAACTTAAGTTAAAACAGAATCATCTTGGTAACTAGAGAAATGGTTTTAATAACAATACATAAAAGTGCAAATTAGTATAAGAAATCAAATGGGAAAACACAAAAAGGAGAAAGAACAGCTAGACAGCAACACAGTAGAAACAGAGCTGGTGATTATAGTTGTTGCAAACCAAATAGGTATCAACTCTGTGGTACTATACCAGGAAAGAAATTTTCAAACTGCACCAGCCTAACAAGATATAAACTATTCTTCTGAAATTTGGCTTGTTCTTATCCTTAGGAGGTAGAACACTTAACGATGAAATTTCCACAAATTCATTCTTTACTCATCTCAAAAGTGCATACCAATCACCAGAAACAGCACACATTTACCTTGAGAAATGTATTTACTTGCCTGTAAGTATGCTTCTTAGTTCTTACATCTATATACATTACAGGTGCATAGTAAATTATTGTTTGAAAATTTGTCTTGGATGTTCAGGGAAAAAAACCTTTTGAAATAAAAAAAATATCTACATTTTCCAAGACATAACTGCTTCAATATAATATTTGATAATTTAATATTTGAATATACTCTTTCAATATTTACACTTTCAGTTTCTTAATGCATACTTGAGGTTTCTACTTCTCACATTCTCTATTATGTTTCGGTGGTTATAGTGAAAACAGGAAGCACTTCTCAGGTGTTCAAATAAACAGCTGTTGACATCAAAATCAAAATTTGAAATTAATATTCCAGACATTAATTAGCACAAGAGAAATTTACTGTAATAGACAAGTCTCAAAACAAGGTATATCAATTGATACATAGTAGCAATTAATCCTGTCAGAGTCTTACCATTAATTACCGGGGTATAAACAACAATTCCAACCAAGTTAGGATCAGATACTGTCGTGTCCAGAATAAGGCCACCAATACTGAAAGGAAAGTACAATATTTAAAATAAAGCAAGCAAGATCATTAAATATAAGATCATTTCCTCATTCTCAGCTACAGACTAACATCACAATAGCTATTCACTTATTAAAACTGGCTCTTGTATAACAAAGACCACAGAGCATTAGCCAATTCCTCTACTTTTAAGATTCATAACTTTCATCGGATTAAATAATGTCTTAGATCAGAGGAAAAATTCCAAGTCTATATTCTAGAGGCCCTTAATTGTGTCTCCCAAGTACAATCAAGTAAGATACACAGAGATACAGGAGGACAATCAAGACGCTTCCATTCAGCAAGACAAAGAGACCTACCTGCTAATAATCATGGCAGTTATAACAGGCTCCCATCCTGAGCGGAGGACAATTCTGGTAGCTGGGTGTTTGGCAGCTATGACAATCCCCATTGGAGTCAGAGCCAAAAAAAAGGCACCAACCAAAGGAGATACATAGTAATATGTCTCTAAAATAATAATAAAGAAAAAAATCCTTCTTTTACTCTCCAAATATTCCTACATGTTTTTCTCAATTCAGAAATTATTTATATCTAAAATAAATTATGATCTATGCCATACAATTGAGAAATTTTAATAGCCTTCATTACCATTACACCTGAAGTTTCAACTACTGCACTAAACAATATGGTTAACATCTGCCATCTGTTATCACTGTCTCTCATCTTCTCAAGGACAGAACCATCAGTACAAAGAATGAATTTTGAAAAGGATTTTTGTATAATGCTTTATGATAAAAAATACAGTAAGGATGTAGAATACAAAACATTACTTTGTAACTGAAGAAAAATGTTTAAAAGAAACTGAATATAATGAAAATGCATTTTGTTTATATCCAAATTCTTAGCGTATGTACACTCCCTTCTTCCCAAAGCAGGTAAAATGGTAATCCTTCCAGAAATAGCATATCTAAAAAGATTCAAGCACGATGTGCAAAATTGAGACATTTATATCAGTAGCTCAGTTCTTTCATAGCCAGTCTGAGTCTGAGAATTAACAGGCAATTCTGCTGCCTGCCCCTACCCATGACAATTCCATCCTATTTCACAGGAATATAACTGCAAACACTGGTGAGTACCATCATAAAGCTGAGACTGTAAAGTAAACAGTTGCTTCCACAGAAAGAATACTACTTTTTTCTGATTAATTGGTTTTATAATCCCATCCTCACAGAAGCTACTACAGCGATCCAAAACTTCCTAATTCAACAGTGAGGTAAATAATGGAAAATTTATCCTAATGGCAAATATATATGTATAAACTGTGCAAATATTCAATTTTTAAATATTTGTTTTATGAGAAGTGTGGTCATGTACCTAATGCTAAAACACATTTTGATAAAACCTTCAAAATTTAGACAAGTCTTACAGCAAAATATATTTTGAATTAACAGGTTGAAATAATTAATATAGATCACACAAACACTACCAAAGAGGAGTAGTTGGTATATAAAAAATATCCTCACCCATGTGTTATGGCTTATTACAATGGTTGCAAATCCAAGCAATTACTATTTTGATATTACCATAGTAGATCTCCTGAAAGAATTGCTGTAGAATTTTTAGAAGTTACTACCCTTCTGCATCAAGTAACAACCTCTGCAGCAGTGCCAGAGGTTGTAAGGTAACTTACATAACATAGTAAGTTATGTTTCCCTGGGCAATCTAAAAGTAGAAAGCTTTTAGAGTGAGAACAAGACAAAGACCAAGAGAGAAGTAATTTTTTCCTGTCCTTATCTAATTATTCTACAGTGTATTATCTGCCTCTTCCTTTGTGGGGCCTTTTTTCATCCATTCACCTCTTTTTGTGACCTAAGAGGTGGACCATGAGAATACTCAGCTCCAGTCTAACTCTTGGGAACAGTGAGGGACCTTTTTTTTTAAATCTATGGCAGACTCTACTAGTAGAACATCTTACTACAAAAATCTAAAAATATTAACCTTGAGATGCATCTTTCAAGAAAAGGATAGACATCTTCCTCTTCCTATTTAATTCACAGAAGAACCAAATGTATTTTACAATAGCAGAAGAATGGGAAGAGAAAATAAATTAATTCTTTTTTAGACCACATTTCACTCATTTTTCTTGGATTTATAGCAGGCAGCTTACATGGGAAAAGACATCTTGCTCAAATAATGCAGTCTCTATTAGAAATTAGAGGTAATCTGGAAATGTACTGCTTCAAAACAACTGCTAAGAACCTGAAAACAATAATGTGAATCACACACTTTGTCTTCTCAACCTGGATCAAATATATATGAGAGCTAAATGCATATTATGTGAGAAAAATGGAAAGCTTTAAAGAAGTTTCCAAATCATTACTGACAAATAACAGGCAACACAGACCTCCACATTTAATTTACTGAGTGTTCCCATTCCAGAGCACTTCTTGTGCTCTGTTGGAGGGAATGTGCCAGGTTCCAGCGACAGTCCTGGGGAGCCCTCTAGTGCCTTTCCCCAGCTATTTGACAAGGATTCACAGCTCTTTTCCGGGAGCTGTTAAGAACTGTTAACTTTTCACTATTTGAATCCCCGTGCTTGATAACTTTGTCACTATTTTTGAAGCACTTAGATGAACCTTTAAAAAATTATATATATGATGGTGGCCAAACAGGGTGTTTCATTTGGCCCTGACCTGGGTAAAAATGCCTTCCCCTGTCTATTCAGGGTATGCCATAAAGTATTGTAACAACCCAAAGGATGTACACCTCTGTTACAGACAAACATAAAGCTTGTACACAAATCATTTCCATCCTTACAGTCTTGTTGTCTGAAAACAACTCATCCCTTGCAGAGAGCAGCCAGAAAGTTATTTTTGTTTCTGACCATTTCATTAGTTAGGCTAATGAATCACAGGGGGAAATGGTTAATTCTGAACACAGTCCAGAAGTGAATCCCACCAGTTTCATTACTACCCTATAAACTGAAGATTTCTTTTCAACATTCCCATTGTGCTTCTTATCTGAGCATCGAGAAAGCATGGAAACATAGAAAGAACATAAGAATATCTGTGCTGGATGAGGCAAAGCTCTCATCTAGTCTAGTATCCTTTATCAGACTATGGTCAACAGTTCAATTATGGGGAGAAGAAAATAAAAACGACAGGTTTAGAGTGATGGTTCTTTCAGCATGCTCTGCCAGCTTTTGCTGTGGTTTGCATCAGGGATTCCATCTCTCAAGTCTCTACATCTGTCTCGTCAATGCTTCTCAAAGGATTTCTTTCTGACTGGTTTATCCAAAGTTTTCTAAAATCACTCTGGACCTCTTAATAGATCACAACATTAGAATTTCACATCCCATTCATGTATTGTGTAAAAAAAATTCTTTAACTTTTTTAACCTGCTGCCTAATCATTCTCTGAATGTCTCTTGCCTGCCATTCACAACTTGATATACTTCCCCTGAGCAGAGGGTGCTCCATACTTTTATTCCTTGTTACTGTTTCATAGTTCAGACACATGCATCTTGGAGACCACCTGTTTCCAAGGTCTTCATGGCATGTCCTTTCTTTAGAAAGACTTACTTGTTTCCAAAACCAAAGAATACAAAGACATTGAAAAAAATACAAAAAGCAGAATGAGCAACTAGATAACTACATACTTCACCAAAAGAGCAGTATTTCCAGAAGACATTATAGATAGAAAATCGGGAGTAACTCTTGGAAGCATACTGATTCTTACCCCTACACATGTAGGATCTGCTTTCCAGCTGCAGTGGGAGAGCAAAATGTGAGTGGTCACGACAGCTATTAAAGCAGCAAAGGATCAGTTCAAACTGTACCCACTTTTTTTTTTATTCCTCCGAGATACATTAGGATTTCTGTATCTAGAAAGGTAAATTTCTACAAATGTGTCAAAGGGAGAAAGAAGTCCAAGTTTCTTTATCCATCTCTTTTGGGGGGGCTGAGTGTTTTTTGTTTAGCTTGATGGATTGACAGGAATAGAATATTATTGGACTTTCTCTCATCAGAAGAAAAGAAAGAAGAGATGCTAAAAAATATCTTCATCAATTTTCACTGTGAATTTACAAACTTCCTTAAAAGACACATTTAAAAGAAGTATTTGAGAAATACAGTTATTAGAATATAATAGGAAGGATTTAAATATAGTTATGAAACAAAAAATACTATTTAAATTTTAACAAAAATACAGAAAATATTTAAAAATACTTCTTTTGCATGCTGATACATTTAAGCTGACATCATGACAACACTTTGTAAACATGAGAAACCAAACACTGAAAAAAACCCTGCAAGTCACACTATGGTAGCTTGAGTCTTATTAGATACTTTTTCTGGCTGATGTTGTAATACAGAAAATTGCTGTAAATATGAAAAATTTTGGACAATGAGCTGTAAAGACTATATGTGATGATATCAGCATCTCTGGTAAGTTATGGACAACACAATATTTTATCTGTGGTATATTATACTATAATTGCCTACAATTATGTCTTTTAAAACACAATAAACTTCTAATTGTTTCTATGGCATGAGTTAGTTGCAGCAATTATTTCATTTTTAATAAGGCTCTTAACATTCTTTTCCCACTGTGAGAAAATGTTTTCAACGTTATTTGTTTCTTCATTATCATGGTTTGTATTTCACATGTAGGTTGCCTGTGATATTGTCAAAGTCTTTCAAATATTTCTAGATCGTGCCGAAGTTCAGGTTAGTGACTTCTATGATTTATTAAAATAAAGGGGAAAAAAATCATGGTACTCTAAGATTTACCATTTAATGGTATAAATGTTGACAGAAAAGTAAGTCAGACTAAAAGTTTTGCTGAAGTTCTCCCTCCCAGCCTTCTCCCCACCCTCCTAACCCAAAAAAAGGTTCCTAGGGAATCATACACATTTAAAAGCACACTTACCAAGGCAAGTGTACAGACCCTGACTTATCCATGCTAATATGGCAAGGGTGATGAGATCGCCAAAACTTGCTGCAATAGGAGTGGCAACGTTGTCAGGATTAATACCAGTCTTCTTAGATCCAACAATAACTCCAACCATTATTACTCCTAAATTCAACAAAGAAGACAGTACAGTAACTGCATCCACTGTTGCAATTCCCCAGAAAATCCCAAGACTATGACAATTTCAAACTTAATAAATAAGAAGTCAGTGCTTTTTTTCCCAGGATTATTGGTCTTCCTTCCTGATTGACGACTGTGGTTTTAAGTTTTAACCATTTTAAAAAATGAACATATACATTTTTTAAAAATACAGTAAGCACACATAAAACCCCAACAACAATCTGTACAATGAACTACTTTGCGTATTAGAATAATAAGCTACTTTGCTTTACTAGAATTATTGCACTATTGTCAGGCAGCTATTTCCTGAAAAAAATAATGGAGTGTATCCTTTTCCAATCCAACTTCAGTCAGGTGAAGTTACCTTTCAGTAACTTCAAGTAACAATCAAGAAGCTACATAATAAATTAAACCAAGACAACATATAAAAAATATTACTTGCTACACACTTGAAAAAATTAGAGGTGCCAATCTGTATTTTTCCTGTAAACATCAACACTAACTTTTGAAGAGTAATCTCCTTGCAAAATGTAAGTGGCTACAAAAAAATAAAATTCACACTGTTACAGTCTTTGGCACAACCTGAGTAACTTCCCTCTCATCAGATATTATGTATAAGAACTTCAACTGTATATGCTATCCTTTATGTTATATTATAAATGGTATGCTACATTAGGAGTTCACTTTCAGAGAAGCTAAAGAGTTTAAGGAGTTTAAGGATTTATAAGGAATTGTAGCCTAAGGAATTATAGACACCAGGAAATTCTCTAAAGAAAGAACTGGCATGATCCTGTAGGGTAAAAATATATTGCAAAAGCACTTATTTCACATGTAGGAGAATAAAGCTTAGAAAGTAATTTCCTTTACTGACACATCACCAGGACAAAAAACAAAGTTTCTCTTCATGTCCAAATCATACATGAGAAGTGTAAAACATGCACTCATGTTCCACAGTTTTCTCGCTACCCTTAATTCTGCACATGATCAAACTCAATGGCTTTCTAGTCTCTAAAAAACATGTGTGCTCTTAATTCCATGCAAAACTTTAACTATTTTGTAATTTTCACATAAGTAAGTATAGCAAAGCAGTAAAACAAGGAAGTTACCCATTTCACTTGACTTACTATTCTTAAGACTACTGACCGTGTATTTTCATTAAGAACATGTCACAAGTAGAGCCACTTTCCTCCTCCCCTTCCTGTCCATTAAGTACAACGTTTTATAATTAAATGTTTCCTGACAATTAGGAAGACAATTAAATTCATCATGCCATATTGCTCCAGACAGACACTGGTACTGTTTGTAGAGCTGGACTTGAACTTGGTCCAAACCTTTCAAATAATGAGCCAAATTGTTCACTCAGCCACAAAGCAGAGCACAAACTAACACACAAGCAGCATGGGCAACCTGGAACTCTGAATTCAGTTAAGCTAACATCCAGGATCACTTGAGTGTAATTATAAACAAGTTTTACCTGCTTAGTAGTAAGAATATATTTTGTACATTAATGAATATAGAAGGCGGGGGAGAAGTTGTGCATCATAGTAGGTAAATTCTCAAGACCACACTTTTTTGTTTAGATATGCTCGGGAGGTCATGAAAATCAAAAGCTTTTCAAAGACTATGAGAGGAGAGGAATGCAACATGCCCACCTATATGGAAATTGCAAACTGCAATATCCTCAGCTGCTTTTCAGATGTATTGTACCTTACCGGATTGAAATTCTAAAGGAATAGCAACATAAGACACATTCTGCATCCACAGAAAAATAAATACCACAAAGTAATACATGTACCCCCTTTACCTTGCAAAAGAGAAGCTATGAAGGCAGTTGCTACACTGCTAGAACACAAAAGGACTGAATGATCAAAGTGGTATTTGCCCTCTGGAATCCAGCCCAATATTACTGCTGCCACTGCTGCCAGAAAACCAACCACTGTTGCCTGAACCTGGAAAAGAAAGTGAATTAATAAAATAATTGACACACTTAGAAGGACCACAGAATCATTTTCTGCTAGTCTTTCCTCCTATCTACATTAACATGCCAGGTATAACAGGAGCATGCTCATCTATTTTGTAGAGAGGATAACAAACTTGGATGACGAAGAACAAAAATCTTAGGCTAGCAGAAAGGGCTATAGCAGCATTTTACAGACTCCAGAATAGCAAAAGTTGTCACAGACATCTTTTCATAAAAATCCTTTCTTTAGGATTTTCCCTTCTGGGAAGCTGAGGTCCCAGAAAAAGAATGTAAACAATGGTTACTTGCTGCTGTGAAATGCAACAGGTGCACCTGTGATTGGCCCATGTTGGATGTGTATAGTTAATGGCCAATCAAGGACCGAGCTCTCTCTGGGACAGAGTCAGAGAGAGCTCCTTTGTTATTCATTCTTTTCTATTCTTAGCTTAGCTAGCCTTCTGAGAACTTTTCCTTCTATTTCTTTTTAGTATAGTCATAATGTAATATATATCATAAAATAATAAATCAAGCCTTCTGAACATGAGGTCAACATTCTCGTCTCTCTCTTCACCCTGAAAACCCTTGTGACCACTGTGACAAGAAGTAAAATCAGGAAGAGGAGCTCAGAAATTACAAGAAGCCAATGCCTAAAGAAGCTTCTAAACCACTCAAAGTAGGGAAGTCACAACATAAATATTTCACCTGTGATTTAGGAATGTTACATTATAACTTATGAATCAGAAATAGTTCTCAAGAAACAGCTGCTTTGGAGAGCATGTATTCCTTTCCTCAAATGACTCAGCTATCTAAAATATTGTTTATTATCCAAAAGCTCTATCCCACACTTCCTTTAAACATTGAATCCAATGGAAATATGGTACTAGAAACATTTGAAAGGTCAAATTTCAAGGGCTTTACCAAATCTGAAATTTTTCTCTAATCACCCTCAGATTCTTTCTCAGGAAAAATTATAAAGGAAATACCCTTGGTACAGTCACAAGCAATACTTTAGTTCTTTTTCTAATAAATATAAGCTCATATTGTTTTAGAGAAGAGTCAGTGTAGTAGAGCTACTCTCCCATTAACACTGTTCATCTCCATACTTAACAATGTTTGTGATTTAACTTTTTCAATAACTTCACTCACAAGAATTAATCCAATAAACCCGTCATATTTACCTGTTTTAAGGCCAGATTGCCAATTATTAGGTTCCATTTCTCAATGGGAGAATCCATTTTTCCAATATTTACCTATCAAAATCAGAAGAGAAATTCAGACATTTGGGGTTAAAATGGTATTATTTGAAAATACCCAAGAATAATTCAGCTAATAAAATAAGACATTTTGATTAAAAACAAGATATGTCTTTAAAAAGTCAAACATTGCTTTTGATTTTACATCATACTTACATTATCCTTCCAAAAGCAGCTAAATTTGATGGAGTTTTACATAGTAACTTATTTACCATTAGCTTGCTCTGCAAGATATAAGAGCCATCTTAAATTCCTGGAATGTCCAAGAACCACCAGTGATTAGATCAGTGGCTGGAAGATCCCTTTACACTAAGCTTGTTCCTATGGTGATTAAATTCTGAAAATAAAAAATGCTAGAATCTAATACTGTTTAGCATTCTAACTTTTCATTTATACTGAATGAAAATGAAGTACAGCTAGAGATTTCTGATGCTAAAAAATTATCTAAGTCCAGTATTAAGGTAGTAGCTGAAAGATAGTAAATAAATTATTCCAAGCAATTTAAAAGTACATACACCCCTTATATAATGTATTTTCTCCTTTTGCTTTTTTTTTGAGTTAGACGACAAGATCTGATAAATGACTATGTTTAAAATAACTTCATTTTTGAGATAACAGAACATTTTTTACATGTTGAGCATAAATTTTAGTGGTTTTTCCTATACAATACTAATTGATAAGATAACATACTCCTCAAATAATAAAAAAAACTTCATATATTTTTCATCTTTTGGTAATTCCTTTTCAGTTGATTTCAATTCAATTTCTTTTCCATTTTGTGATAGTAACGACTTGAAAGGAACAAAGTATTAAAAGAAATGCTAATTTAAAACCAGAAATATAATGAGGCATTTTATCTCAATCAAACTATAAATACTTTATAATGTGCAAACTACAGTGAAAGCTCTGCAAATACATCCAGTAAGTTTAGATAGTACAGCCATTATTTCAGGAACTGCTCATAAGAATCTCCATTGCATCCTTCTTAAATATATATGCTAAATGAACAAAATGGCAGGCTGTGGAGTTTCACTCCTTCTCTCCTTTAAAAAAGTTTTGGAAAAGTACCCCAAAAATCCCTGTTAAAAAAAGTAGTTTTGGAAAAGTACCCCAAAAATCCCTGTTAAAAAAAGTAATCTTGCAAAATGCTTAATCCTAAAAGTGAGCTCCTGCCAAATGCCACAGCTCTTCTTTCTCCTACTGTCACCTACATACTCACATTTTTTTTCTGGAATCAGTTCCATGAATGAGTTCATGGCACCAAAAAATTGCTGATTTGATGGAAAACATTTTTATTCAGGGAGTGAAAAGGGGTCATCTCCTATAAAATTATCTGATCCATCACATCCACTCATGTAACCTTGCTCTCAGGGTTTGGAAGGGAGAAAGAGCAGGACCACTCCTCACAGCTGCAAATTTCTACAAACTGAGATCAAGTTTAGTGTGATACTATGAAATACATGGATCTAAACAAAAGGTTTGTAAAGTCATACTGCCAATGCTTAACAATGAGAACACACGGTCTGAACAAGAGTCTGCACAAATTTACAGGAATGAATGAATAAGCGGTGTTTTGGTGTTGGTGGTGTGTCATTTCTTTGGGGTTTTTTTGTTATTGTTACTCTTTAAAAATTAAAAGAGAATAGAGAAGAGACAGCAGTGTGAATTGAGACAATGACAATGACCCAAAGAACAGAACAAAGTTGAAGAACTGAAGGACACAAAACCCAACATAAATATTGGGCTTGAATGGGCAGTTGACCTAAGTGCACCTCCCATAGTTATGCCACCACAGCAATGGGCAGAGGGAGAAGGGCTTACAGAGACAGAACTCCAGAAGCACCTTCTTGCTCTTTTCTATTTGTATTCTACATATGAAGTAACTTCTGGTGAGATAAAAATAATGTTTTAAAAACAGTAGGCTGTAAGATTGCCAGGGTATGGAATGTTTACACTAACTAACACCAAAGGGAAGTACATCTGTGCTGAGACAGATGAAAAACACAGTCTTTAAGACAGATTTAGTGAAATAACTGATTCTAAAGTATATGGGAAATTGTGAGTGGTCAGTAAGATGCAGCTAAAAGAGAAATTTGGGCAACAAGATGAAGGAAAGTGACCAGACAATGCTTGAAACTGATGTACTATGGATAAGATATTTGCTAAGACACTACTTTTTGGCTGACCACATAATTAACAATGAAGTAAATATAATTAGTATACAGCCCCAGGAGCACAGACATGTCTGCAAATTCAGATGCAATAATAAGCTAAGTGAGTGAGCAGAACATGAATTAATTCCACTGCTGAACTCATGTCAGAAATTTCATCCTCAAAAGGTAAAGCTGGTCACAGGGGCACCATCTAGCTTTTACTTAAAGACAGGTGTCTGCTGGGGTACCAGAAAGGGGAAGATTAATCAGACAAGTGGGTTCCAAATAACTGTTTAGATATACTCTGAATTAATGTTCTCCTCCTGTTCTCCTAGGATGAGGATGACAGGACCAAAGGTTGAGTGGCTAAAGAGAGTAGGGATCAATGAAATCAATGGGAAGAATACAAAAGTCAGAATGACCTCTTTCTGAGAGAATTGGCATGTAAACTGCAGGTCTAGCAGTAAGGCATCACCTGTAATAGGTTTCCACAGCTTGGGTTTGGGGTTTTATTTATTTGTTTGGGTTTTTTAGGTTTTTTTTAACATAAAAACTTAAATATAATCTTGTTAGCATACCCTTGATAATGAATGATGTATACTGTTCTTATCTTGTACAGGATTGTTCCCTTAGTTTATCCACTGGACACGCAGCCTGTGTTGTGGAAACTCCAGTACCCTTCATCTGTGTGTGAGAGGGGGATCAGCTCCTGTCTTGGTAACAGCTGGTGGATAATAAGGACCTAGGTCAGGAGTCACAGTGCAGAAAAAGGTCTGTGTGACCCTTTTCCAAATGTCCCGTGAGAGCTGTGATGCTCACAAATGTGATGGCACTGGTGAGGATGGGGAATTCAGTCACTGATCAAGCCAGAGAAGTTCTGGATTTGTGATCTGGCAGAGGTCATAAGCTCAACTGAGACAAAGAATCAAAGACCACATTAACCTAAGCCGAAGTGGTGAAGTTCTTTATTTTAAGCCTTCAGTAAGACAGTGGTAGATCTTGGACTTGGTGTATTTTTCACTATGCAATACAAGCATTTTTAATCCTCAGGCCACAAACTATACCAGTCAGAAACCAATTTAGCAACAGGTCAACAAAAACCAAAAGGTAAAGTAATAGATAAAAGCATTCATGCCTGACAATAAAGGTAGTAAGGTTTAAACACAAAATACTGTTAAGAAACAGTAAGAATTCTCAGAAAAGTAAGAACAATAAAATCAAACAGTAAACAAGATTGAATGACTAAGGATGATGTTGATAAAGATACAATAGAAATGTCAATGTCCTTACGTATGAAAGTAATCAATTTCTGTAATGGGCATGAACAAGCAAACCCTCACAGGACTGCCAAGACTGTGTCCATCACAGTGTGCATTCAGGCAACAACTCAACAGAATGTGAGAATGGCATTTAATAATGACAGAACACAGGGAGACCTTGTCAATACAAAGCATTCGTAATACAATACAAAAACTGAATGTCCTTGAGGGTTACAGCAGCAAAAACTGCTGATAATACTCAAAAGTAGAAATGTAAGGTCAGGGACTTATGGACTAATATTTCTGACAGAAGATAGGAGTGACAGCTGGAAATGAACAAAAGCAAAAATAATAGAGCACAGCCACTGATCACAAAGTGACTGAGAGGTTTAAAACTGACCCTTCTAGGCAAGAAAGCACGTAACACCCTAGAAAGTTTCAAGAGCAATATTCTACAAAGACATAGTAAAATATCATCTAGAGTTATGTACACCTTTGTACATAGACCAGACATATACTAGAAAAATTAATTCAAGTAGGAAGAGGCAAAGAGTGGGGCTTTGCTGGAGAACTGAAGCTCTGTGTTAGGCAGTCTTAGAGAGATACCCAGTGCAGCCATCAGAAACAGCCTAGCTACATTATTAGACTGATCTAATCACTAGTTATTCACACACACACAAAAGATATCCAGGAAGGCAATCTGCCTTACTTAGACTAGAAAAACAAAGATATATAACATCCCCTGAAATGTAAAAAACAGCTATAAAAAATACATGAGAAAGAACCCACAGAAAAAACTCTAGTTATACTACATTACAGTGTTGGCACACACAAAAAATAAGCAGCACAAAAAAAAAAACCCAAAACAACCTCGCCACAACAAAAATAAATAAATTTGTTTAGCCAGAAAGCTTAAAAAAAATTCTTGCAGGTTAATCAGAGATCTGGAATAGCAATGTTACCAATGCTTTATTTTGCTGCCACACTAATGGTCTTTTAAAAAATGCGCTTAAAACACGACCTTATTTTAGCCTATTCGAAATCCCTCAAGGTCAAAGAGATCTCTCAATACACCTATAAATCTCAAAAATCTGCTTTATCTGTTCTGAATGATGAGTTGGAAGAGACTTTAGAAGTGAAGTTTTGATGTGTGGAAACAAGGGTCACCTTTTCAACTTTGCCAACTTAATAACAGATTTAAACTGCCCCATAACAGGCAGATGAATTCATAAACATAAAACACTCATGTCTCAAAGATTTGTTTCCTTTGAAATGTTTAAACATGTATCTGAAGAGTGAAGAGGAAGAGAAAGTTACTTACAGCAGTTGACAGCCGCGATGCTAAGGTCATTTCCAAATTTCCTTTGAGACCAAGGAGCGCAGGAACCAAGATAAAGACTTCAGTAACATTCTTGAACACATCCCAGTGCTATACGAAGGATACAGTGGGAAACATTTAATTGAAAGATTATCTTTAGACCATCCATAAACTATTAAAAAAATTCTGTAAATCATAACTTAACCCTCTAAAAAAATGTTTTATTTTTGTATTAGACCTAAAAGTCTGAAGTCAGAACTATTACCTATTTAGATAAAACAGATTTATGACTGCATATTACTACTTCAAAGATAAGAAGACTATAAGCAAGAGATACAAAACTTGGCCTTAAAACAAACATAGTTAAAAAAATATGTCATCGATCTGAAGTATTTGCTTTTCATTATTTAAAATAGTCCCACATACTAAGATTGCTCTTGAATTCTGCTCTTAATTTTCAATATTTTCATCTTTTCCTTTCAAGCTGTGTAGAAACCGTACATAAAACCAGCAAGGAATTAATTATCATATGAACAGAGCTTGTAAGTAAAAAAAGCATGTCTTTATTCTCTTATCTCTAAGTGTGAAATTTACAAGAGCACAGCTTTCCAAAATCCAGATTTTTTAAAGAAAATTATTTTCCTTTTTTATGCACCAAGTTCTCAGCACTGAAGTGCTATGCTACTTTGTATGTCTTGTCAACCCATGTTATTTAATTTGTCATCATTTACCAACTCTAACTAAACTAACAAAACTGTAAATTGTCTTTTTATTTGGGGATCTGCAATAATTTAAATTATTATTTTAATGAAAATAAAAGGATTCAATTAATGCATCTGTATAAAGAATAAATTTGTACGATGTAAATGAACAAAGCACCAGACTGGTGTCAAATACACCAAGGAAGCAGAAAAAGTTTCTATGTGAAATTTTATTTACCTTTTTTTTCAGGTAACAAAGTCTCTTTCCATTGCAACTAATTGAAGTCCAAGCTTCTTTTAGTTTCTTAAGATTTTGAGTGACAAAGATTGCCACCTCTTCCTTGTATTTTAATTAACATTGTAAACTCTTTAAGTGTAGATAAAGAAATTTCTACATCTGAACAAAGCAAAACCAAACAAAAGTGGAGAAATCCACAAAGATTAATTTCTGTATTGTAGTTCTGTTTAAACATTGTGCTTATTTCAAACTTTTTTAATAAGCTCATAGTAGCAGAACCACACACAGACCTAATTACATCTCAATATTGCAGACATCTACAGTGTCACATGTTAGAACTACAGACCTAACAGACTACCTGTTAAAAAAGCCTTACAAAGCAAATACCAACCTGTACAATATCCAAAACCATGCCAGCAGAAACAGTTCCAAACCCTGCCAGCAAAAAAGGTACAAGTATCTGCAGTGCCATAATACTACTCGATTCTTTGGGTTGTTTTCTACTTCCTTCCACAATTATATCCTCATTACTGTCACTAGACAGAGTGTCATCCTGCAACATGGCATCTGTTTCTGAAGTGTCCATTCCACCACAGTAATTGTAACTGGTAAAATCATCATATTTAGGGCTACAGCTGGATGGGCTGTGTCCATTGCTACCATGAAAGCTCGCTTCTGAGAAGTGATGGTACTCTGGGTGTTGTTCGGACCTGACATTAAAATTGTGTCCTACTGGTAGCAATCCATCTTGCCAGACACCATTCACCTTTTTGTGTCTTTCCTCTTGGTTTATTTGGTAAACAACAGGAACCATACTTAAAAGCAGCCTCAAAAATTTATCAGACTGAATTGTATTAAGATTTATCGTCCAGTTTACAAAGCCTTCTCTGTCATGGACTTTGCCATTTGTTTTGGAGATGGTAGATCTGCCTTTACAGTTAGTCATAGTGCTATAGAAGTACAGGTTGAAAAGCACTTTGTTCTTCAGATGTCAGCCAAGAAATCTTGCAGGTGAGTCACCAAGTGTCACACTTACAAGTGGACCAAAATGTTCCTTTTTTGCAAGCAAAAATGTTTTTTCACTGCTCTCAAATCTTCAACATTTCCATAAGCAAGACTGGATCTGCAAAAAAAGTAGAAAGTATATATTCACTTATAAAATATTTTAACTCTACAGAATACATGAGACATTGGTTTCATTTTTCAGATCGCAATCTTTTTGCTTTTCTGTTTACCATGATTTAAAGTGATGTTGCTTCTACTTTGACATTTCCATCATGGGAAGAAAATAAACAATGATATACTGATAGTCTGAAGTCATTTCACATTTGCTCCACCAGAAGCCACTTTACCTTCCTTTTCTTCAATCTTCATGTTGTGGTAATAATTGTAGCAACTTACTAAAAGAACAGTTCTAATGTGACTCAAAGCTTTGTGGACTTTGGTATTTATTACTAAACTCCATAAATACAAGTAAATTATTGGCATAAACAGAGAAATAATAGTCAGGGAGACTGCACCAGCACGATGTAGGATAACACATGGCGTGGTATCTATGCAAAGCTGTGAAAACATTTTACAGACTGCAGGAAATGAAAATATTGTAGAGTTGGAGGACTTTTAAACTGCATTTCCTAAGAAACTCAGCTTCCTATGATCATATCTTTTATGATTCCTATACTTCCCTTCCCTCTATTTCAAAACTTTTAAGTCACCCAGTATTTTTAGAGCAATTTCGGGTAGACTTTACAGGAAGTGGAGATGCCAAAGCTTTTAGCAACTAATAGACTTGTAAGAGACCCAAGTTTGTGCCTTTGCTGCCAAGTGTCTTCAAACATTAGCTGGGATAACTCACTCCAATATGGCCAGAGCAAGTCCACTTCAGAATTCCTGTTGCTCACAGAACTACTAGATTTGGGGTTCCTGAGTGAAAAGACTCAGAAGCAACATGATGATTTTTCCCTCTACCATTTGCTTTATCAAAGGGAGCTTTGACCAAGAAACAAATATTTTAAAAATGACAATGAAATCTATGGGTTGATCTAGAAAAAAGCCAAGTTTTGCAAGAAACAGCAATGTTTTTTCCACAAAGCCAACAGAGGAATTTAAGTAACCAAGATTCCTGCAATCTTTTGCCACTCTAGCAGATTGTGCTTTGTTGAATCTTTCCATTTCAGTGCATAAAAAACTCCTAGGCCTCAATTCTGGTTTCCATACACTTTAATTAGGAATAAAAAAAAAAAAACTGTAGCTGCTATCCTGGAGCAGCTCTAACCACAGGTCAAAATGGTGCTCTGTTAAGTGCTACAGAAAGCCAGAAAAAGAAGAAATTGAAGGATTTCACTTCACTCCCAGGAAAATGCATTGAGAAAATTTTCTGACAGCTTTAGCAATGCAGAGTCTGGCTCACTGCAGTTTCTCCCATATGTCTGCCATTCACATCACCAAAGTGCTAGATCAGTGACTCATGGAAATTATTCACTGCTCTGGAACTCTGGTCAAAAATATTTGGGTTAATTATCCATATCTTTTTTAGCATATAGATGGTTCTCCTTTAAAATGTTTATATTTTATTAGGGTTTTTTTGAGAAATGAATCCTTTGATAAGATTGCGGTTTCATTTAATATAAGTAAGTATTAAGAAATAGAAATCATATTTAAAAGGGAAAAAAAAAGGAAACAAACATTATTTGGTCAAGTTCCAAATGGAGGAAGGGCTAGTGCGGATGGCTAGTAATTCAGTAGTACAAAGCAGTTTGGATGACAGCCTTTTATGTTTTTCCTACCACAAAGACTTAGAATGACAATATGGGAACTTAGTGATAAAAGCTGGAAAATGAGAACTTAAGAAGATAAACTGAAAACCATAGAACCATAAAATTGTTTAGGTTGGAAAAGTATTGTATAGTACAACATACAGGAAAGAGTAATAGTTCCTTCAGAGTATACAGAGAGAAGATAACTACAAACCCTTCTAAATGTAACTAAATGTAACTCATTTCTAAACATGTGTTCCAACAAAAATGATTTTCCAAATGTCATCTGGTGCAATATTTTCATCCTAAGTTACAAGATGCTAATAATTGCTGTATTTTCAGGGGTATTTTGTACCCACAAGATGCAGGAAACCATTTTGTTCGTGTTGTACTAAGGAAGAACAAGAACTTCCTGAGAAGCTTTATCATTGACAAGAAAAATGCCTATGTTGTCGTGTTGTCTAGAAAAGATATGGGAGCTAAAAAAGCAAGCTCTGCTTGAGTAATTAATATGAAGAAAAAGCAGTTAAAATCTCAAAAATCTCTTTCCTGGTCTCTGTAGGAAGAGGAGATAAGTGGTTCTGGTTCCTTGACATATAATCTGGAGGTTACAGAAAAAGATGAAGTACTGAAAAAAAAAAAAAAGAAAGAAAAGAAAGAGACAAAGATCCTTTCAGAAGTCAGGAATTAGCCTCAGATTTATCATAGCTGGCATATTACATATTAAATGAAAGGACACCTTGTCTTTGTCCCTACAGACAAAATAATGAGTTATGCCCAAACTATGAAAACAATTATTCCCTCTTCCATATTGTTTCCCAGGTATCTACTTTCAATAGCTTCTTCTTTTCCTTCATATATTTCATAGCAAATAACAATTCCTATGTACTACCCACCTCTTTCTCTCAGTCCTGCAAGCATACACAAACAAAAACAAATAGTTCTGTAAACCTAAACAAATAGCAAATGCAGCCATACCCTGCCATTCATTGAAAATGTGTTCCTGAAAAATTAAACACTTGGCAATCCAAAAGAGAGCAAGCCAATTTTACCCATAAGAGTTAATACAATGCATGCAGCAATTTAAAAAACACACATGGAGACAGTGTACATGATGGACAGGAAGAAATAAATGCTGTAGAAAACAGGACCACAAAATGGAAGAGATGCTGACTTTTGCAAATGCAAAGCTGCTTTAGAAAGATCTCAGGTACTTGAGCTGTGAAACTGAACACCTGATCATTATGACATTTTTCTATCCTCCACCTTTGGTTGGCTTGCTTCATTTGAGAAAGACCACATGACCAAAAATATTCAACTGTTCAGGAAGAAGCTCAAAGAACTCTCATCACTATTGCTCAAAGAATTGTCCACATTGTTCCAGACAGATCTATAATGCTGTTCTCAAGCGCATGGGAAAGAAAATGCTTCTTCTTTACTTCCCCTTGGTTTAAAGAACATCTAGCATTAGCAGGATTAAGGGACCAGATTCTACAGCTAAATTTGATCAGAAAAATATTAGACTGCCAACAATTCATTTAAAGCGTGAACACAATAAATCATGGTGACCTTTTAAGAACCTTCAAAAAAAGGGGAAGGAGGAAGAATCAAGCATGAAGTTTCTGTAGAGTAAACATTTTGACAGGCTAAAACAAATACTTACCAAAGTTTAGGTTGAGGGAAATTTCTGATTTTTTTTCAGAGCTTGGCTAACAAAACCAAAAGATAACATCTATCTAAGTAATTCTGAGGGCTTTCATGGGACCCAAAGCTAATCACACCACAGCTGAAACCTGTTTTTCCTAAAAGTTGCCAACATTTTTTTACAGCATTAATAATCTCTACACTGCACTTCCAGGCAGACCACAATAAAATACAATTCTGTAAACATACCTGTCTGAGAAATGCCTCTCAGGACAAGAACAAGCCTTGGAAAAGGATTCAGGAAAGTAATACGAAACGCTAACAAAACACTGAAATTTAACAATTTGCCATAATAAGCAAAGATGAAGCTGGATTATTCCTTGGCATGAAAGACTGTCTTTGTGTCTTCAGAGATGAAACCAGACTCCTCTCACTGAAAGGATGAGAGGTAGAAGGCACCAACTGAAACAATGGAAATGGCATTTGAATATAAGAAAAAGCTGGGGGTTTTAACCATGACAGTGGCTGAACACAGGTTCAAAAAAGTTCTGAAAACTCCATCCTTGGTGATATTTGAAACCAAAGTGGACATGGTCCCAAGAAACCTGCTCTTCTTGACCCTACACTGAGCAGACGTGGCTGAATAGAAAATTTCCTGAGATTCCTTCTGACCTCGGCAATTCTGAGATTCTGTAAAGCTGGAAATATGAGGGTTTGGGGGCATTCTTTAAGTTCAGAAAACAGGTGATACAGGGATCTGCATGGCCTCCTGTCCACTATTGTCATATCTATAAATACAAGTGTCAGTATCACACTGACACCCTTATCACAGCCATGGCTAATCATTTATATTAGTGTAGTGGGCCTATCAGTAGAATGGGAATGCTACATCGTATCACCTCAGCATTACAGAGAGTAAACAGGCTGTATTATCACCAACCATTCCACAGAACCCGGAAACCAATGTGGTACACTGGGCTAAGATTACTTACACCAGATATTGAGGATAGCGTGTACAAGGCTGCAAAACATGCTGAAAATCAACAAATGTTGCATGCAAGACAGATATAAGAACATTACGTACCATTTTTAAGTACTATGCAGTAAACTGGTTAACACTGTGTTTATTGTATGGCAGTTGCTGGTTAAATTAACAGCAAAAGAAACAAATAACAAGAGGAAAAAAACAGACTGGAGAACTGCCAGATGCCTTCTTGACAGTAAGGCACTGAATGATCTGCCACCCTCAGGCTCAGTTTTCAGACAAGTTTGAGACTGCTGCATTCCACTTCCTTTACACAACAGCTTTCAATTTTGGCCCGGAGGAAGAGAAAAGCAACTGAGAGAAAAAGACTTGGTTTGACTCTGCACTTTTAAGGCAAGTCATCTAGAAAAGATCAAAACAGAGTCAAAACACAACAGCAAGGCTGTGAAATGTGGTTGGTTATAAAATGACACAAATGGAATACCAGCATGAAAAATAGTAGGCAAATCACATCCTTCAGACCATCAAAAGCAGGTGGGGTTAATGCAGTCCTCTAGATTAAGTAACCAATAAGTACTTACCAGGATGAATCCTAACTACACTTTGGGATCCTGATTACAGGTCTCTACTGTCATCACCAAGGAGAGATTAATTACTTATTAACTCAGGCACTAGGATACAGACTTCCTACTGCTTTTGTGGATATATAGTACAGATATTTGAAAAGAAAATTATACACTGTTATTTTTCCTCCTGAAGTATCTACCAGGCATACTACAGTATTTACGGATCCAGTTTCACAATCTCTTTAGGGCAGTAGATGTAGGGACTGCTGCGAAAACGGGTCATCCTATCTGCTCTCAGCTTTTTACCCACATTACTAAACTGGTAAAGTGAGGATAACTAGGCATGTATTCTAAACATTGCTAGGACTCTTCCTCAAGACTAAACAATTATCTTATTTTATATGATCCACATACTGTAGTGTGGTCTATAACCTAGATTCAAATGTGAGTGAAGAAGACACTCAACTACATCCTGGACAGTGGGCCAGGGGAGGCAGAAATAATAACATTCAGTGAAACTACAGAAATAGCTACAACCTGAAGTTAACTGAGAATTAATGAGAGCATAGAAAGTAAAGCAGAATAAATCACAAAAAGCTTCTATGTTTTAGCAGAAAAGTATGGAAAGAGAATAAATGTGCTATCACACGTTAATTACGCTTAATTACACATTAAATAACATTTGTTAACAAAAAATAGATGGTCGTTGAAGTCTATACGCGTGCTGTTCAGGTACAGGTTCCATGCTTGTCTCTAGTGACGCATATGCAGTGACCATCTGGCACATTTTTATGGGTGCAAAGGTGGGACCAGAACTGTCTGTACATACGGATTTAAAGAGTGCCAAGGAATAGGGGCTACTGGGAGTGTTGGGCAGGTCTTATGCAGGCACAGAGAAACAGAAGAAAAGGATCATTGTCCCGGCTACCTGGAGCAGTGAATAATTACGCGCACATGATGAAACGCGCTGCGGGGCCCTGAGGAGAGCAGGGTACCGGCCCGCCGGCGAGCAGCGGAGCCCGCCCGGCGCCGGGGGGCAGCTGGGGGTGCGGGAGAAGGGCGGGCGGGAGCGTCGGGGCCCGCAGCACGGGGAGAGCGAGCCCCGCGGCATCCGGGAACGCCGGCCGGGGCGGGAGGCAGGTGGCAACGAGTGCCCCCCAGCCCTGGGCGCTCTGGGCACCCCGGCATCGGGGCGGACCAGCGTGGCGCTCGGGGGCCCACCACTGGCCAGGAAACTTTCTCACCCGCGGCCCCCGCCACCACCCCCGGCTCGAGGCGGCAGGTCCCCGGCCCGCCCAGCCCCGCTGCCCTCGCTCCCCGCGCCGCCCCCTCGGGCCGCTCCCTCCCCTCACCTGGGCGAGAGTGGTGCCGGCAGCGTGGCGGGGTTGCGCTCCATCGCTGCGGCGGAGCGGGAACAGCCGTCGGCAGTGACAGCTCCGCGCTAGGTAAGCGCCGCCGCCACTGAGCAGGCGCGGAAGCGGGCGGCCCCCGCGATGATGTGGCCGGTGATGCGCAGAGCCGCCGCCACCACGGGCCGCTCCGAGCCGCCGCTGGGCGGGGGAGGGAGGAGCCGAGCGCCGCCAGCCCGCGTCGCCCGTGGGGCGGGACGGGACGGAGAGGGATGGGGATGGATGGGATGGGGCTCCGTGGCCATGGTCGCTCCCAGCCTGGCCCCCGGGGCGAATCCCCGCTGCCCGCACTGCGAGCCCGCCTGAGTCCCCTTGTCACTGGTCCTGCCGGCCCCCCGGCGGTAGCGGGGGACGAAGCTGCACCCCCGCCTCTCTGCCCCCGCAAGGGCCCGGCTGGTGCCCCGCAGCCAGGAAAACAAAGCGCTGGGGAATGGGGCGCCAGACCGCTCCCCGGGCAGCGCCGGCGGCGGCAGTGCCTTTGCTTCCACTCGCAGAAGCTTTCTTGGCCGTAGCACAGGAGACGCCGTTGTGTACTGCCTCCTGATTGCCAGTTACCAGAACATTTGCTCTCTTTCCTGCCAGTTGGCAAAAAGCAGCTTCCCCAAGAATCCAATTCTGTAAAGTGTTTGGGTCAGTTGGAATATCCTTGTTCTTGCCCAACTGGACTCTACATCCTGCAAACAGCATGTAAGTCTACAATTTCCTCCCTTGACATCAGCTGCCTCTGTTTAACTAAGTATGAAGCCAAGGCCTTGCTGGACTCCTGTTTTGCAAAACACTTAATATTAACACTTTACATTAATGCATTGAAATGGTCAAGCCAGCTAAATTTGTGCATTTATTATCAATACTATTATTATTCCTCAGTTGTTGCTCAACACTTTGAAGTGGTGAGGATGCCTTAACTGGAAGGTAAAAGGGAGGAAAGGAAGAAAGAGGATAAAAAGAGAAGATTTAATGATGGTGACAACAGCCAAGCCCACAGCATTTCTTTTCCTGTCTACAGAGAGAAAAAAGTACTGGCAAGTCACCAAGTGTCTGCCATAAACTGGAGCTAGTTGTGGTGGTGAAATGTATTCGCAGGACTGGGGCCAAAACATTCTGCACTACGAGAGTGAAACATACAAGATCAGCTTGAACATTCACATAAATACCACCTTAAATGAATGAAGCAGCCCAAACTTCAGAGCTAATAATTTGGCTGTCTCAAGCCTGTATGTATTGGGGATTTGGGCTGCAGATACCATAACTTCCCTACCCTAGTACCAAACCTATATATCCATGGCCTGTGTGAGCTCAGGTGTTACACAGCTTGGATATTTAGTTGGGCTACCCTACAAATCAGATGAAGATCACATCTGCCTATGTTGCCAACAGGTGAGACTGTAAATCTGAGGTTTGGCAATAGCACCTGAGGGTGCCGTTTCTGGCTTTTCTAATTGCTTGTCTGGTTATCTTGGGCAATCATTTCATCACTCACTACTACAGGTTCCTTGACAGCATTATGCCCCACCTTCCATGGAAATCACATCATACCCATGGATGAAATATATTGTTTGAAGTTCACACACTATTATTTTGGGTTGTGTACAAATTCAGAAATTCACTTTTGAGGCCCAGGGCAAAAAACTCAGTCTTCAAGATTTTTCAGTTATTAAAGCTAGCAATAGGAATTTTTTGGGAAATAGAAATTCTGGAGTGCAGCTGAGGAAGAAAAGGTGCAGGTAGCAAATTCGGTGGAATGCACCTGACACTGTGGATGGGCTGGGGAAGTGGCAGAGGACACTTGTTTGGGACAGTCTGTCAGGAAAACAGCAGGGTGGTCTCTTGCTTGAGGCCTTGCAGAGGTTTGCTTCTTACTCATGTTAATTCCAAGATACTGGGATCTGGGTGGTTGTGTGGTTGGGTTTTTTCCTTCGTCATTTTCCTCTGTCCTTTGCAATGAGGGCCTATAATCACCACTTACCTGATTACTATTTATTCTCATTTTCATCTTGGACTTCCTGTCTTGTTTCTTATGAACCATTCAGTTTTCTTTTTGCAGTTTTCACATTGTCTAGATGTGAAAGGACAGAAACTGCAGAACCGATAAGGATAGATAAGGACAGAGATTGCAGAAGAAATCCTGACTAACAGGCTGTTAGTGTCATCTGAACTTGGTGGTTGTGTAAGTTTCTTTTCCTAAGGATGATTAAAACTCCCTCAGGCTCTGATATTTAATTTTATGTTCATTTATCAAATTCTGAAAATGAAAATGGGAGAGTTTTGAGAGACAAGCAGCTACTGGCAGGTGTTCAGGTGATGTTACCTGCTGGTAGATTGGTTCGACATGGTGTTGGGATGGACTTTTTGTCCCAAATCACAGAATCAATCAGTTTGGAAGGGACCATAGTGAATCATCTGGTCCAACCTACCTGCTTAGGCAGGGTTTGCACAAAATTATGTCCAAACAGTTCTTGAATATCTCCAGTATGGGGGACTCTACAATGTGTCTGGGCAACTGTTCTAGTGTGTGGTCACCTGCACAGTAAAGAAGGTCCTCCTCATGTTCAGGTGGAACTTCCTGGGCATCAGTTTCTGCCTCTTGCCTCTCGTCCTGTTGCTTGGTAGCACCAAGAAGAGCCAGGCTCCATCCTCTTGTCACTCTTGCCACTGATGAAATCTCCTCTCAGTCATCTCTTCTCAAAGCTAAACAGGCCTCCAGCTGCCTCAGCCCTTCCTCTTAAAGAGATGCTTCAGTTCCTTAATCACCGTTGTTGCCTTCGCTGGACCTGCTCAGGGAGCTCCATATCCCTCTCGTCCTGAGGAGCGCAGAACTGGACACAGCCCTCCAAATGTGCCTCACCAGGGCTAAGCAGAGGAGCAGGACCACCAACCTTGACCTGCTGGCTATGCCCTTCCAAATGCACGCCAGGACAGCGGTGCCCCTCGAGCCTTTGCTCTTGTTGTGTTTCAGGAGGTTCAGTCCGTGTCACGACGATCTCCCCACGGAGCGCTGTCCCCGCTGTCGCGCGCGGGCGGCAGCGCCGCTGCTCCTCCCGCCCAGCAGGGGGCGAGCCGTCGCCGAGCGCGCGAGTCGCTCCACTTCCGTGTGGGCGGGCGCATGGCGGGGCCCGGCGGCGCGGCGGGGCCGGCAGCGGTCCGGGAGCTGCTGGACGTGAGGCCCCGACCAGGTGAGTCCGGCACCGGCCTGCAGCCAGCGGGGGCTCCCAGGTAGCCCGAGGGAGGGGCTCATCGGGCCGCCGGTGACCCACTGGTGATTGCGTCCCGCGTGTGTTGAAGAGCTGCTCTCCCGGGGAGGGGTAATGCGGGGAAATCCACTTTAAGCTATGGGAAGTCGTAACGACGTTTTTCTGAGGACAAAGAAAAAAGTTAAAAAGACAGAACGCTGCGCTTTAATTAATGATACCGGGCGGATGGCTTCGTTGATGGTCATAAGGATAATAAGAATAATTAATGCCCAATTCCCTGGCACGCGTTCGGGTTTTCCGGCGCTGCTGCTGCCCACGGTTAGCAGAGGTCATTGGCACCGGGATTTAAATCAGTGCGACTGGCACGCCTCAGCTCCCACCTCACCCTGCCCTGCAGAGGGGAATTAGAGGTTGTTTTTCTAATTGCTATAACTGTAGCTTAATCAAAATTTGTCTCAAAAACAGCTTAAGGAACTTTAGCTTAAACTCAAGGAGTGTATGAAAGGTGACCTGCAGACTGAGAGCCCTGGCCTGTGTAGGCCTGTATTTCTTCCAAGAGCAGGAAAAGCTGATGGCAATTATGGAGAACTTGTCAGCTTAAGCATTTCAATACTCATTTGTTTGTTTGCAGGGCTGGAAGACATTTTGCTGATTAATTCAAAATGTAGCAGCAAGAAGGCCACAACTTTACAGACGGTTAAGTTGCCAAGGAGCAATGGTAAGTGCTTGTCCCTTGTACTGTGTCAAGTAGTACATAACATTTGTGACACAACGTTTGCTTTGGCGCTTTCCTTGAAAAGGGAGAAGCCTTTGTGTTCAGTTTCTAGAGGTGGTTGATCCTCCTCCCATTACAGTTCCATGTCCCACTGGTGAGTCACCTAACTGCTGCTGCAAAATTAGATTTTGCAATGCTGGCGTTACAACTCTAAAGATTGTTCTTCCCCAATATCTTTTTTAGAAGATTTTTGGGGGGGGGGGCTCTTTTTTAGAAGTAATTTCTCAGTATGATATATTTGTTGTATTAAAGCATTTAATTTAAAAAGGACTCCTGTCAAATTACTTTATGTTTTATGATTGATCTGAAATTTGAAAAGATTGTTACATCAAATTCTTTGTTGGATAAAAGTCTCTTCAAAAATGACAGTGTTTCAAAGATAGATTATAACTGTTAGATCTTTGTGGAGCTCACCTGAAATAGTACCTCTTCTTAAAGAAAGAAAACTAGTGTTTGGCTCATCTGCATTGTTGAGATCCATAAAATTAGAAGGTTTTGAGAAAATGGTAAAAAAGACAAGCCTCAGGCAACAGATTGGTGAACAGTGCTAATGCAGCAGGAAAAGTTTTCTAGGCTGTAGAGCAGACGTGAGAAATAGAACAATAAGCCTCTATGATTTGCCCTTTTAGGTTGCAACAAGTTTATTTAATGTATATCTGTAGAAGGTTAATATGAATGAGTTTCTGTGCTTTGTCTCTCATAAGCAAGCCATTGTGTTAAAGAATAAGTCTCTATCGTGTTAACTACAGTTACGTGTGCTTCATATGATTGGATAGAATTATTGTCAATATGTTGTTGCTCTATGTGTGATTGGCTGAAACTTGGACTGAGATGGCTTTATGCTATGCTGTAACGTTACATTTCCTGGGCATTCCATTTGAATCAGCCAGCTGTTCACATCTGTTGTCTCCGTTGTCCTAACAATGTACTGAGATTGATGTTTGAAATTTATTTGAAGTTTGAGTTTATTTGAAGAAATTCTGGAGGTGAAAATATTGTCTTCCTCCAAGGAAGGGTTATGAGTGTGATTCTCCTAATTTCCATTGATTACATTAAAATTCTTGTGAACTCCCACTGGAGCTGTAGAGGATAAGTGCTTTATACTTCAACCTGGAGCTTCCATCTCTCTTCCACCATCTTAATTTCAGACTTTCTTTTGTTAATTATGTTGACCTTTCATTAGTCTATCATGGCATCTGCTGCAGCTAATTTTTCCATCTTCTTTGAGACCTTCAGTCTATACTTAGTAATTGTAGACAGCTGGAAATTACAGTTGAAATGGAATCTGTTATAAAGGCTTATATCTGAGGTATAAATGTGAGCACTAACGAGCATCTCTTTGACTTTACATATGTATGTATCTTTTCAGTTTTGGACCGAGTACAGAGCTTTTTACCACAGATGGCCCAGGCAAATGATGAGCTCAAAAGAAAAATGGTAACAGCACCCACTCATCAGTTTGATATTGAACATCTAGACAGTGAAACAGAAGAAGTTATAGAAATGGTAAATAAATTTTTTTAACATCAATCTAGATGGGATTAAAATAACTCTCTGATCTTAGAATGAGTAATATGATAGATAAAGCGAAGTCTTTACCATCATACTTGCGGAATTTAATCACAGGGGATTAAGTAGTTTAAGACTGGAATAAGACATGCTTTTGAATCTACAACTCTGAATCAAAAGTCACAAATTGTATTTTAAATGTCATCTAGGTGATTATGTTTAGAAACAGGACAATATAAAGCCTAGTAAGGCATAACAGAAGGCTTTAGTGTAAGAGTAATAACTGGCTTTCAGTTCTGCTCTGTTGGTATTTTTAGGAATGACTAGATCTTGGATTTAGAAAAGTTGCTAGTGTTGTCGTGATCCTTTGTTGCTGCTAACTGTCTGTTTCTTTACAGTCACATAAATATTTTATTTCTGTTTTAACTGAAGTGCTGCAGCCACATGCTTATATGAGAAAACTTTATTTTGAAGGTGATATATGTGCATGACCCAGCCAAATGCCTTCTGGCTAAGCAGACCTCAAAAATTATGGGTCTGTATATGCATATAGGAGATCTCTTCAAAAGAAATTCTGGTGGCTTAAACTGCTAGTTATTTTAGCGTAGTTGTAGTGCCCTGAATACTACTACGTTTTAAGATATAAAGTATATTAATATTTATATCTACATGTGTTTGTATTTTTGTAAAGACCCCTTATACACTAAATGTTTTGAATTTTTTACTGAAAAGTGGTTTTGTTGCCTGCTGCTTGTTAGTTTAAATACCTGATTTAGACAATCTGAGTTCAGCTATTGACTAAGTTCTGTCTTTGATAGTGATATAAATATGGCGTTAGATTTCCTAGGCCAGTAATACTGATGAATCTCTTAATGATATTTGTAAAACCCTAGGAAAACTCAAAAGTCTTTTTTATGGTGGTTGTGATTTTCTTATGGTAGCAGGCTGTTTAGTGTGTTTACCTTGTTTTACTCCAGTGATAGAAGTGTTGTAGTGTGTGTGTATATATATGTGTATGTATGTAGTATACATAACATGTAAACCAAGATGTTTTTTTTTCAGAATGTGGCTGTAGTTGAACTGAGTGATTCTGATACAGATGAAGAGTTGCTGACTTCAGAAGATGACTCAGAATCTGATGAAGATGACTCTGTAACTGATGAAGTGACAGCAGACAACATTAAGTTTCATAAACAAAAGGGAGAAAAGGGCAAAATAGAAATTTTGGACAGCAAAGCAAATGAGTAAATCCATTTTATTTTACTTTTAAAAACCCCAAACCAACCAAATAATGTCTTTTCACTTCGAACAGTTGTCCTTTAAAACCACTTTGTTTCCCAGTGTAGGATCTCTCAGGATCCTGTGAAATGCTATAGTTTACATGGTGGAGAATTCAGGATCCGCTCATGGCTGGGGAAGGCTGGGTTTCTGAAGAATGAAGTGCAATTTTATTCATCAAATAACAGGAAAATGCACTTCATAGTAGATTACACCCAGAAAACAGCTAGAGTAAAGGGGCACTTGAAAATTGAAAATTCCTGTTCTGTTGCTTTGTTCTTTGTTGAATAAAGGTTTTTTTATAGGAAGATAGAAGTTTTTGCTTCAGGGGCAAGAAAGAGTTAACTAGGAAAAAAGCTTTGTTTTCATATTCCATGTACTGTGAAGTGTTATGTACACTCTCTTCACTATTAAACATGATCTTTAAGTACCATAGTGGTATGTCTACATCGCATTAATGGCAGTGACTGCTCAACACTGGAGCCATGGCTGAGTTCATTTCCAGATGAGCCAGCCTGGGTAAGGACAGCCATGAGCAGAGAGTTCAGCAAAGGGTTACTTAGTACTTAACCTGTGTGCCTGCACTGGGCTCCACACCAGCACAGGAGGCTTAGAGGCTCCTCTGGGAAACCTTTGTAGCTGTGGTGCAAACACCCTCCATACTCAAAAGATCAAGGCTGCCTCTGGGGTGTTAAGATGGCTTTAAGCTACACATCTCATCCCCTGATTTCCCTGCCATGTTTCCAATCTCCATTTTGTTACTGACAGAAGGACAAAAAGGTGAATTTTCTTAATTGTTCAAGCCTGTACTTAAGTTGGCTTGACACAATTGTGAAACCAGAATCAGTGAAAATGTGTCCCATTTTATTTACCTCAGATTGATCAAGTACAATCGTTTGGGTTATTACATTTATTTCATAGATCAGTCTGCATTTCAGAAAAATCTGTCATGCTCCTGGATGTCATTGTTTCTTAAAGGAACATTGTATTTTCTACACCATTAAAGTAAAATTTTCTATACTGTATTTGCTCAAATATTAAACTTAATGTCATGACTTGAAATCTGCAGTTATCTATAGAATTTATTTTGAATCCTGTACTTAAAAGTTCTAGTTTTAATACCAGTTTCTGTAGTATTTGTGCTAAGAAATAACAGGAATTCTAGTCTTTATTTTACAATGTGGCTTAAATATAAGATTATTTACTGATTAAACCATGGAATATTTTAGTGAAGGGGAAGGATGGGGATCAAAGAATCAGACTGCTGCCTTTAATAGCAGCCCACAGATAAATGATGCTTTGGTGTTTTTGCATTCTAAGAGCAAGGAGTCTTAAAAGGCTTAGTTAAATAAGGTCTCAATCTATAGAAAATTTCTTCCAAACTGAAAAAAGTTTGAAAACCAACATCTGATCTTGGTCATTTAACAAGGCATTTTCCCAGAGATTAAAAAGAACCCAAAAGTGTGAAATACAAAGTAATAATCATACAGTATGAAACAGTGATTACAGTCCATGTGCACAGACACAAAATGTGATTTTAATCCATTAATGTAACCACCTTTCAAACTGCAGGCAGATCACACATTCTGTATCAACAAAAAGGTAGAAAATATTTTCAGTAACTTTAGCTTGATATGCATAGTTTAACACCAATATTGAACTCTGTATGTACTATACAAAGATCATAGTAAGTGCACTTCCTTGCGTTGATTTACTTCTTATGGCACAAAGATTTTCTGTACTGCTGAAAAGTCACCAGAGCAGAGCGTTTCATTGCTACCATAAAACCTGAACTGGCTTATAGCAAAAATGGCATAATCAGTATATTCTAGTTCAACTTTGGAAGCCTAATGACGAAGGATTTAAAATGATCATGTAAATATTATGTCACAGAAATATGAAGTAGGTGTGTGAGAACTTACTCTTCAAGTCTATTTAAAAAACAGAAACTGAACCATATTATTGGGGGAGGGGATTTGGTGGGGGGAAATTGGGCTACCAACTGTTGCTGCTACATAATTCAAATAACTTCAGGGTGATTTCCAAAAGCCATTGGCTGTCAAACTAAAATCTGGACCTAATTTGTAGAAACTTATCCATGGAATGAGTACTTGTTTTTTTGGTTGTAGCACTGCAGACAGCATATCCTAGGTGTGGTATCAAGCGCTTCATGTGGTAATCAAGATTCAAACTCTGCTGGAAGTCTGCTTCCCAAGTGAAGCTGTTACTTTAATATTCTACAGTGATGGCTTTGGTTCTGAGATATTCATGAAGAGCTTCTTCACCTGTTCAAGCACAATATTCACCTGTTAGAACAGCAGCTAAATGAATTGTGTGAGACTGTACTTTTTATTAAGAAAAAATTTGAAACACTGTAGCTAATATTTGAGTCCTTAAGGAACAATGAAAACTAATTACCTTCCCACTGTGATTTACAAACCTGGTTTGACAAGGAGCCAGACCCAACACGTGTGGAAGAAAAAGGAACTGGATTTAACAAGCAGTTCCCCAAGCAGTAGCAGTCTTTAGATGGCCACTGGCGACTCATAGCTGTATTTATGAACTTTGCTTCTCCTCTATTAAAGGTCAGAGGTAGAGAAGCTGTGTGAAAATCAGTAATTTTTTTTTTCCCTGACATCATCACTCATTTTGGTTTCCAGAAATGTCTTTGAAGATTCTGAAAGCAAAAATCTGTTCTGTGAATGAAAATTGATTTTCCTTTTTTCTCTGCCCTGAAGCTTGATCTGTCCCGACTTGCAAAGCTTCTTTGACAGAGTGGATTTCACTTTTCTAGAAAGTTGTTTTGAAAAGAGAGTGTTTTTTAATGCATCTTTTTCTGAGTCTGTTGACAAATTTTGGTGACATTTTAAGCTATAAAAAGTTTCCCATGCTCTTACCTAGAGGAGAAACCTAAATTAGCATTTTCTCTGAGGGAAATAATATTTTGGCCAATACCATTGTTACTTGACAGCCTTTTGTAGCCTATACAGAGCTCTAAAAGCTGTAATTTATCTGTCTGCTCTCAGAGCAGTTGGAGAGGAATATTCTGTGTTATTTAGCAAATGTACAGGAAATGCTGAATGGGAGGTATTGAAGTGGGAATATTTAGGGAGGGAGAGGAATTGGGTTAAGGATTGTAATTCTTTCATTGATAAGGACTCTGAGACAATAAATGAAGGAAGGGGACAACTTACCTAAATCTTTCCCAAAGCCAGACAGTTTAAATCCACCAAATGGCGCTGCCACATCAGTTTTGTTGTAAGTGTTAATAAAAACTGTTCCAGCTTCTAGCTTTTCACTGATGTAGAGAGCTTTGTTTATGTCTTTTGTGAAAACTCCTGAAGCTAAGCCATATTCTGTGGCATTTGCCCGTTGCAATACTCCATCGACATCCCTGTGGGGGAAATAAATTATTTAATTGCAACTATGTAAAATAAACAAGTGTTAGCAACCTTCTACCTTCAGTGTCATTGAAACAACTTTTCCCATGGCCTTTCTTCTCCAGCGAGCTTTTTAAAAGATGACTTATTACAGCGAGCTTTTTAAAAGATGACTTATTAAGGACGAATCTGTGTGTCAATCTGACAGATCCATGGCCGTTCACACCCTTGCTTCAAGCTCATGAAGCTCATAACTTCACTTTTCAAAGGTAAATAGCTACACTGAGAAATGCCACAGGAAATGTTGCTACTGTACAACTTGGGAATTAGAGCAATACAAAAATGCCTGTAAAGCAGATGATGAATCAGTTTGCACAAATTGTGTCCAGCTTTACAAGTTAATGCAGAATTAAAGCTGGAATTTAAACTGCTATCAAGACATAACTTTTCAGACTATTTCCAGAGTGCTATTTTCTATCTGCATCTCATCTCCATACAGCTTCAAAAATCAATAGTAGTTTAAAACTTTAAAAAATTCAATGCAGTTCATTAAGACTACAGAATTTATGGATGTGAAGGGTTATCTACATGGCTGGTTCTTAACTTTATTATCAAACTGCAGAAGATGAAACCTGATGGAAATATTTATGTGAAGTTTCTATGGAATGTTTTAATCTCATCTGTATGCTAAATAATTCTTATGATCCAGAATGAAAGAGATTAGAAAATACAGTTTACAAAATAAATAGAGCAATTTTCATTTGCAACAGTAATGTGCCAGTGTTACACAATACACAACACTGCAGTCTTCTATAACAGGAAAAATAAGTAATTCCACTGGGAAAAATACACATTTTGTAATTTGAGCAAGCTGTTGCAATTACCACACAAACTTCACTAAAACGTTTCAATAAATACTAGGTATTCAGATTGGTCTAACAAGATTTTACAAACTACTGTGTATGCTGTTACTTCTTCACTTTGGGTGAAAATACAGTAACCAGATGAGAACATACCCATTTTTAAATTTAGAGATGACCATCACAGGACCAAAGGATTCTTCCTGGGCAATATACATGTGGTCTTCAACATCTGTGAATACAGTGGGTTCCATGAAGAAACCTAAAGAGAGGATAGAGCATGGTTTTGAGCATGGTGAAAGGGTTTGCTGTTGTCCAGGCCATTTCTGTCCCATGCTTTGAGGTCATAAATAACTTGCAACTTGAAACAGAAAATAATTATGAATGAAGTATGAATGGAAATGCATGCACTTCAAGAGAAATAGCGGACAAAAGGGTAAAAGAACAGCCTGTACATCAGTGGCAACGTGTGCTGCTCCCTGCCAGGCTGGGAGGTCTGCATGCCACAGCCCAGGTGACTTCTTGGGGGAAGACCCCTGTTATCTGACCTCTGTTATCTGACAGCAGGAAGACAAGGTTACAGCAAGCCACAGAGGCCACTGTTCTTCTTGCTACCCAACAAGAAGATGGATTGTAAGATCTAAATAAAGATCTCATACTTTATTTGCACAGCTTCTCATAATATGAGATTTGAAAGCTCTGTGGTATCATGGGCTTACCTGGTACTGTTCCCATGATATTGCAACTCCACAAAATACAGCTGAGATAATAGTGACTGCTCTTGCATAAAGTGTAAAAGTTCTAAATATCTCTGGAAAGCCTTTTACCTGGTCTACGTACTTGTCTTCCTCCATACACTAGAGTGGCTCCTTCTTTTACTCCAGTTTCACAGTATTGAAGCAGCTTTTCCAAATGTGCCTTGTGATTTTGTGGACCATGATCTGTAGATCTGTCAAGTGGGTCACCAATTTTCATCTTTTTTATTTCTTCAACCTATGGGTTACCCAATTAAAACGAAGTCACATAACACAGCAATATTGTTAAAGTGACCAGAAATTAGGAATGCTGTCTTTGGTGCTAGGAAGATGGAATCTAAGAAAATACTGGATTCTTAGATATAACGCTTTTCTCTTTTTGTAATTAGGCTTTGTCTTTTGTTTCATAATCTCTAATTACTTCCAAAAGTTTTTGATGCTTTGCTCATGCGTGTATTATCTTCTGCTATTAAGATAGGCATGTAAAATGTTAACTTTTACCAGTGGTAAATGACTTAGGACAGACATTTCCTGTTCTTAAGCAAAATAAATGAATTCTCCAGTGCCACAGCATGGCGACTACTGCATTTTTAATAGCAACCTTTGTATTATTTTAGCTGCGCTTCCTGTATTCCTTTTTTTGACTTTACAGAAGACTTCTTCAAACATATTGACCTGAGTTCAGTAATTATTTGTAATCTTATTTTCCTAGTCAAATATGAATTTTCACTGAAGGTACAATATCTATTTAAGTGCCACTTAGCTGTGTATTACTGGTACAAATATCTCCCTTCAATGCTTCCTTTTAACCATGTAAGAGGCCCTGAGAAGCATCACTGTCTATCATAAGCAATAATGAGAAAATAGGCAATTGAAAATAAGAAACACAAGTGTGTATAAAACTAGTGGATCCTTCTGCCACAGTAAAACATATGCTTAAACTTTAGTCCTTGAATATCTTACCACTTTTCTAACAAACTCATCATGAATTGATTCTTCCACAAACAGCCTGCCAGCTGCAATGCAGTTTTCTCCTTTGTTGAAATACACTGCTCCCATACCCTGATCAGGAAAAAAACATAAATATTTATATGCATGTTGTTCAGTCGCCATTCTGCTCCCTTAGGTTGTATGCAGTGTTTGCGACCCCAGATGTTTAATGCTTTATGTTAAAGGATATTACCAATGCAATATCTTATGAACTTTGAACACAATATGGCTGGTAGGGAGGTGAATTATTATGATTGATAATTGATGCATGATTGATTGATTGATCGACTGATGAACTAAAAACTATATGGCAATAGGGAGCTCAATTCTTTTTTTTGTTGTAATTGCTAATGTATATTTCTTGTAGTATTGCCTTTTTGGAGCAGCATGAACAGTTAAATTGTGCTAGCATAAAGAAATATGAGTCTGTTTTCTAACAGATCTCAAGTTTTTTTGTGTAAAGGATCCCTGGTATTTTTTGTCAAGTCAAGAATACTGCAGTACTGTGAGGATTTGGATAAAGGCTTTGAATAAATTTTACTTCAAAGTAACATTACCATTTTTACAGCTCTGTCAAGTTCACAGTCACTGAATATGATCAATGGTGATTTGCCACCAAGTTCCAGAGAAACTTTCTTCAGGTTAGCAGCTGCACTGTAAAAAATAAAAATAGTAATATAAACCCAATTTTTAATATATTTTTCCATTGTTTCCTTTGAATCATAACTAGTGAAAATGTATAAACTCTACTGTCTAGTAGTGATTTAATAGAATTCTACATGGGGGTAAACAACCATATAAAGTTATGTTTTTTCGTTACTGCTACATGCACATATCTAGTAAGGTACTTCAGAACCAGACTAAGCAGTGTTTATTTATGATCCTTTTGCTGAGAGTACCTCTTCATGATCTGTTTACCAGTTGGCGTTGAACCAGTGAATCCAACTTTGCGAACATCTGGATGCTCAGAGAGGTGCTGTCCCACTAAGCCACCTATCAGAGTGATGAAAGCAGTGTAACTGGATGGTACATGGACAATTTTTACTATTCCAGCAGCAGCACTGGAGCTGCTGAGAAGGAGCTTACCCCACAAATCAAATACAGTATCACATTTCTATTTATATTTGCAGCTTTATTCCTATGTCTATGAATAAGCTTCATAATTAAGTGAACATGTTTCTCTGTAATACGTTGTTTTCCAGAGTGTTTGTGTCAATTGTGTGAACTTGTAAAGAGTGTAGGCTGACAGCTCCTACCACTAACTAAAGCCAGATTTTTCCAATTCTCTTCTGGAAACATATGAAATCACTGCATGAAAAGATGCAAGCCTAGTACCTGTGAACAGACCTATGTAATAGAGCTTCAAAAAGGTGAAGAACTTCACCAGTTTTAGCATGATTTCTCCCAGAAAAATGAGTTCAAGTTTTACCTGAACCAGGCAGAATATTTATAACGCCCTTAGGAAATCCAGCTTTAGCTGAGAGTTCTGCAAACTTCAAGGAAGTCAGAGGCGTGACCTAAGTAGAAACATTTATATTTGGTCTCCTGTTTTAATCAAATGCATGATACCTTTTACATTCAATACATCTTAGTTTTGATACAATATTCACCTTACAGTATTGGCATAATAGAAGTGATGGCTTCTTATGGAAAATAATTAATTCTTGAAAATGAGATTAGCACCGGAGCAGAATTGGAGTCAATCAATACTTTTTATCACTATGGCAGTTTGTATTATTACAAATGCACTTTCAAATATATGACACAGTCAACATATGGCAGATCAATCTATGAGTGAAATCTGCTATATTGCCTAAATCATTCTGCCTTAACAGGGGCATCTGGGCCATCTGTATACTTCTTTTTGCTCTTACCTGAGCTGGTTTGAGTACAAGGGTATTGCCTGCAGCCAAGCATGCTGCGCTCTTCCATGCAAGCATCATCAGTGGGTAATTCCAGGGGATAATAATTGCACAGACACTTCAGGTGGGGAAAAATGGGGAAAGATTACATATTTGATGGCAGATTTTCACTGGCTTTTCTGCATGTCAAATCTGTCACTAAGAAGAAAAAGTGACACTCACCCGATTGGCTCTTTCTTGGTGAATGTTAGATTATGGTTTGGCCGGGCCTGGTTAATTGGAATTGTAGCACCCTAGAAGACAAAGGAGGGACAAATCTTCATACTGATTTATAACTTTTATTACAAATATATTTGCCATGTAAGTATGTTTCAGAAAGCTACAGAGTAGGCTTCAAAATCACAAGCATTTTTGCATGAGGGAAAGGGGCACAGATGCTTCTACTCTATGATTTCCTGTTGTGAATATTGTAAGGGTCCTGATTGTCAGCTGGGTGAAATAACGGCACAGATTAAAAAAAAAGTATGGGAGAACATAAATCAAGGGTCTGATGAACAAAAATAAAGCTGGATGATATTCTTGATTGGTCTTAAATATACTGGAAGAAATGTTCTTGAATGTGTGCCACACATTCTGCCATCAAGCAAACTCACCAGCCTTGGTCAGACTGCAGCAAAGCACAAGTCTCTGCACTTTCCTGCTTATTAAGCACAGTGACATTCTGCTTCATGAATAACCAAGAGCTGACCAAGCAAGTATATTCACTGTGACACCTCAGCTGATTTCTTCACTATTTAGAGCCACATTCTAAATCCATATTCTCCAGATGGAGGTGGACTTTCCTTTTGTATTGACAGGGAAACCCATTCTAGGTAAAATTCTAATTTTGCTTTAGTTTTTGATTCCTCAGTAAATTTTTCCTTTTACTACTTTTTGGCACTGTTTCAGAAGAATAACAACAAAAAAGAAGCATAGAGAAGCACTGCCACTGATCATTTCCTTTACATATTCACTTGCCTGAATTTTGTCACACCATCCAGCAAAGTATCTGAATGTTTGCACAGACATTCCAATATGAGTCTTCAGAGCTAAAGTGTAGACAGCTCCTGAGTCAATAGACTCTATTGTTGCTAACTCCTCTTGATGTTCTTCCATCAGATCTGCAAGTCTTTTTAGAAAAATGTTAAAAATCTGCATTAAAGGAAATGACATCTAAAATTATATTAGGTGTGGCAAAGAAGCATAATAAAAATAGCATTGCCACTAAATTTGGAGGTGGAGGCACTACTCCTTAATATCAGCGAAGGATTGAACAATTGCCCATTACTCTGCAAATGCCTTCACATTGGCTGTAGTAGAGACTGAATGAAGACATGAACTGTGCAAACTCACTTAAGGTGTAAGTAAGACCATAGTAAGTATTACTAAATTGATAATAACTATCAATGTCTCAAAAATACATCTGCACAGATTGATATCTGTACCTATGAGGCACTACTGTTAGTTTAGTGTCCCCTGTTGAGGTCTATTTGCATCAAAGAATTTTCACATTCAGTCCTCCACATTGTCTCACATGCATTAATGTTTTTCTTCAACTTCCCTCTGTGATTTGGTACTCAGATATATAATCAGTGCTCCCACGTGATTTTGAGAGCTTAAGAGAAGTGCATTTTGGATCCTGTAAAGAGTATTCAAAACTGGGTGTGAAACTTGTGAAATTTTTCCATTATATAAATTCTGGTCATTTAAACCATTTGCATAGATGTGGGAAAATGCTCTTTTAGTACCTGTTTTAAGTGTACCTTGGAGACCCAGCTACAGGTCACAGCGTTGGCAGTGTTGTGTAAGAGAATGGATTTGGGCATGTGAGGGACAAAGGAGAAGGTTCCATTTAAAGTGTGCTTAATATTTTCTATTAATGATTCCTTAAGACAAAGCAGCAGAGCTAGGAGCTTTAATGGCACACACATTCCCTTTGGTTCAGCGCTCAAAATCTCTAGTTTGAACAGAGGCCTGAGAACAAGGGGTCTTATTTCAATTAAGGTGGTCCAGAGAGAACTTTTATCCACTGGGAATGGTTTGCAACATAAACACTCTGGTGTTTTATCCTAAAGTTCCCTAAGCAAAGCTTTTAATCCAGGGATAACCAGCCCATGGTAAGGGAACTGTATTTTTCTCTACCTAATATTGCTATTCTTGCAAATCTTCCAAGTCTAAAAGAGAGCAAGAGTTTTCACACCTTAAAATTTTCTCTTTAGGTCAGAGTTAACTTCGTTTCTCAAGTACTCTACATTCCTGATACAAATTAAACACAAGTTTATGCATGCCTTGAATATGTGCACACTCATGAAAAACATAAGCATTTAACGTTCAGCTCTGACTTGCCCATTTTCTCTTGTGATGACTACTAACTTTTCAAGAGTCCTGCAGGCCTTTTTCCATGGCCTGGTCACATACTTAATAAGATAAGAATGTTCCGCTTTGCTTTCATTCTTTTTTCCTAAGATTCCTGCAATGTTTTATAAAACATGTGGCATTTTTTCAGGAGAAGCAACCTGAAAAAGTAGCTTCTTTACTCATGTCTGCTCATTCATTTGCATGTTTAGACCTGAAAAAGCATTGAAAGCTTTTCATATAGCCCACAAAAGAGGTTTTCTTTATAGGGAAGCTCTGATGCTTCTAGTCACCTGAAGTTTGCAGGACAGTGTTCTCCCTGTGCTTTGGGAGAAGCATCATACTGCATATGGAGAATCTATAATACTTGGGGTTTTATTAGCTGCCTCCTGTGTCACGCTCACACTATCTAGTCAGCATTGCCATCTTTCTAAGATCACCTCTGCCCCTTCAAGAACCAAAGCTCACCATTAAAATAGCATTAATTCAACAAAACTTCTGCTTATCTTCTGAACCAACAGCAACATGGCCAAAAATAAGAACCAGGCATTAACCAGACACGGTGAGACAGATACAAAAAAGAGATAAAAGTATCTCAGGTAAATGTTTGAATTAGCTTAGAAAATTCCTGCACAGGACAATTCTTTCTCTGCAGAGCATAACACATCTCCTACAGTGGGTCTTTAGCCAGCTGCTGGCATATGATCCTGGAAAAATCTAGCATCAGTTACAGTCTACTTCAAAATTAGTGGCAATGAAGATGTGCATTTACTGTATGGAGTGCACATGCAGGCAGGCTTAGCAAGGTCAAATCTCTGCCTACCTAACTCACGTAGACAGTTTTTAAAGCTTAGCCTCACTTACATGGAAGGATGGGTGTTTACAAGGGAATTCTCAATCTTTGCAATGAAACTCATGTAGATTAAATGAAGACATCAAGTATTTAAAATATATTTTGCTCATATTCTTTGCTTCCATTCATAAATAATAATGAAAGGTTGGCAGCAGTGAGAGACCACAAGTTCTCTGACACAAGAAAGGTTGGCAGGCTAAGAGTTGAGGCTGCTACACTGAAATCAATCAGGGGATGAAAAGATGGCTAGTCTGGATCCTCTGACAGTGGAATTATGAACATCCATCACCTTCAGAAAATGTATACAACAATTCTTCAGAGAAACAAAACAAGATTTGAGGAAATGAAACAAATGCAAGCTGTCTTGTACATACCTGTACATGAGTCGCCCCCTTTCCCTCGCATTCATCCTCCCCCATTCACCATTTTCAAAAGCCTCCTTTGCTGCTGCCACTGCCTTGTCAACATCAGCCACTGAGGCAGAAGATACACTGGCTATTACCTGTGCAAAGGTAGCATTGTGTTAGCTCACAAAGAAATATTGGGATACAGAATGTTACTCCTTCCTCCCAAACTTCTAGACTGGGTATAAACAAATACTTAATATCCTCATCTGTGGCAGTTGTCGTGGGCAAGCCACGTGGGCTGCAAAAAGTTTAGACACAATTGAGGTGGCAGAATTTGGAGGACACTGAAGGGAGACAGATTCCTTAATCTTTCTTTTTCTTCAAAGTAAGGTGCACTGTCCTGGGGGTGCGTTTCTCCTCACAGAGAAAAGCAAGGCACACCTTCCCAAGGATATTTTCTGGGAATCGTAGTGAGGAACCTCAGAGAAAGAGGAAACAATTCTTATCTCATTTGCTGTGCCTCTGTTTGTGCAAAAGTAGAATGCAATATGGAGATTGTTTACCCAAAGTGATGGGTTTTTGTTTCATTGGCCTATCAGGGCCAAGTGCATGTCCAGACTGTCAGCCAGCAGACAGGGACAAGATTCTGTTCAGTTGAGTTGACTGCTGGTGCAGATTCAGTTTATATGTAATACAGTATAATAAAGTAATTAATTAGCCTTCTGATATCAATGGAGTCCTCCTTGTCATTTCTTCCCTTCATCAGGGTTGCCCTGCTTATACTATATTGTCCCACTGGATCTCACCCTCTCTTTCCATATATAAAAGCAATGTGGTATTGGTTTCACACTTCCAACAAAAGCTGGAAGTCTTTTTGTGTGGTATCTCAATCTAATATCTCAACATGCTAAAACAACTCCCATATGTTCCATTTCTACGGAATGCAGCTTCTGTTATAAACCACCATAAACACACAGTATTTTATGATGATTGTGTTCTAAATACACACATTGTAAATCCTAACACAGAATGGTTTTGACTTTCATTCCATTCTATAATGAGTTTCAGGAAAAGTATCAGAGTCTGACTTCTAATGATAGTAAAATTTTTGTCATTGATTTCAGGAGACTTCATTTACTTCAGAATTAAATGGCATCTACATGGACATCAGAATCACTTCTCTTATATATAATTCATAGTTATGATTTGCTCAACCAATATTGGGCAGTTCAACAGCATGTATTAAAGTGCAACAGTATGTATTTTCCTATTGAAAAGTTATTTTTCTTACTGAGAATTTAAAGGGACATTTTAGTGTCAAAATTACCCTAATGTATCAGATTTACTTTAAAAAGTAAAAAAGAAAGAAGTTGATTACTGACAGAAATATACCAAATATCCTAAAAGAAACACTTCTTTAGCAAAGGAACTCCATCAATTTCTGTTTGCAAAGCTAAACAAGAATGAAATCAAGGCAAAATGTTCAGCTGGGTGTGAAAAGTGATGTAATAATTGAAGTAGAAATAGGTTATTTTTGCTTTGCAGCTTGACTCAAATGGAAGAAATTGTAGAATACCCCAAATGTAAAGTAAACTGAAATTTGAAATTATTTAAAGAGGTTGTTTAATTTATTATACTTTAAAATACAAGTTTTAAAATTTAAGTTTTAGAATTACCAATATTCAGGTGATGTTTCAAATTTTTAATAGGCAATACCAATTCAATAATCTGGCATTAATCATATTTAGAAATTACTTACTGATCCATCTGCTGGATTTATAGTGTCATATGTTTTTCCATCATCAGCATCTATAAATTTCCCATTTATGAAACATTGGTATGGCATATTCACAGTCATGTTGTTCATATTTTTTGAAACCTGGATGAAATAAAATCTAAATTATTTTAAAATTATAATAACTAAAATTTTAATGTAGCTTAACAAGCTTTTGATATCTGCAGCCAATATCCAGACACATTTTAGCCTATATATGTGGCTGTTAGAAGTAAAATGTAATGGAAAGCAGATACAAATATATAGAAGTTTGTATAACCAAGTAGTTTGCTTTCCTACTGCATCAAGCAGTCTAATGAAATGCATTGTCTGCCCTCCCCTAAAACCCAGGAAAGAGTAAGCAACAATGCAAAATTAAAGGCCTTACATAATCAATGACTAACTCTTCTTCTTTGTCTTCTCCTCTGAGTCTTCTGACAGCCATCTGAATAAAGTCTGCAAACTCAGTGGCCATATACACATCTTCATTCTGTAGCTGCAGTCCACAATGTTTCTGTTTGATCTCTTCTAGCATTCTAAAGATTTTGAAAAAGGAGTAAGTTTAATTAAAAATTAAAGAATTCTCCAGATAATTGAATCATTAGAAGGGTAAAAGGGATTAAAACTGGGCCTCAGTTTGCATGCAGGTGAATATGTGTGTGTGTTTCTCTGAAAAGGGCACAGAAATGATGCACTTTCCTGAAATTTGTTGGTTTAATTGTGGATGCTATGAAAAAGAAAACATCATTTCTGGAATACTCTCAATAAAACTTTTGAAAATCAGTTACTAGAAGATATTGATATGCCATTGGAAAATAATATTTGGGACTACTCCAACCAAAATATGGAGGACTTTGAGCTTGGTAGGTATCCAGAACAATAATCAGTTTGTTTAAAAATGCTGGTTTTATATTACGGTCTGTGCTGCAAAAAGAAGGGAAACGAGGTGACCCAAGCCATGACAAACTCAGTGCATCTTTAAGCATGGGCTCAATTCTTTCTGTGAAAGGTTTCTCTTTCCCTCTGGGGAGGTCTTTGCTCAGATTCCCAGTCAATCCCCTGGTCTGGAGATACCTGTGGCTGCACACAGACAGGTTTGAGCATCACCATGCTCCTCTGGGCGTGATGTTCCTGAAGTTTAGGGGAATTTTCCTTCAGTAGAAAGAGCAGGATTACAGCAATATCTCATAACTTAGGGAGAAGAACTGCTTCCAAGGTAAGAAAGGGAATATTAAAGTTATTGGAAAACATAGAGGGATAAGGTTTTTTAACACCACTGATTTAAATGCACCATGACAACTTTTTTCATTAACTTTGGCTTTGCAATTTCCTTATTTTGAATATTCCTACCTGACAACATGCATAGAGGATGCTCCAGATTTGAAGAAGTCTGTGGAATCCTCAATCACAGCAACATTGCTTAAAATTCTCTTCCAAATAGCCTAATAATACAGAACAATAACAGAGGCAATAATGAATAATCATCTAATAGCAAAAAGTATTTATCCAACTGTATTTTCTATAGTATTACTACCTACAACATATATTATTTCAAAGGTTTCTAAAACATGAAGTTATTTTAAGAGGGTCTAAAACAATCTAGAGGCATGATGTCAGACAAGAAATTTTTCAGTACAATTAGATGATCAAAATATAGTGTTTTGTCCATGGTAATTTTACCCAATCAGGCAAGAAACCTGAATGGTGTAGTGCTAAAACTTTTCAGGCCCATCTTTGAAAGATGTTTTATCCTCCAAATAATAAGTTCCTATTGCATTACAGAATGTGTCATCAGTATAGGCAAGGACACCTAGGGCACTTTATGAATGGATTGATGGTATTTCAGGCACCTGGCCAAGGCTGAGAAGTAGTTTAAGCTGCATGCATGAGATGGAGAAATAAACAGTTCAATAACTGGTAATGTAATATTTCAATTAATTATAACTGAGTTTCGCAGTTAGCAGGCAGTGTCATCAATTGATCAGTTTATAATTCTTTTCATAATTTTCTCAGTCATTCAATAGCTTCAGGCAGCATTTATGTTGCTGGCAGCAGGTTCAAGGTAATCTTGAATCAGCAGCTTAAAATATTAGTACATGAAGCTGCCTGACCTGTGCCAAAAGTTATAACCCTGCAGCAGAGTCAGCACAAGGGAAGACATCTATGATTCATTTGCTCCGGCTCTTTAATGATAAATGCAGCTTTCAGCTAAGGCCCTGACACTACAGAGGGATGGATTTCAGGAGAGGGTAGGAAAGTTCCTCTCTGGCTATGAGAGTTTTCTGCTCCAGCTGTTCCCATCCCTCTGGCAGCCAGCCCCTTGTGTGTTGTTGTGGTAGAAGAAGTGCACACAGGTACAGTGAGAAAACTGCTGCCTTTTGCTTTTAGAAGGTTGTTTTGAGACTCCCTGGAGCCTGTCCAACAGGCCCATTCTGAGCACATCCTAGTGATGAACGCCACAGTGAAAAAAAGATTCCAAGAACTGTCCCAGTCTGCCAGTGTTGAAAACTTCACTTTTATGAGGTGAAGCTCAGTCTGTTTTTCCTCACCCCACCTTCATCACTTGTAGATATTTACCACTACCTGCACTGACTGTTTTTGTATCACCTGTATCTGAAAGAAAACTTTGTAAAGTGAGACAAATACACCAGTGAATCCCCACCTGAATTATTATCAATAACTAAACCTTCACCCCCAATATACTTTGAGTACATTTTATCAAAAATTTACTTGCATGACTAAACAAAAGATATCCCTTGCCAAAAATAAGTATGTAAAGCTTTTGTCTGAATAATATCCCACTGAAGCAGTTTAGGGAATTACTCTGATATCTTCTGCAATCTTTTTCTCCTCTTCTGTAAGTTCCAGGGCAGTTGTGTCATCAGCAGAGAAGTATTTAGATGCAGGGATCATTTTTCCATCCTCAAACTGCAGATTTCTCACTAGTACCTGAAAAATGAGAGGATATGATTTTAAATTGTTTGGGAGGTAGCAAATCCTTGGGTAAAGAGTTTTTAGGCATTAATAGAGTGATTGAAATAGTGAAATAAATTGCTTACAGGAAATCTGATATGACGCAGGCAATTTAGCACAGGCCACTCATACCTGTCTTTTAAATTCTCTCCTAGTAAGAACAGATTTTACTCCATATAGGAAATTACTATGGATTGAGTGAAAAGCACAACGTGAATGTCTTCTCTATAGGATGGTAGAGGATTGATAAAACTCCAAGTGAATCAGCTGTCAATCGGTAGCACCTGGATTCATCTAGCTTGACAGTTCCGCACTACCTGCCCTTCTTGCTCAAACTATTCCATCCATGCTTATGTTTGCCAGGCTGAGCACTTACCATCTTCCCATCATTTCCAAAAACAACTAGACCATTCTGTGTCACAAGTCCTGGTCTTGAAGCACCTTTTATTGTCAGCTCTTGTCCAGCAGGCACTGAAGCATCAAGTAATGATGAGCCATAAAAAGTAACCACCTAAAAGAAATGCAATTAAAAGTGCACAGGTTCTAGGTGCACTGTAAAGTTTTAACAACTTTATTATACTGTTTTGAAGCTTTAATATAATGGAAATAAAATATAATTACCTATACATGGAAAATATGTTACAACATTTCTAGATCTTTACAACACCGAACAAGTAAAACTTCGCAAATTGCCTAAACCTGCAAAGCAGCTGAGCTGTAACAATATGCATACTGCAACCAGTGCAGGAAAGGGAGCAGCTTTTGACAGTGCATGCCCAGAGTGAGGGACCACTTCACTCTATAAAATTTCATAGATTTATTTTTGCAAACTATCTAGGCCCACATCTCCTTAAAATGAAACCCTGTTATTTCAGCAGCCCACAGTGTTTCATTTTGCTGTCCATACTGTGATGTTGGCCACTATACGTGGGCTGTATTTTATTGTAATGCATACCTGCTTCCCAAAATGACTGGCACAGTTTGTTCTACTCTTCATACCTTTGTACCATGTCTCTTTTTTTTCATATATTGTACTTATATTTCTTCAAATTAAATTAATTCTGCTATTAAGACCTCTTAACTACTGTGTTCTGCATATTTTTTTAGGTGCCTGTTCTAGATACGCACAAAACATAAAGTCATCAGACTAGAGCTACTCCAGTGTAATAGCCATTTATATTCACCTGTATGCAGATATCTTTAATTTTATAATAAAAAGGAGTCAAAAAGGGAGTATAGATAAAAATATTTTTCTGGTTTTCAGAGCATACCTGTCCATTTATTGTTGTCCATGCTCCAGGCACTTTATCATGCCCTCGAATCCAATTGTGCAAAGCTGCTGCAGGTTGGTCCCAGGAGATCTAGGAAATCAAGACATGCTAGGATGCACCACCACACCTTCCCAAACACAAATAAGATCATATAATGCAGTAGGGATGCTTAGATAAAATAATTCTAATATGGGAATTCAATTAATATTTTTATCTGTTGTTTATATGGCCACTGTTATTTTTTGGCACTAGAAGGAAAGGCGCCAAAACTTTTTTTTCCTAAAATCAAATGTATTTCTGGTAGAGAATTTCATATGGCCTGTTGGCAAACAAATAGAGTGACCTTGATTCAATTTTGTATTCACAAGTATGGTGGCTTAGTAAGAATCCACTGAAATTGCAGCTGCCTCTTAGCTGCCTGTACATGATCCCGAATAGGACACCAAGTTTCTAAATACATGTAACTACTGAAAGGAAAATGGAAGTTAGCCTAGGGCTCCATGACATGCATCCTAAGAGGTATTCCAGGAAAAAGAGGTGAGGAAACAGTTAAAATTCACGTTAACTTCATATTGCTGCTACTGTAATCTGAATTAATAACTTTTTTAGTACTATGCACAAAAAAATGGTGTTACTTCATACTACCTCTGCATTTTCCTTTTTCTGGATCCTTTCATATGTTGCCCCTTCTTCAGGCTGAGGTATACGAGGGGCCTTACCATTAGCAATTAGATGTACAGCTTCCACCTACATTAAAAGGTAGATTTAATGTTAGCTTGGTTCACCTTTTTCTTCAGTCATACTTCAGAATAACAGCATAAGACTTTCTGCCACAAGGATTAATTGGTTTCGAATTTTTCAAACCTGGTATTTCCAAACTCCAAGGGACCAGTGCTGCCCTGAACAAACATGTGTGTTTCCTTGAATCTCTTTGACAAAAGAAATAGCCTCCAGAATTTCATGGGAGTACCTAGTCACCAAACTCAGAACAGCTGTCTGAATTCTCCAGAACAAAAATGTGCCTCAGTATGATTGCATTCAACTTTTTCCTTTTTCTCTCTCCAAAAAGTTATTTTTCTGCATTTAAATGAAAGGAGAGAAAAAAATCTCCAAGGAGCAATGCTGAGTATTTTTTGTGCCTTTTTTTTATTCACTTTAAAAAATACAAAAAATGACAAGCACAGACCCAAAGCTAATCCAACAGAACTCTGAGCCTCAAACACCATACTGCTGTTTTTTTAAAAATCTCACACCTAATTTTTTTGCTGTTGCTAAGCCTTTAAAAGATTTGGTCTTGTATGGAAAGAGCCACATTCCAAACAAATTCAACTTCATGCCATCTGTGGAAACAGAATATGCTCTGCCTGCTGTCAGCAACAAATATTCTGAGGTCATATCCTCAGCTGTTGGGCAGCCACACAGCTCCAGTGAAATCTAGGATTTGGCTGAGTATCTCAATCTCTGCCTTCCCAAATGCATATATCTTGTCTGTTTTTCCTTTACTTTCAAGCCCTTTTCCTCTTAAAAAGCTGGTATTTAGTACAGTTAAACATACCATAGCCTTTATTCCTTCTGGGAAGAGAAATCGGTTATACAGGTCATCCACGGTATCATTTTGGCCAACATCACATTCTCGCTGTAGAAGTATCGGTCCAGTGTCTAAACCATCATCAGCCCAAAAAATAGTAAATCCTGCTTTCTTATCTCCTTGAATTAAAGTCCTAGGCATAAAAATACTTACAGTAAATACAGAAAAATTAAAGTAGTTAGGAATATCAACTCACATTTACATTCATGTTTGCATTCATTTTCTTCAGGAAGATAGAAAAGAAAATCCTAACAATCTTTGCTATATTTTCACTGCTCACTTCACATCCAGGAACCCACAGTTTTGAAACTGTTGATGTATGGTTCCCACAAAGTGACATAGGAAATGCTGCAAGTGAAGCCAGGCTGTCTCACATAGTTCACTGTGATAATTACTTTTAAAGTATTATTAATGGTAAGACACAGAGCAAAAGCTGTGCAACAGTTATGACAGAATTTTAAAGATGGAAGCATCTAACAGAATATTATCTTAATAATTCATGATTAGCTAAGCCTCATGGCTCATCTGTAGGTCAAAAAGGAAAGTACATTTGACACACAGCTGAAAAGGAGTTAAACTCAGAGTGGAAAATGATAAATATGCAAATGTTTAAGGAAAAGTTATTAATGGAATTAAGGCTTTCCAGCCAGATTCTGAGCTGCTGTGCATGAACATAGCAATGCTTACATTAGACCTGTGCTGATTTACCTCAGCTCAGAATCTGCTTCTCATCCAAAGGGAGCTTCAGCCACCTAAAATTTTACAGCTCTCCTTTGGCACGTGTCTCAGAATAATGGAAAATCAGACTGAAGTGTGCTTAAGGGAGCAGCCAGAAATTATGAGAAAAATATTTCCTGCATGTTTTCAGCCATTTATATGCATGCAAACTTCCATGCTATTTTAAGTAATACATATCTCATGTAAGTATTCCCTCAGCAGCCCATGTTGTAACAGGATTGTCTGAGATCTGGCTTATACACAGGAAAATTCATTATTAATTATAAGCACTGAAAGCTGCATTACTAAAATGAGTGAAGTACACAAAAGTACATATAGGATGAAAAAGGGACAAACTCCAAAGACAACTGGGGAAGTTGGCAGGTATAACATAAGTGAAAGCTTACAGAAGTTTGGCTAGCCCTTATCAGATCTTTCACATATTTAGCTGCATTTCTTCTGGCTTTTATTACATAAAAATTCCAAAAAAGTTCTCTAGTGAGAAATGGATGTCCTCAGCATGGAAAAGAAGGTTTTATAAGCAAATGCCTCTGATGCTGAATAGGTGACAAGGTAAGAACTACTGTGTGTTCCCTCCTCTGTCCGCCAGCTCCCTCCACAAAGGGCTGCTGATAACAGAGTGGCAGCAGCTGGAAGAGACTGTAAAGGAAGTGAGTGAGGAACCCTGTGCACCCCAGGGCCCTTGTTTGTACCTAGTTATGTTTAGCCATGTCTAATTCTCAAAGGTTTTCTTGGTTATACTGTGGGGATAAAGGATCTGATCAGCACCAGGGCTGTAGCCGCAATATGTGAAAGTAATGACTAGAGTGAGGGGTGAGAGGGTGAAACACAAGAACAGTCAGTCAAGGCCAAATCCTAGTTTAGTTTAAAGGCCTTGGGACAATGGCCTTTACTTGAGAAGGGCAGGAGAAGATAGATTTCTTTTGCAGAAGGAATATGCAAAGTGGAGCAAGACACAGTGATACAACACTGTAATACATTCCATTTCTGCAAATCTTTGCACTTGCTGAAAGAACTTCCTGAAAGAGAGTTTGTGTCTACAGCTTCCTGTGAAATACATCTTGATGAACTTCTCCTCCATAAAAGCATCCTTTTAGAGCTCTCTATATATGAGGTTGCACAATTTAACAACAAACAGCATGGAGCAAAAGGATCTCATTTATTTGGAAAAATTCTACTACTTGATGTCTTTGCTAGCTGCTCCCTGACTTTTGATTAGAATGAGCAAACATTCCTTTTTCATCTTTCCATGTCTTCCATGGCTCAGCTAGTGTGTGCCCTTCCCAATGACCTCTTTTCCAGTCTGAAGACTCCATTATTTGTCTCCAATCATGTCAAAACTGTGCTATACTCTTGACCATCTTTCTTAGCCTTTTCTGAACTCAGCTAGTTCATGTTCCAACTGAGATGCAGACAGTATTTAAGACCACAGAATCACAGAATATTTTGAATTGGAAGAGACCCACAAGGACCATCGAGTACAACTCTTGAATGAATGGATCCTTACATGGTGAGTAACAATAATCCTTTTCTGAGTAACAACAATTAACTTTAACACTGCTTATATATAGTCATGGGGGTTTCCCCTTGTGTGCATTGTGTAATGTTTCTTAATTTTGAATTTGACCTCTCATTTTCTTACTCTTACATTATCACATTTACTCATTTGCATAGAAAGTGTATTCCTTATTATTTAAGGAATTTAAATATTTAAATCAGAGTCATTGATCTAAAGTTTCCTGGCTTTCTCTTTCAGCCTTTTTAAAACTGGTATTACTTTTGCTATTTCCCAGTCACCTGCATCAACATAACCTTAAGAAAATGAAATGTTGCACGTCATCTCAAATCTGCAACTTCCAATTTGCTGAAGTCCTGTGGTCCTGACAAAGAGTTTCTTATTCCTTCATCAGTTCACAAAAATATCTTCTGCTCACAATTCAGCTCAAATTAATTGTTTTGATTTATTCCACACAAAGAAGGACTGTAGGCTAATAACGTCTTAAGCTCCTTTATCCTGAATACCAATACAGATTCCCTACTGTGGTATTCTCTTTGATAAAATACCTTTGTTAAATCCCACATCTCTACCACTTACATACCTCCAACCTTTAACATATTTGGAGGAACTGTTGGTATTACATTTTGCGCCTTAAAAAGCTGGTTCTTTATTTATTTTCTGGACTGTCTCACTCTCATTTTCTGCTGAGTTGATGCTATTTTACTTTACACACTTGGACACAACTGACACTTTTTGAAATCTTTACCTCTCTAATAGTCTCCTCAACACCTCTGTTTAAGTATTTCAGTTTGGTACTTTTTCCAGGAAGGATTAAATTTAAACAAAACTAAGTATGCTGTTGCTTTGAATCCACAACACTGTGGATTCAGATAATCGTCATGCTGCCTGTAAGATTCTTTTCAAATTGTTTCTCCATATTTAGATTATTTCTTACTGAATTTAGACACTGTGATAATGTCATTTCTGTAGTCACAAGAGTGCCTGATTTGAGTCTGTTGAGGCCATTTTTGCAGTGTAGTTCTTTTAGGGTGATGATTTGAGCCTATCTTGTGAGATAAAGTTTTTTTCTTGCGGGGTCTCTCTTCTCCCTTCCACTCTGTGAAATCTTAGGGTCTGTATCAGACATTCCTGTGATAGTTATTGAGTGTTTGTAGGGAATGAATCACTACAGCAGTGTTCTGCTTATGGAAACTCCAGATTGTCGATTCATGCATGTGAGTAAAATATATGAATGTACAGCTCATACCACTGATCCTCCCAGAGTAACAGCTGAGCTCACATTGGAAATAATAACGAATCCCAGATATGAAGTGCAGTTCATGTACCAAATAGTCAGCTGCTCCAGAGAAGTTCCTTCAGAGCACTTGCAAGTCAAGAGAACTGCAGCATTTACAAGAGTAACAGGTGCAGACCAGCACCCTAACATGACAAACACGTGGTTTTGGTGCACAGAACTCACCAGTTGATTGCAGAAGCTCCTCGGTGGCGTGGTAGGATGGATGGATGATAAATAATAGAGCCATGTTTTGGGCAGTCAATAACATCCATGGGGATAAACTGTGTACAGAATGGAAGGACATTTAACTCTGCTCCAACTGATTTGTAGGCTGCAACTACTTCCTGGATAGGCTTGCCTTTAGCTCTCCATTTGGGGAACTTAAAAACAGGAGTACCGTCCTTCTCTGCTGCCAGTGCTGAGGGACAAGAACAGTATTATTTTTTTTTTTTCATTTTGTGTTAAAAATTCAAGTCAGAGACATATGACATGACAACTGAAGCGAATCATCAATTATGAGACCACAGAGTGCTCTTCTGTATGCTGTTTAAAAACCTTTGTGCTTGGATATATTTTATTAATTCTGTCTTTGATTATCTTTCCTACATCTTAGGTAAATCTCAACTTTCAGTTCACTCTTATGACTTTGCTAGTAAGTACCAATGAAGCAGAAAAGACAGGTACTCAAACTTTACTTTCCCTTTTTTGTCTGTGAAACTGGATCTTGAGCTTGACCTGAAGCATCTTTAGCCTGTTGATTAAATCTTAGGTAAATTCTTATTTAAATATTACTCCATGCAAGTTAGTGTGTAGTGAAGTTACTTTAAGAAAACAAAGACTGTAGCTGACTGAGGGCACAGAAAACTTCAGGAAAAACTTGAGACTTAAGCTTTTGAGTCATCTGGAAGTAAAAAGAAGTTAAGTTATTTAGTAATTTAATTTCATTTTTTTCCCCCAATCAGGAAAGATTTGACTAAATTAATCCTGTGGTTTTAGTTAAAAATAAACACATGATTGCAAGATTGGAAGATTTACTCAGTTGCATTTGTTAGTGTAACAACTGTACAAGAATAATTTATATAATGTAAACAAGTTATGCTATATTGTACATAAACTTTTTATACAATGTAATCCAACACGACTTGGATGGTCAATTTTTCATTTTCTAAGCTAATAGTTGCCTTCTCTAATTTTTCCAAAGTGTGATTAAATCTTTTAATGAGGTAGAGTTAAGAATTACATGCTAGTCTGTGAACACCACAGCACTAGTAAGCAAAACTTATGTTTGATTCTTCCCTCATGAGAGTTCTGTAAAAACGTGTCAGGACCATACAAACAAAAACAAAAACAAACAAAAACCCAAAACACTAAACAAAAACCAAAACAAAACAAAAACCACCAAAAAAGCCCCCAACCAAACCAAGAGAGAATTGAAACAGCTCATGGAATGTAGTTTTGATTTCAGATTCTCCATAAAGGTACATTCCATTCTGGCACTTTTATTTGCTAATTATATTAACTTGCTGTCTTTGAACTTGTGTCACTGAAACAAAAACAAAGAAAAGTGACAATTCAGATGGTTCCAAATTAGCTTCTTTGCCATGCTGGGTTCTAAGTAAAATGAGTACAAAACTGAATAAGAAAAATTTCTTTCTTTGGTAAGCCTAGAAAATCCTTATGCACCTTGAGAATGGAAAAAGGGAGAGCAAAGCCTCCTCCAACCTTTTGAATGTGTTTTCCATAGTCCAGATGGAAGGGAAATAGCCTCTGCAGGTACATTGCCACACACAAGCTTGTCAAAAAGGGCAGAAAGCCCGGGATGAACAATCTTGGCTCAGTGCCTTGAGTGTCCCAGCCAGCACAAAGAAGCAGGTGACAGACATTTGCACTTGAATGTAGGCTCAGCAGCTACTTGCTGTAAGACACAGCTCTAGTTCAGAATGATTACTTCTAGGGTGTACATTCAAATAAGATATTCAAATTAATTTTGGTTTTCCAATACCTTAATATACAGCCCTGCATATTTAGAAACTACTTTAAAAGTTGCTTTTCTAAAGTACTGACAATGGACAAGATTAAACTGGTTCTGGGACCGGTGTTTGTTAAAGGATAGGTCTTGTACTGGATTTAGTGGAACAAAGGCAATATATGCAAGTCATTCCCATATAGATGTAACCTTCTAATGAAAAGGAAAACTATGTACACCTGTAATTTTTACATTTGGATTCAGGTTACACTTACCCAAAGGATCAGCTTGTCCATTCTTGTCAGGCACGGTGAATACACCCACAACCTTATGTCCTTCTTTTCTCAGCTTGTTATAAACTTCTTGTCCAAAAATACTTTGGCCTATAAGGGCTAGCTTTAGCTTATGTTGATAAGCCTGGTAAAAAGAATTATAACAAAACATATTGTAGAATGCAAAGAAAATATGTTGTTGCTTACATTTCTGTCCTGCTCTTTCTTTGTCAATTTTCAGTTTGATTTAAAATGGAATAGTTTTTCTAACATAATCATCTTTGAAGAAACAATAATCAAATTTTTGAGATTAATGACAGGTAACATACAATTCAGAGAGAGCATACTTCACATGAAACTTATCATCTGATACTGTCAGTGGTGTCTGTATGGCTTTTTTAGAATTTTCATTAGACAGACCAGCCACTGCTTCTTATGAGAGGCTCCATGATCTTATCCATAATCAGAAATGAAAATACATTTTTTTAAACATACATAAAACACTTTTTGTAGACATAATTTATGTGGCTGGAACATGCCCTCTAAATCCCTGTAATTAAACTGAGGTATATTATTTGTAGTTAACATGTAGAGGCTAAAGAAGACAAACTTGCACTGTTCCTGCCAAGTTAAACGTGATGATCATCCATTTGATACGCCTACTAGCAAAAAAAGGTGCTAAAGGTGAGGTTCCCTTGCTGGACTTCTACTGCCTGCTGCATTTGGATTCCAGCACACTGGACTGGGATTTAAGCTTTTTCAGACAGAGTGATTTGAGCTTCTTCAGACGGAGCAAGTAACCACCTCCACTTTTTTTTTAATTTATGATAGTTAAATTTATGATAATTTATGAAATTTATGATAGAATCACAACACTACAATTATATCACAATATCAGATATTGCTATGTTTTTCAAGTGATCGCTTCCTGAAAAAACTACTTTTTTCCTTCTGAGTCCTTTTAGATTTATGTGGCAGTTGTGCTCCTCTCTCACCCTAACTCCAGTCCCTCACCTCTAACACCTCCTTTATCCCAGAACTGGTACTGCTGTAGCTGCAAGAACTGCATTAGGGTACTGAAATGAGCAGGCACCGACATGAAAAATGCAGCTTATTTATAACTGGATCTCTCCACTGGTCTAATTTATAGCACAGGCACAAGTCCTAACATAGGGCCAGCAGGGGAACAGAAATGAGCATGGAAACATGGCAGAAGGGTGGAACAGTCTCTATATGCATTGCATTCTTAGTCAGCTTTTGGAAAATAAAAACTGGAAACCTTTGAAAAAGAAATGGACTATAACACCTAGTTAAAAAGGAAAGGTCCGCACAGAATAAAGAGAAAACTAACCTTCCTCAAAGCTGAATCTGGCACAAACTGTTCCTAGACTCACACCATACAGATCCCTCCTCTTGGGAGGCCTGATAGAAAGGTAGGAAATAAATCCACACACTCCCCACCTTTGTTCTGAACTACATTTTTCACTACTGGACTTTGCCTTCTTTTTTTCCTTATGACCCATTAGAGGAATCAACACGCCCTATGAATGTCTTAACCACTGACGTTTGTTTTTCTTGTAAGTTGGCACCTGTCTGTTTATCTTCTCCCTCCTTTTCTTAGGGTGCTGGGACATGAGTATACTTTGACTGAGTGGGTTATTGATTGGATAACAAATGGTCTGCACTGCCCATCAGATCACATGACAAAGAGAAATGTCTTGAAAAACAGGTTACTTAAAACCACAATTCACTGAAATTCATTTCACAGCTGACATATCATGGGTGTATTTTACTGGTTTCAGGTTACATTTTTGTTGTGCAGCTGGCTTTAGAAAAGGGAGTTATAAATTGGTAGGTTCCATTATAGGAGTATTGAAGTGTGGGGTTTTTTAAATATAAAACAATAGGAAATAATTATTTGTACTGAAAAAAATTTTTTTCCTGAGAATGAAGCTGCATAGTAAAGTGTCACTGCAGCAGAAACAAGCAGTAAGATGCAAAGATGGACACAACTCAGGCCTTTGCAAAATCAGACTGTTAAAACTGCTGATCACAATACTACTAACCAACACTGCATTGCTGGCAGCTATACCTCAAATAGTCCACTATTTTGTTCTTAACAAAGACAAGGCCTTGTTCTGAATTACAGCTTATCCTTGCAATCCTTATCCAGCAAGGCCAAACTGATGCAGGTGGTGCTTATTATCAATGTTTTATGATGGATGTCGTTACAGCAGAAATGTTGCTGTACTACAAAAAACAATTATTAGATTCTCCCAAGTATTTTAACTATAGCCAGGCAAATTGGAGAAAGATTAACCTGCTGGATCATTGACCATGTTTAACATGGTATGCAATCCTCTGATTTCTGTCCTGTGCTATCTGCTGCTTTTCTGATACTTGGACAATCTTCTTGTAATTTTAAGTTCAAATTTATCACCACTTAAAGAGTTACTTTTTCACAAAGAGTTTATTCATGAAGTGTTAATAACATATGCACCTTCTATTCCTACACTTCCACTTCATGTTGCCCTGTGAATAAATCTGATTCTCATATTACATGGAATGGCATAGCAGTTCCAGTACCAAATCATGAGTTGCTGTAAATCAACATAATTTCAGTAAAGCCACACATTTAATTTGTGCTAGTTGTGGAACTGAATCAACAAATGGTGAGAAGCAAAGAGAGAATGTAGTCCCCAAATGAATAACAAATTAAAAAAAAACCCACCAAATCCAAACTGAAACTGGCAAGACTGAGAAGATTGCAGTGTGGAAAATTCTGTAGTACACAAAAACATCACTCTGGCAGTAAATCAGCTTTGCTGCCTCACACTTCCAGAAGATAGCTCAAATTGACTGGTTTCAATCGCACGATGGTTCTGGTAACCATGAGCAGTGATTCTTGAGTTCTCTCTCCACTGAATGGTACCCACAAGTCAGCCATGAACAGGATTTCTACAGAGTTAAAAAAAAAATTATCTGTGTGGATAACGGTGTGTGAAAAAAAAAAATCTGTGTGGAAGGGCTTGCATGCTCAGACCACAAGTTCAGTTCTTTGTTTTTTGTTTTATTTGAAAAATTACAGTGGAACAAGTGCATGCGATGTTATAGCCATTCATATCTTCTCTTGGAAACTCTCCCTAAGCATTTGTACCTAAAATGGATCAGACCTGTGGAAGTGGGAAAATTCTGTAGAAGAATTTAATGTGGACATAGCACTCAATTAAAATGGAAAGTTCTATAAGATAACACAGAGAAGAAAAAGAGTTTGGTGTTTTCTGTCTTACAGAAATGGCACATTTTGGCTAGAGTGCCACTGCTAGCATTCATCACAAAACTTTAGAAATTCTGTTAAAGAACAACAAAACAATCTTGGTTTTGAATAATGTGCTAGACAGATACTCCATCATTCTCACTAACACACACAGAGATTAAATTTTTTATGGTTTTTGACAGTGATGTTAAGAGATATACTAGACTCCTTTTGCAGCTGACCATGAACATGTAGTGTGCATGAACCATGCCTGTGAAGGTTAATGGTCATGTAGCATCAGAGTGGATCTTTTGCTGCACTTTTGTAAGATTATCCAATTCCTATTTATAGTAAACAATGCAGTTCAAGTGAATTGGGGAGATCTGGCCTTCCTTTATGATTAATCATAGAATAATACAGTTATTATGACAGAGCTGCCAAATACAATATTTAAGGAAATCAGTTTTCACACTGCTGTAATTCTGTTGTTTTCACTGTCTGAACCTTTAATTTCTTCTTTAACTTTATATTTTTTTTATAGCATAACACAGATTAACAGTGATTATGTTTTCTTGACTCAAGTACTCATGATTTGAATGAAGACAGTAAGATAAAGGTAGAAGCATAAAATCCAATAGGTGTTTGTACAAGCAGTCTTATCTTAAATGCTCAACATGTCTCAAAGTTCACATGTGTTTGACCACCTCAATACAAAAGCACAGATTTAAGTTTAACTTGCGTATTTAAAAATTCTGTCCATGTGATCTCTTGATACCATACTGGAATATATTTTAAAATAGCTCATTAAAAGTTATACAGTATTTTAATGTTTGATTCCATCCTGGTTCTCTTTTTCTTCCAAAACATTTAAATAGAAATAAAACTAACAAATAGAATTAAGTACTGCATAGATGACAGCCTGAAAAATACTGCTAACTATCTTGTCAAGTTCTACTTTCTAGAAACGGGAGATGAATCCAACATATACATTTTCTTCTCTAAGAAGAGTAAAAACTTACAAAATCTCTTCAGAGGAGAATTTTTTTTAATAAAAGTAATTTTCTGTGACTGCCTTTTTTGTATGTGCATCTAATTGGTTATCGCTTCTAAATAAGTTTCCTGAAAATTAAGATTTAGTAACTGCTACTCTGGGTACAAACCTTTTAATAAAAAAGATTAAAATATTTTACTTAATTCACATAAGAATTTAGTAAAGCTAAAAATATTTGAACGTTACATCTTTTTAAAATTATTACAGAGAGATGCTTCTTTTGAAAAGCAGTACTGCAACTTTATTTCCACTGAGATCCCCATACATGTGCTGAATTCCAGTGCCTGCAAATAGAAGCCTATAGTAGAGCCCCGCCCCCATCTACATACACATCCAGGGCAATGTGTTCCCATCGTTCATTCATTCTCTTTTTTTTTGGCACTGCTGGTTGCATTTCCAAAAGGCTTGTGTTAAATCTCCTTATTCTAATGCCTTCCATGCAGATACCTTTGGAGGATTGCTGTCCTCAAAGAAAACTGAGCAGCCAAACATGAAACAATGAACAATCTCTAGAGAAGAAAAAAATCCCCCGAGCCTCATTCAACTAGCCAGACGTACACATCTGGACAATTTGGACTGGACATGGCTTTCAGGGAGAGGTTCCTTGCAGGAGTCCTGCAGTTAAATATATGTAACCAGACACAAAGAAAATGGCTTGAAACAAATGCTCAGAGCTGTAAAAGACTAAACCATGGGGTGCAGAGGAATTTAGGTCATCAACTTCAGCCCTGAGCAGCCCATGCCAGAGCAATGAACCGGCTATGAGAAGGTCACAAAAGAAACAGGCCAGAGCCGCGGGCTTCACTGTGGCGCTGGGAACGAGCACGGTCCCTTCTAATTGAGAAGACAGCCTTCAGCTTCTCGCAGGGCAAATCCAGCCCGAGAGAGGCAGAGAACGGCTGCATCACATTGTTCTTGACACACGATTACGGGCACTATCACAGCATCGCTGGTACCTGTTCCCCGCAGCTTCCAGGCACATCCCTGCAAGATGCAGCGCCCAGATGATGGCTGCGACCGGGCTCGCCGAAAAGGGCAAGATGCAGCCTTTGCACCCACACCGAGCCCTTTCCCGACCCTGCCGTGCCACAAGCGCTTTGCTAAATCCTCGGCAGAGACAATAGGCATCACATCCTGGAAAATACCCGCTCCCGCCATCCCCCTCCTTGCGGTTGCCCCCCGACCGGTTCTATCGCGGGCTCGGCACAGCACAGCGCAGCACGGGAGGACCCAGGTGCGCGGCCGCCCGCCCCGCGCCACTCACCGCAGCCGTGGTGCAGATGGTCCGCAGCAGCCGGGGTGATGTCCGCAGCATCTTGCGGCCACCCGGCCAACACCGAGCCGGCTCCGCGGCCGCGGCGGAGCGCCTCGTCTGATGCAACACGCGCCGATCCGCTGGCGACGGGCCAGCGCCTGAATCCGCGGCGGCGCCACCCCGCCCGGGCCCGCGGGCACCGAAGGGAGCGGGGCCGCCCCGCACCTGCCGGGAGGGGAAGGGAGGGGAGGGGAGGGGAGGGGAGGGGAGGGGAGGGGAGGGGAGGGGAGGGGAGGGGAGGGGAGGGGAGGGGAGGGGAGGGGAGGGGAGGGGAGGGGAGGGGAGGGGAGGGGAGGGGAGGGGAGGGGAGGGGAGGGGAGGGGAGGGGAGGGGAGGGGAGGGGACCGCCGATTCTCCCCGATCCCAGCGTGGCGGTCGAGCTCTCCCGCTGATGCCGCCGGGCACCAGGGCAGGAACCAGCGGGGTGGCGTGGCGGGCTCCCGGCCCGAGAGCACGGGAGTCACAGAATCACAAACTCGTTAGGTTTGGAAGGGTTCTCTGGAGATCATCCAGTCCAGCCCCCCCGCCAAGGCAGGGTCACCTAGAGCAGGTCACACAGGAACGCGTCCAGGTGAGTTTTGAATGTCTCCATGGAGAGAGACTCCCTGGACAGCCTGTTCGAGTCCTCTGCCACCCTCAATGTACAGTTCTTCCTCATGTTGAGGTGAAAATTCTCGTGTTTTAGTTTATGGCCATTGCTCCTCGTTGCTGGGCGCTACTGGAAAGAGTCCGGCACCACCCTGTAAGCACCCGTCTTTGAGGTATTTGTAGGCGTTAATGAGATCTCCTCTCAGCCCTCTCCAGACTGAAACAGACCCAGCTCCCACAGCTCTTGCTCAGACCCCTCATCATCTTTGTGGCTCTCCACTGCACCCTCTCCAGCCACTCCTTGTCTTTTGCGTAGTCACGACTACCAATACCACCCGGGGACATTTTGCGGCCTGAGATGCGTGCAGTGTCCCCAGCAGTGCTCCAGCCATTTGCAGCTTGAGGGGACAGAGCCCCTCGGATTCACCTTTGCTCTCTCTACCGAGGCTGTTGGCAAGACATTCCCTTGACTCTCCCATGGCAGTAAAAGATCATGTGGATTATTACCATTAATTTTTAGTTTATTTCATGCTAGTAATGGGGTTAAAAAACATTAATGACTTACTGGAAATCCATATCACCTCCTTTGCCAAGTATTATTAAAGCAGCTCACTCTACTTAGCTGTTTCTTAAAAAATCTTGCTCTTGAGTTCTACTACTAAAAGTGTTTCAATTTCAATATTATTTGGAAGCTACAACAAAATCTTCTTGTGAGAGGTATGGAGAAGGTCTTAAAAACACAAATTCAAAGTGCTAAAAAGACCAGAAAGGAAGCAAAAATGACCCCAAAAAGGACAGGAATAGCAAAAGGAAGAGTAGATAGCATGACAGTAATAATTTGCATCATTGCAAATTAGGTCAGGTTTAAACCCCAGCAATACAAAGAACACGAGTGTGTAATAAACTGAAATACGTGACGTTCCTGTCAGGAGAACAAGGAGAACAAAAATGGAAAAATATTTCATATAGCCAAGTTGTGAACTATGTCAGAGGCAACGATTAAGCAAAAGTTATGACCTGCAGTCACCTTGCTACAGTTAAAAACAGAGTAGATATGCAAATATCCATGTCTCAGTGAGATATCACATTTTTTTATGCTTTCCTGCAAAAGAACTGCAGCAGTGATCAGCAGGGTTTTACTCCCAGGCCCCCAATGTCTTCCTTAGGGTATTTCAAATGCTGAGAAGTACCTTAAGGACAAGAACTGCTGAAGTCTGGCTGTTCCATCCCTGTTCAGGGGGCATAGGAAGAAGAGGTGCTGCAAGAGGTAGATTGTGTCAGTCCCCAAGGAAGTTGGGTTGGCACAACACAATCCCCCCACAGAGTAAAGTTACACAAGGGCTTGCATTATGACTCTCATACCATTATTCATTCCCTGATTTAGTCCTGTGTAGCACAATTATATCCTGTCCTTTATTCAAGGGTCATAAGTGTAGGTGGCACTGAGTGGAATAAACAGAAATTAAAACCAAAACTTTTAAATTATTATAAACCACTGCACTTCTGTTTTGCAAAGAAAGTTCCACAAAGAAAAATCACTAGTCAGTTCCTATAATTTCTTTTCTATTGGGTGAAAAAGCTACAGGAGTACTTGTCTGCTTCAGTGAAAATTCTTCTTATGATGGTATCATGTGGAGTGTATGGTGATTTGTTAGATCATGGAATAATCAGCCAAGGGAGTTAGTGACTTTCTTTGCTCTGAAGTATTAAAAGCTAAACAAGTAAAATTCATCCAAAAGTTCTATTAACAAAGTGGGACAATATGTTTATGGAAGAAGTTCCTTCTCTAGTATCTGTGGCACGGTGGGTTTAAAAATAATGGTGTACAATAATTCCAGATTTCATTAAGAAAGCTAAAAGATTTTGCTTTGCAGTTTATTCTTAAAATATTGTTATTGCCTACTTTCATGGGTATGCAGCTTCATATCTTCCAATGATCTCACAGAAAATCTACAAAATTTCATTACTACATTTCTTTAAAATATTCCTTCTTTAAATTGTACAATAAAACAATTAAACCTCATAATTTTGTTGGACTAAAATGCATCATTTAACTACCGCAGGAGCTGTTGCTCTGAAATGCCTGTTGTTAATATCTTGTTTTCCTTTTTGAATTGGCAGTTTCTTTCAGAAAGATTAACTGCCCAGTCTGATAGGTCATGTAGCAATACAAGGATTTTACAAGCTCATGTGCAGCTCAATTTGCAGCTCAACGAACCCACAAACAAGTATTGACAGTCCTCACTAAAGGAATTATAACACTACCTCTGACAGTAGGAGAAATGAATGTGTGGGTAGTATTCCCATGACTTGATGGAAGCTGCACAAATTCCATACAATAAATAGGATGCAATCAACTCCTACTATAAGAGCTGGCATCAATGTGGTCCTATAGTGCAAAGTTTGGAACTGGATTAAAGCATTGCTGAAGTTCATGGAACTTCAAATCTTGGTTCATGATCCAAAATCCTCTTCAACTTGAACAGTACACTTGGCATTTAACCACTGACACACAAGCTTACAGCAAAATGCCTGGTTTTCCTGGGCAAGCAATTTGTAATAACCTGTGGCTCTATTCCCTGTACACACACAACATAGTTCAATAATGCAAGTGTAAAGCACCAAAGTTTATTTAGTTGGTACACCTTCATCTCCAAACACAATTCTTAACCTAGTGAGAAAATAATAGACATCCATTTACTTCACAGACTACTAAAATGTTAGGTAATGAAAGGGAAAAATCACAAGAGGAGGTATCTGTTGTCACCATATAAGAAGAGCTATATAAATAAGAACTGGGAAGGAAGAGGAGGGATTTATTTTAGATTTATTAACAATAAGAGGGGCAGGGACATGAATGGCCATGAAGGTGTGCTAAAGCACAGACAAAGATGGTGTCTTCATACCATCAGCTTCACATTATCATCAGAGTTATGAATTCATACAAATGGGTTTTAATAACCACTTAACAAATTGCCTATGTAGAATTTCAAGTGCAAATACTTACAATCAAGATTTTTGGTATCCAGAAAATTATTAGGCTGACCTCTTTGAGATAGGTCTAGTATGACCTAGTAAATCTATCATAAGTGTTAAATATCGTAACACTTACAGTGCATTCCTCTGGGCTTTATGTTATTGGAAAAAGTGACACAAAGTATTACCCATTAATTTTTATACCCCAGTCATAGAAGTACCTTGCAAATTATTAATTTCTTGTTCATTTGGGGAAAAATATCCTAGCACCAGTGCTTACTTAGTTTGGAGCACATTTTATACATTAAGCTTCATTTTTTGATTTTTTTTTTCCCCTTTCAGTTCTGATCCCTTGTCATAAAGCCAGAGTTTATAGGGGAAAAAACTGCAAATACCTATAGTAAGCTTTTCAGCATAGGATTTTTCCTTTGTGTCATCAAATTTTAAGGAGATGTATGTCAGCAAATGGCAAAAACTGATAGGGGGGTATGTTCACCAAAGCTATTCAGGAGTTAAACGTGCTTGTACAATAGCAAAAATGTGTTTGCATGTGCAGAAATGTACAGAACAAATATAAGACCTAATGTAGCTGAATATTTTAAATACTTTCTGTGAAGCAGAAGCTACTCAGTGTCTTTGAAGTCACCATCAAAACTTGGCAAGATCATTAGGAAAGACTGTTCCGCACAGCGTGCACAAACTGAAGTGCTTGAGAAACTGCTTGGAATCCTCCAGGATTTGCTTTCTTTTGAAAATCATGCCCTGGGACTCAGTAATCAACTAAATTAGCTCTGCATAGGCTTTTTGTTGTTGGAAATCAGCCCTGATGGGGCTTTTCATGATGATTAAAGATTTGGTCATAGGTCAGACTCAAATTCCTCAGGAGTACTTTAGAGTTTACCCAGTTTTAAAGACTGAGTAATCAAAAAAAAAAAAAATAAGGCTTTGTATGGTTGTTAATTGTTAATTAATGGCTAAGTATGTTAATTGCATGGCAAGTTTCAACTAAAATTTTACACAATAAAAACATTTCATGTTCATTTCCACTTGCTGAAGCAAAATTTTATGGGAAAGTTACTTTGTCTGTTATCTCTGAAACACTTATATTTAAAACTTTTATTATTTTTTTCCCCCAGAGGATCTTAATTAGACATTAACCATTTAAAACCTTACACTTGACATTTGATTTTTCCAGACTAACCAAAAGGAGGTATATATTTCATGATAAAAGGAGATTATTCCACCAATGTAACAAGTAGCAAGAACTATCATGTGCAGATGCCTTACTCATATGGATAAATGGAATTCTCTCAGATTGCATATGACAGATTAGGAACTACATCTGCAAAAGTTGTTGCTGCCTTAGTGGAGTGGAACTGCAAAGAGCAGATCTCAGATAGTAAATCTTTTCTGGGAATTCTGCCACAAAAACTTCAAGCAAGATCTTAATTTTATTTAAAATGTTCAGAGCTAAGCATCAAACATTCCGCAGACAAAGAACATAGAGAGTAGTTGGGTTTTTGCAGATACAGCAAGTCAAATTCTTTCTCCTGTAAGTAATTACAATTCTAGTAATTATTGACTGTCAATAATCTTGGTGAAGCTTTGCCTCTATACACAAGAAGCAATATCTGATCTGGGTGCTTTTCTGCCCCCCCCCCCCCCTTTTTTTTTTCAGAAAATGGTTTCTGTTTGGATGGTTAAAATATCTGATGGATGGTTTCAAATATCAGAAAAATGCTGTTTAAAATACCAGGCAACTGAATTGTCCATTGTAGTATGATATTTCCAATTGGGATTATTTCAAGGAAAAAGGGTTTTTAATACCTCATGGAATCAGGCTCCTGTTGATTTATGAATACATAGAAACCTAACCACTTCATAAATGAAATGGTCATAGCAGAATATTAATTCTACTATATTTTGGACTTTATTCTCTCATCTACTTTTCCAGTACTCAAGTGTAACAAGTAATTTCAGCTGGAACATATTTGTGTTCACATTTTACTCAGTTCCTGTGAAAGTTCATTATGAAATTTCATTTAATGACCAATTTGGCCTGACCAAAAGAAATGATTGTTTTATAGATTATGTTTGTGTTCAGTAATGGTCAGTTTAGAAACCACTGTCTATCAAACAAAGTCTAAAGAATTTTCTTACTATACTATTTCCTGAAGATTCTAACAGATATTTGAGCAATCTTAGCAATTCCTATGAGTTTGTACCACATAAAAGCTTCCTGGTACAATGGAAGCTGTGTCATCCAACTTGCAGAAATTCTGTTTATAAAATGTCAATAATTTCACACGAGTGAACAGCATAAAGCCCTTCACTGATAAGACAGCCCAGCAAACTTATTAATCAAATCCAAGCCAGTCTCACTGCCAGTGAGCTTCAAGACAAAGTCTAAATCAGATTTTCAGAGAAAACAGAAATTCTAGCAGAATCTCCAAATGACCTAAATGATTTCAGTGTGAGCAACAAAATACTGCCACCTAGGGAGCCAAAGGAAAAGACAATTATCAGTCATTTAAATAAAACCAACCATGAATGGCAGCATAAATTTAACTGGTGTACTTAATTGAGTATAATTGTGAATTTTTTTTTTTCAGTTAAGGAGCCTCCTGCTCCCTTTTTTAAAAAACTCATTATATTTCAATGTATTTTCTTTTGAAGAAATTTTCTTTTTCCATATTTAAAATAAGGGCTACATCACTTATGCTGTGGGGATCACAGTGCACCCTTTGGTTTGGTGTGGCCACTGCACAGGCCACCCACCTGGATTACCTTGCATCCAGTTTTGATGATCTCACAACCTTGCAATAAGCAACCCTGAAATATTCACTTTACAAATTCAGTTTAGATGTAGGAAGTGAGGGCCCTACCAAGTGCCAGTTCTGCAGGTTCCTCCCTTGTACCATCCTGCAGAATTGAAGGACGCCTTTTTGTGGGACAGAGAGCAAAAGGCCTGATAACTACCTTGTAAGCAGTCTGAAAGCCTCTGTTCATGTGCAGTCTTACACAGCTGAAAGAAACTTTGTTTCAAAGGTTTGTGAAGAAAACTCTATTTTATTATTTCATTTTCAGAATTGGAAGGCATATGTTGATTTTGAATAAATGTACAGCAGCTATACTGACTTCTAATAAAGTTGCATGGACAGAAAAAGATCCTTAAAATCTAGCAGAAGTTGTATTTTCATTTTGTGTGATAATCATCATCTCCTTAGAGGCACTTGTGTTCACTGCCAGCTGTCAATGTCCTGCATAATTAAACTTCTGGTTCCATTAAAACCCAGTGTGAACAGTTCGCGTAAGAGCCAAAGAGTGGAGAAGATGTATTGACATATTACATCATGATTATTTGACAATATGACAACAAATCAGAGTTCTCTCCAGTAAAAAAGAACCCAACAAAACAAACAACTTATTCCAAGCAGTCTTTATTTCATTTCACACAAAGCTGAATTTGATTTCTTCTTTCCCAGGGTGGCCTCTTAAAATGCACTTTAGGTAAGAAAAATTCATCAATAAATGTGATAATTCAACCAACCATATCTTTTATGCCTAGAAACTCTAAAATCAATAGATGCCAAAGGATGGCTTCCTTTGAAAGCAACCAGAAGGAAGGTAGGTGCTATTTTCAGAATTGTTACACTACAAAGTTAGCTTTTATGGATGGTCATGCACTCATTTCAGAATTGTTGCATTACAAAATTAGCTTTTATGGATGGTCCTGATACATCTCTCATCCGGGTTGCTATTTTTCTTGCATTTTCCCCACTGACATTGCTGATGCTCCTCATGATACTTCTTTTGAAAGCCATTTCCTTTTCTGCTGATGCTACTGATTCTGCTGAGCTAATGAAATTGGTGTGGTCGCTGCTAATGGTCCTGAACGGTTGCTTCTCTTCCTTTCCCAAGTATTTATATTCTTATTCTGATTTTACACCCCCTAGGGTCCTGGGAAAAAAGAGAAAAAGTGGTACGCCGGTAAGTACCTCACGGCCATTGTGAGGCCGTGACACAAACGACAAGGGGGATGATTAGCGGGAGCTTCGCAACTCTCCCTGAGCTCCAGACCGTCCCAGAGCAGGGGCAATTCCTCGTACCGCTTCCTTCCTCCGGCACCAGAAAGGGGAAGCGCTGGGGCGGCTGCGGGTCTGTCACGCTTTAGGCGGCAGAGCTTTCCCTCATGCCAGCAGCCTGGCAGAGCTGCGGAGTCGGTGTCACAGAGACTGGGCTGGGCTGCCGAGCCCCAGCCGAAAACCAGGAAAGCTCCCAAAGCCCCCGTGCCTCCGAGGCCAGCCCTGCCTCACCCAGCCCGACCGGCTCAAGCTGCCGGGAGTCGGAGGAAAGGGGGGACCGAACTCCCCGTCCCGCCGCGGGCATCGGGCCATCGCGGCGCGCCCCGCGGGGCCCACCCTCAGCGCTTTCTCAGCCACGGCACCGCCGCCCGGCGCCGACCCCAGGGCGCGGCGGGCGGACGGAGGGAAGCAGGGAGGGGCGGCGGAGCGGCGCCAGCGCTGTCCCGCCTCCTCCTGCGGAGCCCCGACTCCCCTCCGCCTCCATTTCCCGGCGTGCGGCGCGGGCGCGGGGCAGGAAGTCCCGTGCGCCTGAGTCAGGGGCGGCCGGGCGGCCGCTGCCTGGATCGGCGGCGATGGCGCTGGAGACCCTGTCCCCGGACTGGGAGTTCGACCGCCTCGACGACGGCTCGCAGAGTGAGCACCCGCGGAGGGCGGGCCGGGCGGGGCCGGGCCGGCGGAGTGCGGCGGGAGCCGCCTCGGAGCCACCTCGGAGCGGGGGGAGGCGCGGGCTGAGCAGAGCCTGCTCCCCCTGAACCGCCCCGCTGCATCTCCGCCGGGAACGGAAGGGAGGGGGGGACGGAGGAGGAAGCAGTCGCGGGAGCTGAGCGGGGTCGCTCTCCCCGCCCCGCGGACTCTGCCCCGCGCCCCCGCCCCCAGCCCAGTGCTGGTCCCCCTGCGGCCCGGCCTGCAGTAGTGGGCGGCCGCCGTGACCTTCTTTGCTCTCACTACCTTCTCCGTAGCTGTCGAGGTTGTTTTAGGGTGGGGGGAGTAGCTTTTACAGCCCTTCATCCTTTGCTCCCTCGGGGGAGTCGTCTGCGGTGCCCCCCGTGCGGCGGGGAGGGTTAGGCTGCTTTGTGCCGCCCTGTCTTTTCTCGCACTGACGGGGCTTGTCGTGGGAACGGTGTTTCTTTCCTTCCCGGTCATTTCTTGTGGCTCACAAATTTTTGCAGTGGCTTCCTTGGTTATTCAGAGAAGTCACATCAAGATATGTTGTGAGCAGTTAGTTGTATTCAGCTTTCATTGGTAAAGGCTCTCTGTCACGGGAGGTGGGCGGTCATTTGTAGTTTCACCTTTAAAATAGAATTGAATTAGATCTTCTAAGCGATGCCGAAGTCTTTCACGGTGGATTCGTATGCCCGTCAAAATACACGTTTTATTCAGCCTGTGGAGGTGACCTAGTTTCTAAACAGGGAATTTATATGGTTGTCACACTGTAATACACGCTGTAAATTGAACTGTGCCAAGTTAATTATACCAGGTGTTGCTGTGGAAATATGTCACTCGTGGACCAACTGTTTCACATATAATGTTATCCCAGGGGATGATACTATTTATGTCATGTTCGGATAGTCCGGTTTCAGTGGAAACAGGCTGTCCTGAGCAGAGCTTTTTATCAATTCTCTAGCTGTGGAAAGGAAAATGTAGCTTTTACTCAAAATGCCAGCTCTCCGCTAGTTTGACTAGGACTTGAAATGAAACTCCAAAAAATTTACATGACTTAATATGCCCTGTTATCACCATCTCAAGGGTGAAGAAACAGGCTGATCTTCCATCCAGAGCAGCACACAGTGTTCTAGAGAAAAGCCAAAGAATAATCGTGTGACTTGAAAGGCATTTTTTGTTCTTGTTGTCTACTTTTGCTTTGCATTGCTAACATTTAGCAATTACAACTTTCTCAACTGAGAACATAAGATAAGTCTAGTTTGTAAGATCTCTGTCCTAGATGTGCATGGCTATGACGCTTGCAAATCTTACTGCCAGTGACTTCATTGAATATTGATATTGCTGATTTTGGAAGAAGTTAAGATTGAGGCATCTGCTGCTGAGTTGATCTCTTGCACTGTTCCAACTATAATGCTTTAGTTTTATCACCTGAGGGGAAACTAAATCAAACTTTCTTGTAAACACATTAGACCTTATCAAGCATGTATGCTGCTCTGAAGAAAAGGATGATATTTGCTTTCTATGATTTCATTTTCTTCCTCTGTGTGAGTCAGTTTATTTAGGAAAAATGTTCTGCATCTTAGAAAGCTTCTCTTATCTCCCAGGTAATTTTTTACCTGTGGAACTGCCTATCTCTGGCTAGCTAAGAGCTTCCACTCTCTTGTCTCACTAAGAAAGTGAGAAATTATTCCTGTGTCTTATTTTATAGGTAGCAAATTGATGGCTGTCAATAATTAAGTATTTGGAAGTATTTCATGAGTATACTGTTGCTCAAATCCATCATTTGTCTGCTGGAAGGGTGACAGTCAGTGAATTTCTAGCAGAGTGCTGTTGTGAGATTTTGTTTGAGAAATGCTCAGTGTTTTTGTTTCATAGAAACTGATTTAAACAGCAATGCCAATTTCCTACTCTTGTATGACTTTGAAGTTTTTTCTGTTCTTCCTTTAAAGCCCCAGTGCCTGTCTGGTTTTTTGTTGTCAGTTTGTCTTTTGTGTGAAGGGAGGAGATGTGATGGGGAAAGTACCAGAGCATACCTCTTTAATGTCTCCCCTACTCTGGATTTTGTAGCAGTAAAGCACTGAAGCTGACATGATGGCTGGTTAAAATCCATTCAACGGGGCTGTGGATCTATCAGTGTTTTACTGGTTTGCTGCAGCAGAGCCTGCAGAATATGCACTGGAAAGAACCTGAAGGATGAGATGAACTTGATGGAATAGAATTGTACAATGATACAACTTAAGGGCTACACATCAGTGCTTGGAGTGCTGCTGATGGAGAGTGTTTTACTCACTTCTCCTACATGAAATTCATTCTCCTGATCTTGTCAATGCCTGTGCTCTGTCTAGGCTGCAGGTACTGCTAGGACTGAACGGCGCTAATGCCATTATTGTGGGGGAGTGTTCTGTGCTCCTTGGGTAGGCTTTGCAGTCTGCATGCCTTTATGGTTGGCATTGCTGCTACTTTCAAAGTACTATCTTAAAATTAATTCAGTCTTCACTGCAGTCATTTCTCCTTCTCAGTCTCAACCTCCCTACGCGTAGTCCTTTTCATCTTTTCCTTATCAATTTGTCTTTATTCATTCTTCCTTTTCTGGCTGGTGCAGTTTCTCAGATATTTTTGTTTCTGCAAAAAATGTTTCAATGATGATTGATTCAGCAGTGCTCTCCCACTGAAGTAGAAATCAGCTACCATTTGGCTCAGTTGTTTGCAAAGACAATGACTAAGAGGTTGAACATGCAGAATAAAAGAATATATTATTTTTAACTTCTAGGCAAGTCCACTTGCTGAAATGCAAAAAGGGCACCTATAAAGCTACGTGACAGCTGAATTCTTGTGTAAGAAAAGTTCAGTTGTCCAGTTGACCTTCATTCTCTAACTTTTTTTAGATAATCCTATTTTCAATGAATAGCAGATGATCACAAGCTGTTAGATTTGTTATCTAGTGATGGGAAAGGCGCTTTAGTTTTCACATGAAAAAAGATTGTACTTCCTGAGTGTAGGAGCCTTGAACATTTACTCTGTCGTTCAGATTGTGCAGCTAAGTCAGCAATTATGTATAATTTGGGGAAGAGTGTTAATATGGGAAATAAAAAAGATCAGGATAGAGAGCATGAAACTGTTTTGCACCAATTGCCTTTCGATTTACTTTGCTACTTAAGACCGCTGTTGCTTTTGTTTGACCAGCTGAATGTTAGCCTTTGAACCTGTTTGTCCCTTTGAACCTACTTGCCCCTGACACTAACAGGATAGCTATGCATTTCAATGCCCAGCAGAAGAAAAATTCTGCCTGAGAAGAGTGAATTTGAAAGTGTGAGGAAATTACTAAAAGCCATAAGCTTTCCGTGTAATGGTCAAATAACTCACTGAGAGATACCAGGGAGAAATGGAAAGTGGATTGCTGGAAATTCAACTGCCACTCAGGCTGAAGTGATTAGACCCATTGCCTCAAAGTTCTTATATAATTGCATTTGTACTGGTTCAGCTGATGGGTAGGGTCACCTGCTGTGCTGCAATTTCCACAGTAGTTTCTTTGCTCAGCACCTTATGTGATTATTAAGGTCTTAGTAGTAACAATACACGTACCTTGAAAAAAAATAATTTTCTGCATACTGCTTAGATGTTCGAAACTCTTCAAGTAGTATTTGAATTTCTTTTAAACCAACACTAAGTTATAGGATTGTTTTTAAACAAATAAGAACTTTGCATTAAATCTGCATTTTATTAAAGAAAAATGCCACAGCAAAAAGAAGAATACAGGACTAAAGTTAAATAGCAAGATATTGAATGTTTTTAATAACATTTTTTGAAATTGCAGTTTATTGAATTGTCTGTAAAACTGTATGATGTTATCAATTCTCAGAAATTCATGCTGAAGTGCAGTTGAAGAGCTACGGAAAATTTCTTGAGGAATATACATCTCAGCTGAAAAGAATTGAAGATGCTTTGGATGACTCTGTTGGAGATGTTTGGGACTTCAGTCTTGATCCCATTGCTTTAAAGGTCTTCATATATTTAATATACATTGCATCTGTTACTTTCCTAGTTTGTCCTTTCCTTCAAAACCTCCTAAGTAAAAGCTTGATGCATTTTTGCTCTTAAAATTTTGACTTGTGTCTTTGAGAAAACTATCCAGTACTAGTTTAATTATCAAATAATTAATAAATTGGTGCATATCATATGGGAAGAAGCTTTCACATGATTAGTTTCTAGTCCTATGGTTACTACCTGAAGTTGAATGAATTTCTAATTCTTCATGTGTTGGGAAGGCTGGTTGCAGCAGATGTCTTCCCTGTGACTGTTAGTGTTTTTATCTGGGGGCCTAATGGCCTTGGTGCAGTATTGGCTGTTTTCTTGGTCTCCTCTGTGGAGCATTAGCTTTTCCTCTTCACTGAATTTGCAGACATAATTTAAAAGCACTTTTGTTGCCATATGAAACTTGTCTGTGCTGAAGACGCACTCTCAAGCAGTCATCTGTCTGAATAATTTGAATAAATTATGTATAGTACTGCACAGTACTGCATGTTTATGGATTAGTCAAAATCAGGCTGACTTAAGTACAAATTGCCAGTGCCTGCGCACAGGTGTACTTTCTGCTTCCTGTTTCCAGCATTTGGAATTTAATAATGTTTTAGTTTTCCTGAGCTGTTTTTCTCCTACATATGCCATAATGATTGTGCTTTTGCTTTACAAGTTTTGTAAGTAAATTGTTGAAAATGCTATATAATATACCTTGGTATTTGTCTGTCTGCCTAAAGTGAAAGGAAAGGTATTTCCATATGAACATGAAGAGTGAAGGGCTCCTCCAGTGCAGGCTGGCAGTCAATAAGAGAGCAATTGTGGCTCTCTTATTACTGACCCTATTTGAGATTAAACTGGAGGGAATACTTGCCTAGTTGGATGAATGTATTTTTGACTAATGTTTATTTAAAGTTGTTGATTTTTTGTTTCTGTTTGGTTGTTTTGTGGTTTTTTGTTTGCTTTTTTTTAATTCTAGCTTTTGCCATATGAACAGTCCTCCCTACTGGAGCTCATAAAGACAGAAAACAAGGTAAGCACTTTATGCTTAAAGGGAAAAAAAGTTATTCAACCTCAGTCCAAGCCCTCTAAATGTGAACTTGTTTGTAATCTGTGTGATTTTTTTCCTCATTTTGAGTCTAGGTTCTAAACAAAGTTATTACAGTGTATGCTGCTCTTTGCTGTGAAATCAAGAAGTTAAAATATGAGGTAAATTCAACTGACTTTTATTATTATATATGAAAAGTTTTGCAGTTTGGCATGCTGCTGATATATGCATTTATTTTTAACAATAAAGAAACAAGACATGTCTAAATAATTTTGTAGCTTGATTACATATATCCTATTTATTAAAAACCAAATTTCTGCTTTTGTTGTTAGGCAGAAACTAAATTTTATAATGGCCTCCTGTTTTATGGAGAAGGAGGTAAGTAGCTTCTTTTTCTGTAAACGTGTGTAGTTTTATATTATTGCTTCAGGTTATATTAAATGCTACAATTACTGTAATTTTATTATACAGATATATGCTTTCTCTGTGATGCCACCAAATAGAGAACTTTGAGCCTATAGGGATATATGTTAGTGTCTTGTAGCTATCCTGAGTTAGCTTAAGATAAGGTTTCTCTGTAAAGCCCTGCAGTATGTGTTGTTACACGAACAGGAAATTTTGTTGCAGCCTTGTTTACATGGGAAGTAGGGAGTGTGAGCTCCCTACATAGAGCTTGTCTGCTGTAGCAGCTATTTTGCAAGGTATGGCACTGAAAACATGTTTTTCACATGTAAACACATCCTAAACCAACTTACTTCCTTTTGGAGCTACATTTGACATCGGTTGTAGTTAAACAGTAAATCTGTGATTTAACTGAAGTAAAACAATGAAACCATTAATAAATAACTTGGCCCAAGCCCTGGCCTCTTCACTTATGCAATTGGTATTCCAAGACAAGTTGGAGTATGTTGATATCACCTTCCCTTTCAGTGCAGGTAACTCATACTACATGTTCAGACCATGTCATAAGAGGGGGCCCAAGTCATCATAAGTCAGTTCACAAATGGTGAGACACTGCTGTAGGTGACAGTTTTTTGCCTTGGAGTTAAAACTGGTAACTCCTGAATGACTTGGGGTACTAGTGTGGGAATAAGCACAGATCTTTGTCATACGAGACATCAGAAATATCAGGGAATGTGAAATCTTTGAGCTTGGGGCTGTTTATAATTGTTTTAAGTGCTATATAAGATAACTGTTGTGCTTAAGGAGCATAGAAAAGTGGGGGATTTGTTAGCTTGTTATGTGGGAGGTTTTTTGGGGGGTGTGTGTGTTTGGTTGTTTTCCCTTTTTTCTTAGCAGACTTACGTGTCTTATCAGATATGGTTTTAAATATTTTAGAGTCATATGCTGCCAAAATGGTACTAGGAGATCCTTCAGAATTTTCCATGTCTCTAGTGTGAAAAAACCAGAGTATAGCAGATTATTATATTACAGCAGCAATTTGTTCCTGATGGGTATTGTGCAGAGAATGCTTGGAAATGTCAGGAACTGAGAGGTCAGCCTTCTGAGGATTAAGTAGGAATGCAGTAATTATGTTCCTTATTTCCATATCCCTACTTGTAGCATTTTCTTTGATAACAGCAAGCTTGCTTACTTTAAACAACTGGCAAAGTTACTTGCTCAAGGATGGTTGAAATTTAAACCAATACTATGCTGGCTTTTTCTATCTATGTAAAGAGAACTTTTTGCCCCATCTTGTCATTGCAGTGGCTAGGACTAGTCTAGGAACTTCAGGTAGTGGGGTAGGGTTTTTTGGAACATACACTGAAGAGATTAAAAGTTGCATAAAATGTGGAAATGGGAAGCAAAGCAATGTTTAGTATTCTGTCCCAGAGCTCCATGTTGGAGAAAAATGGAGACTCCTTTAATCTCTGACAGCTGTAAAAGAATATATTGTATGTAGCAAGAAGACCTGCATTTCTTAGGTAAACTTGTAATTTTAAGTGAGCTCTTCTTGCTCAGAGTGACTCAGAAGAAAAATCTCAAGTCTAGAGCATCTATCTGTTGTCGCATTAAAAAGACAGTATTTTGTCAGGTGATGTTCAAACCGCTCCAAATGACTGAAACACTTTGGCATGGCTGATGTAATTATTGTAGTTCTGTGTTCTGTGTCATACAGATAATGCTGTGAAGCTATGGTGGTAAGCCTGTTCTTTTGTGCAGAAGGATATGTAGGAAAAAAAAAATCTTTCTAGTTAATCATGTAGTATATTCTCTCCATAAAAAACATCTGGATGTTTCTTGCAAGATAAATAACTAGTATTTTCATGCAAATTTCTTAAAAATAGAAACATTTACATGAAGTTACATAATACATATGCCCTTAAAGAATTATGGGGTTTATTTTTTTTTCTTTCAGATGAAGAAGACTTTTCCCAGCTTTGTATCTAATTTATAAACCATGTAGTTTTTAATGAAAAAGAAACTCCAAAAATAAGTCCACCTTAGCAAAGCAAAATTAGGAGGTTTTGAGGCTCCATCAATACACTTATAATAGTGCACTCTACTAGTATGACAAATAAATGGCTTGGAGGGCAAGATTCAGTGTTAGTTTAACAGGTACAACACAGGCTTTAGAAACTGTTGACAAATGTTTCTCTTTTAAGCCACAGATTCCAGCATGGTGGAGGGAGATTGCCAAATACAGATGGGAAGATTTGTTTCTTTCTTGCAGGTAGAGTATGTTTTGATTGTTTGACAGCAATATAATCTTAATTTTACTTGCAAAATGCCATATTTTACAGTCTGCCATATCCCGTTTGCATTTTGCTGAAAGGCATAGCAGTCATCTGATATGTTGCTATGTTTTGCCTGCAGACCAGCTGATGTATCACACATTGTTTGGGGATTTTTTTATACTTCTCTCTGGAAGTCTAATGAGAGAAGGAATTAGAAATTACTTTAAAATACTTCAGTAGGAGAAGATAAATTGAGGTTGCTTTCATCCGTAGTTAAAGATAACTGAGTTTAGTTAGCAAGTTCTGGTGTTTATTGAACATTGGAAATGGGTTGATTGTTTTATATATTTGGTTTTTTTTTAGCTGGTAGAAAAAAACAAAATCAAAGTATGTACCTGAAAAAAATTGCTTATGTTTCCTTCAAACATTTTTGGAAGATCACTCCTTTCAATGAAAACAGGATCTGTTTTTATTCTGAGGAATACCTGTGCTCTTGGGATTCAGTCTATTGTGGAGTTTTTTGTCCTTAGTATAACTTAAGCAACTGTCTCATTCCCAAAAATGTTTCTATTTTTATGCAATATTGCTTGTAAGGAGTAGATGTGGTGAAGTAGAGAATATAGAGGAAGCTTCCAGAATATTTAAATAAATTCTGGTTGACCAAGGGTTAAAATTTATGTTCTGATTCTGCAGCATGACACTAATCATTGTCGTGACAAGACAAATGCTGTGTAGGAAGTAATTTCTCAACTTCCTTTACTATGCTGAAGTGCAGTGAATTGTTAGGATCACTCATGTTTTCTTTCTCATTTTCCAACCTCTTTGTCTTACCAGCTTTGTAGGTTTCATCCTTCATTCTCTGTTTTGCTTATGAAGTTTGTTCTTTTTCAGCAGTTGGATTGTCCTAAATCTGTTCAGTGTTCTACGTCCCTAGATTAGGAAATGCTGTTCTGGTCAGTGTTATAAGCATATCCCCAGGGGTGGTGTGAAAATATGAAGTTAACAAAAAGGTGAAAAGTTGCTTTCATAGAGCTAATCACCATGTATTGGTTTCTTGGCTCTTCTGGGCTTTCTGGATTAGCTAGATGCAGTAGCCTCAAATTTGCTAGGTCAGAAAGTTTTTTTAAAGCATTATCAAAATAATGCTCTGAAATATTAGTTTATTACAGTCTTTTTTGTATTATGTAGCTGCTAATATACATGTGCTGTTGAACTGGACTTCTTTCCAGAAATTTTAAAATGGCAGCTAATGCTGCCTCCCCAGGAAACATGATCTCATCTGTCTATTAATTCATTCTTCTGTTGGCTTATTTCAGCTGCACTTGTTAGAGCAGTACAATTTTAAGAAGTAATGTTTTGTGAAAACTGGTGACTAATAGAAGGCAGAAGCCCAAATAGGATCTATTTTTGATGGAGAGGAAGACAGAATTCAGCTGTTAGCTAGTCTCCTGGCTGGCTGACTGTTCATCCAGTGTGAGCTGTCTGCTATAAAGCCATCTACATGCAGACTGGCTAGACTCATCACACACTGACATTTCCCTGATGGGATTTGTAAGGTAAATTAATGAGCAGATATTACTGCAGTTAAGGGAAACTCATATTAATTTATCCTGTTGTTCAAGGAATGCCATGTTAAAATCCATTGTAGAAATTAAGATGCTTCTTTACATAGTCAGAGTTGACATGTTCTTACTCATTTTGTGTTACATAACCAAGCCTAAGTTCTGCCTTCTTCAGGCAAACCTTTCAAAGACATTGACTTTCTTTGTTTTAAAGCAATATTCTCTGGCTTATCACTCTTACAGTAAGAGCTCCTATGGTAATTTCTAATTTGAATTTGGCTATTACCAGCATCCAGAGTGTGACTCTTGAATCTAGTGGGGAAAAAGCACAACCTCTGCTGGATTTTGTCCCTGAAAGTACTTGGGATCTGTTGTCAAGTCACTTGTTGCTGTCTTTGATAAATTGAACCAATACTATAAAGGGTCAGAGTTGTACTGGAAGCTTGTGTTTGGTAGTTTCTTAGCTTAGTCCCAGATCCTTTTTCAGAGCTGTTAGTAGGATATTTTCCATCCTGCTGTAAATCTGTCCACTGACTTGGGTTAGGGATGTAGTTGGAGCTTTGGCTGCCTATTCTGTAGTGTATGTTCAGGGGTTTTTTTTGTGTAATGACAACTTGTCTATGAGGAGGATCTATACATTTATATGCATTTTGTTTTCTTGTATTTCAGGAGCTGTCTTGCTTTGTTACCCGATGTTATGAAGTGGTGGTGAATGTAGTGCATCAGCTGGCTGTTCTGTATACCAGCAACAAGTAATTATTTTCTAAAATGCTGTATTGTTACTATGTAGAGTTAAATGTTTAAAACATTAATGTTCTGTTTAAGGCATAGTCATTTTTGGAATATTGTTGTCTAGAGATAGAGTGCTTTGCTGTGTAAGTTTCATAAACAGTTATGGAAATGGTTTTGTTTTGCTTTCAGAAAAGATAAGTGCTTGTATATAGTGAGATGCAAGGATGTTAGTGTTTGTCATTTTTAGTCTTTATATTTGAGAAATATTGCTGATTTTTTTATCCTTGCTCTGTTTGAGAGGCTCCTCCTGTTTCTTGATACATAGCTTAAAAATCAAATCACTTCTACAGTCTAATTTGAAAATGTAAATCTTGGCATATATTTTTCACAGAACAGCCATGGTTTTAACATCTGAAGTTTAGCTTGGTAAGGGATGTTTGGTTTAGCTCCTTTGAAAACTGTGAGGAAGGTTTAGTTCTGAACAGGATTGTTGGAGTTAGCTTTGAATACCTCTGCAGGACTCTCAATTGTTTCCCCATCCCCCAATAGGATAGCATCATTCTTCTCAGTTTTATTTGTTGCTTTTATTTTTGACTTATACCACAGCACAAGGCAGACTTCCTGTGTGGTGTTGGATGTGTCGCTTGGTCATGGCTTGAGTAGATACAAAGTGGTTTTATTTTCTGGGTGTGTAAAGGCTATTCACATAACTAAAGTGGGAATTGCTGACACACCTGTGCATTGAATACACTTGGTTGTTTCAACCAGTCACATGCTGTCTCTTTAAAAATAAAGTTTTAAATTTGATCAGAGCATACAGATTTCAAACAGTATATACTTTTCATCAGGTTTTGATGTTCTTTTGTTTCCTGAAGTTACTGTGTTAATGAAGAAAAATGTACCCAGAACACAGAGAACACACCATGATACAGAACTGATAAATGTGATCTGTTCTAAGGATTAAAAAGGCATTAAAATACTGATTTTATTTACAGGAATGCACCTAAAATTATAGAGACATCTGGAGTTCATTTTCAGGTGGGAATGATTTGGAACCCTTTTGCTTATGTGAATATATATAGCTCTTGATTAATCCTGAGAAAGACAGCATGAAAGTGACTTTAGAGAACGGCTTTCAATTTAAAGGTTTTATTTTATTAATCAGCTTTTTCTGACCTTTGTATGGGAAGGCCTGGTGTCTCCATGTCTGTCATATTCTAGATATCTTAACAACAAAGTGTTTGCATGCTCCTTTATTGCAATGTGTGCCTTGGCATATAGACTATTTAAAAAATTGCGTCTTCAGTGTCAAGATAGATCAAGGAATTTAATTTGTGTGCAGACATCCCTTTAATATTTCTTGTGTCACTACAAGTCAAATCTTAAAGCTGCTAAGCCACAATTTCTCCTGTTTAACTCTCTAACTGATATCTTGTTGGCTGAAAATGCATTGAAAGGAACTGAAATTTTATGTGCCTCATATGACTGCAGTAAACTTTCTAATAATTACAGTCCTTTTCTTTCTTTTTTTTTCCCTTCACGAACAGGCAATGTATGAGCATCTAGGAGAGTTGCTCACAATCTTGATAACTCTGGATGAAATAATTGACAATCATGCCACACTGAAAGATCACTGGACCATGTATAAGAGGTGTGTCTCCGATGTGAAAAATACTTCCACAAATTAAGCCATAAAAGTATATGCATCTGTCTGTGTTCCAAGAAAGTCAGTGTGGGAACATGGATTTTGGTAGTCTCTCCAGAAATTTGTGGAAGAGCAGGGCTAAGCTCCCACAGTGTCCTTCTAAAGGCACCAGTAAATATTTTGTCTGTTTGAGTATGAGTGTTGCATTTTCAGTGCAGGGTAGGCATCTTGGCAAATAACGTAATAGTTGGTGGGATTTCAAGAATATTCAGTAAGAAATTTAGTTGTGTAAAGAACTGAGCTAAGACTATCCCTGTCCATACTGATCATGGGAATGGGCATAGAGCTTTAAAAAGGGATGGTACCTTAAGTAAAAGCTGAAGAGTCAGCAATTATAAAGGTGGCTGAATTAGTGGAATATTAACTCTGTCCTTGAAAACCCAAGTAGTTACTCAAATGCAAATTGTTTATACAGTCTGAGTGTATTTTGGGGGGTTTTTTGGCTTTTTGGTTGATTGGTTGGTTTTTTTATTTGTTGGTTTGATTTTTGTGTGGGGGTTTTTTGTTTGTTTGGTTTGGTTTGGTTTTTGTTTGTTTTTGTGGTTTTTCTTTTATTTTGGGGTTGCTGCTAAGGGCAGGAGGGGCGAATTAAAACGTCTTATCAAAATAGTGCAGGATATGATAAAACTGTGACTATGTTTTAAGTGTGCTGCATGTGTGTGTTCCACATCTACCCCTCACAGGCTGCTAAAATCTGTCCATCATAACCCTTCTAAGTTTGGGATTCAAGAAGATAAGCTAAAGCCATTTGAAAAACTGCTGTTAAAACTGGAATCCCAGTTACTTGATGGAATGATATTTCAGGTAATGAACTTCATATTCCCCAGTATGATAAAGGAAGCTTACATGAAAGCAAGACTCTTTTCAGAATGGTTAGTTTGTTTGTATTTTGGTTTTGTTCCAGTCACAGTGATGTGTGAATTTGGCTCTTGGATCTGTGCCTGGGACAAAAAAGGATCTTACAACAGAGCCTTTCTTGCACTTCTCGTGTGCTTCAACTGTGCCAAGCTTTGAATGATAGCAGTGAATGCTGACTGTTTTGCTGAACTAGAGAAACACAGACAGCTTGGCATTAGGACTGTGTATTATCAGAATTCTGCTTTGTCCGCATAATAGTGAGCAGGTTTACATAGCATAGGTCTTTATTTTAGCTGCAAATTAATTAGTTTCCACAATAATCTTTAAAATTTAAAATATGTTGAGTATGACCTGTCATTAGAGACCACTGTGGTGGTACATACCCCTGGATCATTCAGCAATACAGGTGGATGAGAAGGATTTCATTACATTTTCTGTGTAGTTAAATTAAACTTTATTAAATTCATACAAGAACCCATTTCTTTGCAAAAGTGTATATTATAGACATTGAAATGGGATGTTGTGGCATAGTGGCCAGATGATAATGTTGTTGAACCTGTTCAAAGCAGAGTCAGTTGCTTGGGTGGTGCCATTACATCTTAAATGGCATTAGGAAAAAATTGTTTCGACCTTCAAAAGGAAATTGTAGGTAAATAATTAAGCACAGTTTGGCTTATTCTTTCAAAGGACAATGCTACCAGCTATCCATTTTTCATGTTGTAGTTCCCTAATGCTGTTTAAGTACAAAGACTTAATTATAGGTTTGAGACATCAATACGATTTGACTGGAATTTATTCAGGAAGTTTCCTCTCCTGTCCTGCAAATGCCTCTTCCTAACAAAAATTCATTAAAAATATTAGATGCAGTTCTAATAAAGACTTTTCTAGTCTCTTTGTAAATTATGGAATGTGTCTCTATTTTTTGACTGTCATGAGGTTTTGGGAGCTTTTTTAAACTGCCAGCAGTAGAGTGTGATTTTATTCTGCAAGGCCATGAGCCACATCCTGTAAGTGACTTGTGTGATAATATTGATTAAAGGACAGTTAGTAACAGGTTATAATGTGATAATAAAAATATGCAACTATTTTCTTAGCACTAGCTCATCAAATGGCTTCTTTAAAAATGCTCCTTAAAGGAAATGGGAAAATAAATAAAATGGGGTTTGGAATGTCAAGTGTAAGAGTGTTTTAATATTTTCTGGTTTTATATTTAAAAATGTAAGCATAGTTAAGAATATGTATGTCATAGTTCAGAATATGTATGTCATAAAAAGTTAAGGCTTACTTTAGGTTAGTGTTAAATCGGTGTGCTCTTCCAGTATTCTCTTGAAAACCAGTATTCTTTCAAGGTCCAAAACTCATGGCATTATCTTGATATATTGATATTTCCCCCCCCCCCCCCCCCTTTTTATTCAGGCCTGTATAGAGCAACAGTTTGATTCTGTAAATGGTGGAGTGTCTGTGTCAAAGAACAGCACATTTGCTGAAGAATTTGCTCATATTCTTCGTACATCTTTCTCAAATGTCGAAGCCAAACTTGGTAAGGCAAGCTCATGCTTTTCCAGACAGACAACTTCACTGTTTCTCAAATTGTTTATATTGTTTGTGTGGGAGTAAAATTCACAGGGGTGTATTTTTCAGGTGAACCTTCAGAAATTGACCAGAGAGATAAATATGTGGGCATCTGTGGCCTGTTTGTATTGCATTTTCAGATTTTTCGGACTGTAGACAAGAAATTTTATAAGTCATTGTTGGATGTCTGTAAGAAGGTAAGTGCTTTATTCTTTTGTCTTTCAGTAATGAAGTAGATAATTTCCTGAGTTACATAGTGTAGCACAGTGTTGGGAAAAGAAAGAACACAAAAATGTCTGAAAACAGAGTTAAAAATTTTCCACCTTTTATAACACTCCCCTGCTATTTTCTTTTAAAGATGGTCTAAAATTGGTGCACTCACATAGCAGCAAGGTAAAATAAACTTACCATTTCTATTGCAATCTTTCTTCTCAAGATTAATATGGCACTGAAGACAAGAATCTCTTTGAGTTATGAATACTCTGGTGCTGAATAAATGCTTTGGGTTTTGACTGTGACTAGAAACATTGGTTTTGGAAGACCTCTAAATGCAAAGTTGAGTGGGATGTTTTCATATGGGATGGTATGAAGAAATTATTAAATTTTCTAATATTGTTTAGAATCACTGAGAGTGGTTATAATTTTGCCCATGGTGTCCTTAGTGAACATCCAGGGGAACTTTTTTAATATCAATGCAATACTCTGTAGAAAACAGTTACACAGAAATAAACTGAGCTGTCTTAATTGTGTTTATTGCTACTTGGTAGTATTTCCCCCTCCTTTGTTTTTTTTCTTCCCAGGTACCAGCCATTACATTAACAGCTAACATTATCTGGTTTGCTGACAATTTTCTGATTCAGAAGATTCCAGCTGCTGCCAAACTACTGGACAAGAAAAGTATTCATACAGTTAAAACACAAAGGGAGAACTTTCTACAGCAGAGGGCACAGTCACTTACCAAGTATGCATCCTAATACTGCCTCATGATGCTATTTGGCAAATAGTTTTTGAGCACGTGGACTTGGGCTTTTTCATTCAGTGTAGTAGCATGTTCTGTGGTGTCTCTCAGTGGTGTTAGTCACTTGTTCCACTTCACTGCAGCAGTGCGTGTGTGTGTGTGTTAGGGTTGGCACAAAAATTTTGGTCAAAACTAAACTGCATTTCATGTCATGCTTTCAGAAAAATATGTATTATTACACCAAAATAGCAATGCTCCTAGCAGTTCTAAATATTTGTTTCAGTTACTTCTGTTTCTATATTTTCAAATTCCCTTTTGTTTTTTAAACTAGTGTCTAGTGACCTGGGCTGCTTTGTTTTCTATTAGGGCTCTCTGCTTTCTATGTGTTTATGGAGGTAAGTTGCTAGTAGACTTATAGTGGAGCTTTCCTCTGCTTGGTGATACTTTCTTTGCAAGGTTTTCTTTCTTTGTGAATTTTTTATTGCTTGTTTAATGGTCTTTGAAATTATCTGTTTTTGAAGAAAGCCTCTCTTGTTTTGTGTTCTGCATGTAGTGTGTAGCTCACTTCATTGTCTTCTAAAATATGCTTAAAGATGAGATGGAATATTTTTAGCTGTTAGTCTTAAGAACAAGTGTCCTGCATAGGAAGATAACAGGGCTAAGGTTGGTATGTTTGAGAACAAAACAAGAAAGTGCAAACTGGGGTCTGTGGAATGGCAATAAAAACTTAGGTTTTGCACTTTGTCTTCCAATAAGCAAGCTGGAAGAACTGAGTTGGAGGCAGAGGAGGGAAGGGGGGAAAAAGCAGCTCTGTGCCTGATTCTCTGGCAGATTATTTTCAATTCTGCCCTGCTTTCTTTTTCAACCCACTTTTTCCCAGCCCTGATTCTTTCCTGGGCTTTAATTCCTAGGTAGGGCATAATTGCACTGCTGCTTTGCTTCTGGTCTTGGGCAGTGGTACAACTCTTAAGATTAAGAAGAAGTTCAGAAAAACATCTTGGTATTCATATGCATTTCACAGAAACATAGAATCATTTAACTTGGAGAAGGCCTGCAGGATCACCAGTTATAACTCAGCAGTGCCAAGTTCACCACCAAACCATGTCCCCAGGGCCCAGATCTGCACATCTTTTAGATACCTCCAGCAATGGTGATCCAACCCCTTCCCTGGACAGCCTGTTCCAATGTTTAATAGCCCATTTGGTGAAGAAATTTTCCTAATCTTCAATCTAAACCTCCTCTTGTGCAGTTTTCTCTTGGGCTGTCATTTGTTACTTGGGAGAAGAGACCAGACCCCACCTCACAAAAATCTGCTTTCAGGGAGTTGTAGAGAGCAGTGAGGTCTCCCTGGCTCTCCAGGGAGAACACCCTCAGCTCCCTTGCAGGCCTTATGCTCCTTCCCCAGTTTTGTTGCCCTACTTTTTACACACAATTTTGAGAATATTTTAATAAAATCCAGGTTTTGCATCTGCTGATTTGAATTGTGCAAATAACTTTTTCTTGCTTGTTTACAAATCCTTGCACTGCCTTTGATAATTGGACTGTTCCCAGCATCAATGACCTAAATACTTTTCTACTACAACTGCTGGAAGAAGTTATATTACAGTGTCACAATTCTCTAACTCTACTTAACCATTTATTAAAACTAGTGTAATTCACACAGATGAACTTCTGTGGAATTATGTTACTTAAAAACAGTCCAGTCTGGCATTGATGTAATCACAAATTGTATTTGTTTGTGTGTGTGTGTAAGCAACAAAAATTCGAACTGAGTTGAAAAAAAGTAGCACCAGTGTTGGACTTTTCTGTCTAGTGTTTAAGCATTTTCTAACAGTTTTATGTAGTCTTTTAATTTAAGGAAGTGTGGTATATGCACTGATAACAGGGCCATGTGTTCTCTTGAAAAGTAGATGATTTTTGACTCATTGTATAGACATAATTGGCAGACTAACTAATCCTTACCTGTAGAGAATTTAAATGTAAATGAGTATAGGGTTCTGATACTTTAGGGAAGGTGAGTTATTTTGGGGACTGAAGGTTTAGAATATTTCCCCTGCAAGGGAAAGGTTTGGAAAGAAAAAGAAAATCTTCATAATCTTCTTACTTGAAGTGAGCAACTTTCTCTGTTTCCTTCTCCAGAGATATGCAGTCATATTATGTTTTTGTGAGCTCGTGGATGACAAAAATGGAATCTATCTTGTCCAAGGAGCAGCGCACAACAAAGTTTTCTGAAGATCTTTCTAACCGCTGCAATGTCTTCATCCAGGTGTGCAATCTTTTAATGTGGTGATGCAGCAAACTGATGTTTTGGTGCAAGTTGTTGAACATAAAAAGAAATCACAGGAGCTCTGTGATCACTGGTGTGTAATGTCACAGTTTTGGAATTCTTATAAAGTTTTTAATGTCCAGTACTCTTCCAAGAAAATCTGTAAAAGATCTTTTGATAAAGAATGTGGGGAGAGGGAATCTGACTAAATATTCAGTAGCTAGAATTTTTGATTTTTCTCGACACAGGAAATCAAGAAAGCTTAACCTTCTCTGTAGTAAAGGTTTTGGATTTCTTTCCTTTTGAGTCATGAGGTACTTACAGTGGACTGAACCAGTGTCTATTTAGTTTTATCTAGGACAGTACATACTCCCAGTAAAGGTTTTGTGTTGTTTCATTGTGCTTTGCCTAGTGATGATACATGGTAAGAATCTTACTACCTTCCAAGACAGCTGGGGTATTTTTGCCTACAAACAGCATGTAATCTTAATTATTTCTTAATTTATTTTTTGCTAGTTTTTATAAGTATCTATCTCTCTGACAGAAATGTGATGAGAATAGGTGTGTGAAAGTGGCATGATCTTGAGTCTCCTTTAGCTAAAGATAGGCATGTACCAGGATCTGTGTTTTTTTACATTTGAATTAGTTGCAGTGGACTTAAAAATTTGCTCCATACTGAATTGAGTTTGCCACACCACTTACTGTATTTTCCTAGTCCCTTTTTAGTTTTTTCTTCTTTGTTACTGCTTCTTCTTTGAAGTAAGTTTAATAATTGTTTGTCATGTTGTATATAATCAACATTTTAAAGCTTAGCATATATTTATGTCGAAATGATTGGTATCTTTATTATGGGATGGACATCTCTATTTAGAAAGTGTAAAACTGTCTAAATACTGTCAGTGTATTTGTTCCACAGAATCTGGAAGGTTTAGATTGTTTTTGTGATGGGATATTTCTTAGGGAGATGGAAATTGTTTGATGGGTTGGTTTACGATAGACTGAAGCTATTAGACCTTTGAGGCTCTGTGATTATTTGACTCACTAAACTGTGTTTAATTGGAATGGCTTTAGAAGATGTTAATATATGATCTAATGAGTCATAGGCAGTTTCATGGTGTCTGCTAATAAAAGGGTCTCATTCAGCTTTGGTATCCCAGGCTTGATTAGTGGACTGGTAGGCTCTCTGTTGTGCAAAGGCAAAGATTAGCTGTCATGTATGGAATGGAACAGAGGGCACTTACTTTATTGACATGTGGAAAAACTGAATTTTAATTTTTCTTCCCCTTGTATTCATTTTATTTTTAGGGTTTTCTTTATGCATACAGTCTTAGCAACATCATTAAAACAACAATGAATCTTTACATGTCAATGCAAAAACCTATGACCAAAACCTCAGTAAAAGCCTTGTGCAGACTTGTGGAGCTTCTGAAGGTAGGTCACTGGATGAAAATTACTTCTTTCATGTAGGAAATACAGAGAACATTGACCAAACATCCCATATCAAAAAAATTGTGATGAGAAGTGTTTTTGCATGCATGACCTCTTGTTTGAGAGTGGTTTGGTTAGAGAATAGATTAGGGAGGCTAGGGCTGAGTTGGTTTGTTCGTTTGTTTGGTTTTTTTCCATAGCTTCTAACTGACTTCCTTAGTTGATGTCACAGAATGTTTGAGGTTGGAAGGTATCTCTGGAGATCATTGGTCCAGCTATCCCTTCTCAAGCAGAGACGTGTAGAGCCAGTTGTCCAGAACTGTGTCCAGATGACTTTTGAATATCTGCAAAGGTGGAGACTCCACAACCTTTCTGGCCAATCAGACTGTGACAGTGCTTGGTTATCCTCATAGTAAGAAAGTATTTTCTGATGTTCAAAGGGAAACTCCTGTGTTTCAGTTTGTGCTCATTGCCCCTTGTTCTGTCACTGGGCACATCTGACAAGAGCCTGGCTCCATCTTCTTTGCACCCTCCCTCCAGGTATTTATGTACAATGGCAAGATCCCCCTCCAAGTCTTTTCTTCTCTGGCTGAACAGTCCCAGCTCTCCCAGCCTTTCCTCACATTTGAGGTGCTCCAGTCTGTGAATTACCTTCATGGCCTTTGGCTCGACTCTCTCCAGTGTGTCCATGTCTCTCTTGTACTGAGGAGCCAAGAACTGGACCCAGGACTCCAGATGTGGCCTCATGAGTGCTGAACAGGGGGAAGGGTCACCTCCTTCGAGCTGCCAGCAAAGTGTTGTCCAGTGGAGCCAAAGCTACCGTTGGCCTTCTTTGGGACAAGGGCACATTGCTGCCTTGCACTCTACCTGCTGTTCACCAGGACCCCCCAGGTTCTTTCCTTCCAAGCTGCTTTCCAGTTGGGTGATTCCTGGTATATACTCGTGTATGGGAGATTGTTCCTCCCCAGATGTGGCACTTCATGTTTCTCCTGGTAGTTTTTCCAAAAAGAAGATACTCCTTTTCATGATAACTTCAGAAAGCAGTGGTGAACAAAACAGAAAAAAAATCCAAAACCAAAAAACAAAACTTAAATCAGTCCTGAAACTTTTTAATGCTCATAAATAGTTTTATTTTCTTGGTTTCTAAGGGTTAATTGTAACTGCTAGTAACATCACGTTACAAAATTGAAAGAGTCTGTATTTGCAGTGTGGATGTGTCACACAGCATAAAGCCAGATTCCTAAGGCAGCAATTTTGGTAGCTACATGAGCTAATGTGTTTTGGAATTGACTTCAGGCAATAGAATATATGTTTTACCGAAGAAGCATGGTTGTGGCAGACTCTGTGACACACATCACTCAGCATCTGCAGTATCAGGCTCTTCTCTCTATCTCTGTGGCCAAGGTATGTAATCAAAGTTCTAATAATTAATCTCCCTAAGTATTTTAAAAACTATTAAGTTTAATTTAAAGTGATTTTTGTATTTTTTCTACATGTGTAGTGTAATGCTCTATCATAATCCAGAGATATATAAGCTTTCCAGTCATTCCAAGCTTTTTCCCAGGAAACTGTACAGCATAGATCATTACCTGTTTTTTGACTAAAAACTGGTTCCCCTCTTCCTCTAAGCTGCTGCATCTCTTGTTATCTTCTTCTTTTGTTGTTTTTAGATTTTATTTCTTGTGAGTTTTCACAAGCTGACCTTTGCTTACATCTTTTCTGATGCACATTGATAAAGCAATCTGTTGCTGGGCTAAGCAAGCAGGCTGTTACTTAAATCTTTGTCTTTTTGGCAAAATAGCAGTACGTGATGGCTTACAGCAGCCTACTGTGGGCATAAATTCTGTTTCACTGGGGAATAAAATAATTTCTTTTGCTTGTCAAACCTTGAATTTCAGAATTCAGGTCGAAGGGAAAAATGAGACTTTAGTATGCCTGTTCTGATGTATTACTCATTGGTTTTATTCTTCATCACATTCAGTTACAGAGTTACAAAGGATATGTGCTATTGTTACTGGTGCAGCTATGAAATTTCCTTTTTATTTGACTGTAATCTCAATTTATGTATCTGGCATCTCTATATTTTCTAGGGTAAGCAAAAAAATAGTTGTATCTATAAAAATTTATATACAGATATATAAATTGAACTGAGGAGTTTCCAAACTTCAAAGTCACTAAGAAAAATTGTGTATCTTCAAACGCTTCATGTATATATCTATATCTATATATATCTATATCTATATCTATATCTATATCTATATCTATATCTATATCTATATCTATATCTATATATATCTTTCATAAACATTTCAAATTATAGCTGTAATTACATTGCAATTATTTTTAAGTTAAGAAAAATATGTTAAAACTTTTGCACTGAAGGATATTAAACACTTGTGTGAACAGGTCTTGATATTTTGACTGCTTATCAGAAAATATGTTAAAAGGCAAATGTTGGTAAATAGAAGGATCCATTAGTATGACTTAAACTATGTTCATGTTGGCTGCACATATTCCAAGAGTATAGACAGGTAATATCACTGAATTGGCAGAGTAAGTGAATTTGGATTCAGTTAAGTCTGTTCACAAAATATATTTGCAGAAATAGTCAATTTATGACTAGTCCGCAAGCTTTGGGAAGAAGTAGTAAGCTATTGCCTTTAGGCTTAGGTAACTTTTCTCTGAATTTCTGTGTCTTTTTGTCATCAAGAAAAGGGTGATTTCTGATAGAAAGTACAGTGAGCAGCGCCTGGATGTCCTCTCTGCTTTGGTGTTGGCTGAGAACACCCTCAATGGGCCAAGCACAAAACAGAGGCGACTGATTGTTTCCCTTGCACTGAGTGTGGGAACACAGATGGTAAGTGCCATCATTGTGCCAGCCCTTCATTTGTTTGGTGGAGTGTCTTATGAAAAAGTATCAGCTTGTGATCTCTTGGGTTTTTTTTTTTCTTCATTTCTACAGAAAACATTTAAAGATGAAGAACTTATTCCCCTTCAGTTAGTTTTGAAAAAACTGGACTTGATCAGTGAACTTACAGAGAGGTAAGCAATGACAGCAGTATATAGAAGGTAGCATAGTGTCTTGGGGGTGGTGGATCCTCACTGTGTGAATGGTAAAATCTGGTCTCTGCATGCTGGTGGTGATTTTTGCATGTTTTTTAGACCAGGAACGAACAGAAAGAATTACAGAGTTAAGCACGAAGCTCACTTGTCTTTGTGCAAGTTATGTTTCACCTGGTTGTTGATTGTTTAGAAATTCTGTGACTTTCTTGGATGACTTGGTTTTATGATAATCTGAAGTGTTCCCGTTAACCCAACCCCAAAATTTCTGAGTTAATATCAGTCTGTTTGGGAGATTGGGCTGCTAGTTTACATGTGAACCATGTTTTACTGCTACTGTAGTTTCTGTGCACACTCAAGTTACATCATGCTGGCCATTTGTAAGCCAGGTGGATATCTGGGTTCCATGCAGTTTTTAGGGGAGAGACAAACACCTTTAGTGGTTTGTAGTAAACCCCACTGGTTTAGCAAAGGCACCATGGAGGATTTAACAATAGGAATGCTGACACAGCAGCAGAGAAGTTCCTCACCCCCTGACTCAGAGCCTATCTTTATACCCTTTTAAGGAAAAAGCTTGTATTCGTCACTTTATGGTCCCTCTAACCCTTTGCCATTGGTGAAGCTTGGATTCTGGCCAAGGCTATAAAAGTAGCATACTGTACCCCTACTAACTTAGAAGAAGAAGAGCTGAGACCCTTCATGGACTCCCCAAATAAAGCCATCTTCTTGTTATAGCCGGCGTCTTCTTCCTTCTCATCTCTCTCCATCTGCTGGAGCCTCGAGCCAAGGGCAAAGTTACCCAGCAGCAAGCTGAAATCTTATGAGCTGGCTAATCACTACAAGAGCTGAATCTCACCCTGCTTGCTGGCAGTTTGACCCGTGGCATCTTGGTCTAAGCGAGCTAACTTCTGGCACTCTGTGCCCCTGGGGACAGAGATCCCAGGCTCATGCTCTGCCTGGGATAAGGCCAATACGGGCTCTCTTGGTGGTTGACTTATGAGATACAACCTGTCTGCATTTATCCCAGGAATTTATCAGGAGAGGACTGTTTCTCCTTTGACTTACAGGAGAAATTTAAAAATATGTTTGATCTCTAGGCTATTAATTGCATGTAGTAAGACAACAGTTATTTAGGAATTTGCTGTAATATAAGATTTAAGTCTTTCAGAGACTGAGTTAACTTTTTCTCAAAAGCAAGTACCTTTGATTTATAAATAGGCTAGTGGAAAAAAAAAGTTCTTTAATAAAGAACTTTCTTCTGATGGTCAGTGCATCTGGAACATTAAAGTAATGCTGTAAAACTTAGGCTTGAAATGCACTTGTCTTTAGTTTAAACACACTCACTGTGTTAGTGTGTTAGTGAAGCAATGGCTTCTTCCAAATCTGTGTCTAACAATTAAACTTTTATTCCAGAGTTCAAGCACAATGTGACTGTTGTTTCTTATACTGGCATCGAGCTGTCTTTCCAATCTATTTAGATGATGTCTATGAAAATGCAGTGGATTCTGCTAGACTACATGTAAGTAATAATGTTAAAATTGTTGTGACAGATTCAGATGAATAAATGATAAACCTCAGACTGAAGCTCTTAAATGAAGAGCTCAAAAAGCAAATCCCTGACTACTACTGAGTCAGACATTTCTTCTCATCCTGGAGGATATAAAAGCAATATTTGTTCTAAATCTATTAGATTTCTTTAAAAAATCTCGGGTTGCTATTGTTGACTCTGTGTCTGTCTCTTTGTTTCTCTCTTCATTCTAATTTGAAATGAACACCAGCTAGACTTGAACATTAAAAGTCTTTGTTCCTCTTTGTGGTTACATATTTCTAAAGCATTTATCACTGTGTTCAGGGGTTCTGTGTTAGATAGTTGTTCTGTAGTTTTTTCCACCCCTCATCTCTTCTCCTCATGTTGAAGTAATGTGTGCTTTCTGCAGATGTGAATCAGGCTTTGGCATGATAATCCTGATAAAAATCAAATGTCTGTTCCAAGGTTCTATAGTACTGAAATAAATAAAGTGCAAATAATTTCTGATGAAATAGCTAATAATTAGGATCTTCCAGTCAGTAGCAAATAATACCTCAGATTAAGTACAGGACACTTCAGTAGGGTTTATGAAGTCAGTTTTTAATGAAAATGGGAAGACTAGTGGTTCTGATTTTTGATAGCTTTGAACTCTGTTTGAGGTGCTGGTGACATATCTGTCTGTTAATAATATGTGTTTTTTAATAAGTATATGTTTAGTGCACTACGGGACTGTGTACCTGCTATGATGTATGCAAGACACTTGGAATCTTATGAGGTGCTTCTGGAATGCTATGACAAAGAAATCATGGAAGTGCTCAATGAGGTAATTTTTTGTGGTTGGGAATTAAACACACCACTGTGCTTGAAATATCTTTAGCTCAGATTAGCATTTTTTGTAGCAAATCTGATATGATCTGTAAAAATAGCACAGAGAACTTTGGTGTGAAGTGTTTTAATAAATAGGAAAGTGTTTGGTTTGACTGACAATTTTGGTTATTTAAGACTCATGTTTAATGGTATCTGTGTTGGCTGGGAACATGAAAATACTGCACTCTAAATTATGTAAATTTACAAAACCTCAGTTATAGATTTGAATGTGCAGACAGAGGAGTGCTTTTTTCAGATTAGCTTCTGTTTGGATGAATGCCTAAAATCAATGCTACTGTTCTTAGTTTCCATGCATGGCTTTTAGTAGTGAAGGGTGTGTAAATACAGATGCCCTCTTGAGTGAATTATTATCTAGAATTATGAAGGAGATTTGACAAAGAAAATTCAAATTTGGATTTCCCAAGTCTTAGTTTTTAACCTTTGAAATATGCTTTTTATTTGACTAGTTCAAGACAAAACATTACATATTATTCAGAAAATCAGACCAAATTTCTTATTGCAAGACTCTTCCTCACTGAATTTGTTCTTACTATTTAGATAGAGAGCCCTAAGCTTAGTTCCCCTTAAAATGAGAAGTGAGAATACTTGAGTTGTGTTAAACTTGCATGTGGAAGTTTTAAGCATGTAAAAAATGACATTAGGTAGGTAAACCTTTATGTTTTCTGAGCTGGGTAGCTTTTCCTTGCTATTTGTACTAGAACAAGAACACAGGAAATCAGTATCTTTCTGGTTCCCAAGTATTTATTCTCTTTGACTGGTATGGCCTTACCAAAGCAAAGCTTTCTTCATGAGCTTAATCAGTCTTACACATATCTGTGGAGAGAAATGTTGATTCTTCTAACAGAGCATTGTAAGTGGACACTGAACGTGACTTTTTTTTTGTGTGTGTTGTTTGTGTGTTTGTTTGGTGTTTTGGTGGGTTTTCCTTTTGTTTTTGTTTTTTTAACTTTTTTGAATAGCACTTGCTGGACAAATTATGTAAAGAGATAGAAAAGGACCTGCGCTTATCAGTTCACACTCACCTGAAGCTAGATGACAGAAACCCCTTCAGAGCTGGCATGAAGGACCTGGCTCACTTCTTCTTTCTGAACCCAATACGCTTTTTCAATCGGTTCATTGACATAAAAGGTAAGGAGTTATGCATTTGCTTGGTTCTATTATTTTCATCTCTTATACTTTGGCTTTGTATATCTTTTCACTTCTTTACACACTTTCGTAACTAAATAGATAGCATTATTTTAGTTCATCCTTCGTGTTCACAGCTTATGTAACTCATTATTTGGACAAGACCTTCTACAACTTAACAACTGTAGCACTTCACGACTGGGCCACCTACAGCGAGATGAGAAATTTGGCAACCCAGCGCTATGGTTTAAGTATGACTGAGGCTCACCTTCCCAGCCAGACTCTGGAGCAGGTACAGTGCCCACAGGGCAGAAATAGAATTTAAACCACCATTCCACTGTCATAGGACTGAATCACTGAAATGAAAGTATCAAAGAGCAGAGAACTGTTTGGAAAAAGTGACCTTTAATTTCTGGTTGAATTGTGAGACAGCATCTGTATCTGCCTTTGGAGATCACACTGATATTCATTAATGTTATGTTGGACTTGAATTTTTAATTTTTTTAATGTAATGTAATGAAATGAATTGAGTATGCAAACCCAGAGACAGTGTTCTTGAAAATTCAGTGTCAGCAGTTTGGCAAACTGCCAAGACAACTGTTACAAGTCTGGAATGACCTTTGAGTGATGGGTCTTTCTCCCTGGTTTATTGCTAGCTTTTGCTTAATGATCATCAAGAGAAATTATTTCACAGGCTGGAGATGGAAGACTTTGGGACACCTGTGAATTAGATTCTAGGAGAGTGATTTAGAGCCTCCTAAAAGCTGCTAAACATGGTGACATTCAGAATAAAGTTGTGGAGTCATCAAGTTAGTGGTGAAGATATTCACTGTTACAGGGTCTACATATTGCATAGTTCTGGAGACTTTCTTTCTGGAGTTACAATATCTTGGACATTTTTGACAGTTTGCTTCTTTCCCTCATTTAGGTTAGCACATTGGTGAAGGCTCTTAGAAACACAGCCCCTTTTTTTCTAATGTTCATAATGGCTGTGTCTTCCTAAGTTGAAAGACTGCATAGAACTAAGAACTTGAGCTGTTTTTTTGGCGCAGAAGTGCTGTAGATCAGTTTCTGTTTCCAGCTTTGGTTTTCTCTTGGCCGTATTTGATCAGCACATTGTTACAAAGAACTAAACAATTTAACAAATTGGTTTCATAACATTGATTCTGGTATGAACTGTACTTCACAACAAAGACACCTCACACTTCAAAAACCCCCAGCCTCAAAAGCGTGATGAAATCCCTGGCACAACTGGAAATAGGGTATATAAATTAAATAGCATCATCTCTAGGCACAATGATAATTAAAGGACTCCTTAGGGGAAATAGCGTATACAGTTGTAAAATTTATACTGTTAGATAGCAAACTTCAGTATTTTTTACAGGTTGGGTCAACAGTACTGATAATTAGCTAGTTGCTTATTTCTCTGTAGACATCTGTATGTCTGTAGGAATCTCTAAGGCAAGATTCTATATTTTAGAATGTGAAAACAGATACATCTCAATTTTTAATTTTTTATTGTTTAATTCCACCTTGTGGAATAGGCTGGAGAATTCCTTACTTTCAGGTGAAGCTGGAAAAAGCCAGGCAGGAGTGCAAATATTAAAACATGGGCTGAGCTGCTTTTTTCTCCTCTAAGTGTTATCTTTCAGACACCAAACAAAAATTGTTAAGAGGTTCTTCATTTTGCAAAGAAAGACACTGCTTTCTAAAATACCTTGAAATAACTGCATAAATAGCATTTCTGCACCTTAGTGGTTAGGTGTGTCAGGAGGTCTTGAGAAGTCTTATCATAGTAATTCTCAATAAATAATATTGTTTCAGGGTCTGGATGTTTTGGAAATCATGAGAAATATTCATGTTTTTGTATCCCGCTACCTCTACAATCTGAATAATCAGGTAAGGTATATCCCATACTTTTCCTGGCATTTGGCTCCAATTTGAAGGGATTGCGAAATGCAGAGTGTAGTACGTGTAAAAAAACCCAGGCAGAACATGCATAGTGAGAGGCTATAAAATGGTATTGGTGCTCTAGAAAAACATCTTGGGGGATGCTATGGCTTGGTTTTGGAGAATGTTGTGTAGCATATTTTAGAAATGTGTTGCGAGTAGGATCACTGCATGTCAATTTTCCAGGGAAGCCAGATGACAGCAAGGATAATTGGCTGCTCTATAAGAACATACTAAGTATGTTATGATTTTTGAGCTTGAAAAATGTGTATCTGAAAATGGCTTATTGGAGAGATGAAGTGGCGAATGACATGGAGAACATGGACAGGGAACAAACCTTTGGGGTTTCTCACAGTGTGAGAATGAGGTGCCTATTACAAAAATGAGCAGCTTCCTGAAAGAAAATAAGTACCTTTTTTCATAGCTTAAAATTCAGTAGTGGAACTCATTGCTGTGATATATGTGGGGTCAAAAGTGCAAACAGGTGCCAAAAGAATTTAGACCACTTAATGTAGGATATAATCTCAGATATGGGAGTCTTTAGTGCAACATCTGCCTTAGAATTGTTGAATCAATGCTGTGTTGAAGTTGGAAGAATTGACTAAATAAAGTTCATTGTATCCATGCTGGATTTTCTTGGTTCTTTCCCTAATCACCAGTTATCAGCTGCTCTTAGGATATGGGCTAATTTGATCAATAATTTATCACAGAACCAGTTTGGAGTACTTAACTTTATTTTCCCTCCCTGCCTCCCAGATCTTCATTGAAAGAACAAGTAATAACAAACACTTGAACACCATCAATATCCGACACATTGCTAACTCAATTCGAACTCACGGAACAGGAATCATGAACACAACAGTGAGTATCTTTTGCACTGCTGCTGTTGGGTTATTTGTTTGTGATTGTGCACAAAAACCTCCTCCTTGCATCTCCTAATAGTTTATTTGGTTATGCAGTTTTAATAATGCAGTAATAATGTTCTGCATGAATTAATAAAACAAATGAGTTCTTGGATATGGCACAAATCACAATGTTTTGAGTGTTATCACTTCCAGTTACCTATATGTTAAGGAAGCAATCTAAAACCACATCAAAGGAGAAATAGATGTGCTGGTTGGACTGTTCTGGACAGTATGGCCTGATTTTCTCCTTATTGGCACTTAACTGCAGCAAAAGTATCTCTCTATTAAAGCAAATCTTGAAAAAATGCAATGTGGATTTTTGAAGTTCTTCTTGTAATTGTTATGCTTAAGAAATACGAGCTTTTCGATTTGCAAAATAAAGCTACAGACCTCTGATCGCTTGTTGGAAAAATGGGTTCCTATTACAAAGCTTTAAATGATGTCTGAGGTGTAGGTGGCCATTTTAACCAGCCAAAGGTATTTGCCTCTTTGCAAGGTAAATGCAAAGAGGTGCATTGTGTCTGCTACAGCAGGAATTTGTCATTGGGATTCTCAAATTTGGATAGAGTGACAAAGGTGTTTTCAGGTCAGTGCTTTTCAGTCTGCTACTTCAGTTCTACCTTGTTGCTGTTTCCTTTTTTCTATTCTTCTGGCTCTATCAAATAAGGAAAAAAAAAAAAGAAAATGAATTGGTTGAAATATTGAACCCATTCTCAAGTCATTATTTCAGAAGTGGAAATTACTAAAAGTTTTGATGATTTCTTTCACTTTTTTTCTGAGACTGGGACAGTGGGGACTGTCTCAAAAAATGCTGCTACAAACATTATTTTTTGGTGATGTAGATTTACTCACTTGTGATGGTGAGTTAAGTTGTTTTGGCAGACATGAGAATTATTGAGATAAGAAAGTACTTTAGAAAACTTTTTGAGGAAGTAAAAAATTTGTGTCAGGAGGTTATGAAGATTCTACAGACTGAGGAAGTTGATCGTGTCTGCCTGTTTCTACTTGATCTTTGTATTGTTTCAAAAGGGCAGTTACAGGGTATTCCAGATAAACTAATGGCTGTGTAGGGCAGGGGATCAACTGAAATACTGACCTTGTTCCTTGGTCCTTTCCTGGAAGGCCTTCCAGGAGAATGTTTATTCATTTTTCCTTATTCTTTTAAAACAGTGAAATTAAAGTAAGTTGAGAACTTGCATTAGAAGTTACTCAGGCATGTGGTGAAAACAGGGTCTTAGATGTCTTTGTTTTACTTTGTTAACTTTTTTGATTTGATTTGATTTTGATTTTTTTTTCTTCTTGCCTTCAAGGTAAATTTCACTTACCAGTTCTTGAGGAAAAAGTTTTACATTTTTAGCCAGTTCATGTATGATGAACATATCAAATCCAGACTTATCAAAGACATCAGATTCTTCAGGGAAGTCAAAGATCAAAGTGATCACAAGGTATAGTAGTTTTTGAAGGCTCAAAAGTATTTTTCTAAAAGAAGTGCTACTGTCATGTGACCAAACCATAACCCTGCTATTATTCAAATGTGTATCCCCAGACAAAGGGACAGCTTTTCTCCTGGCAAAATGCAGTGTTACCAATGTCTGTATTCAGGAGGGCTTTGTTTCATTCTGTCTGCTGTGTAAATCTGGAGTTGGCTAAAATCATTCTCTTCAGTGGCTTAAGGATGATTTGATGGAGTTGTAGTCTGTTGAAGGTTGCTTCTTGTTCAACTCATGCATAATAGTTTTCAGTTTTGAATAATGAGCTTACTTGAATGGAATCCAAAATGATGATCATGTAGCACTCATTCTAGTATGTCAGGATTTGGGAATGAGGTTTTCCATCCTAGAAGATTGTCTTAAAAATGAGAGAGACAATGTATTTCGTAAAATAGACTGCTAGCTTCTTTACGTCTCCAGTGCTTATTTGTTTAAGAATACTTTCTTTTTCAAAGTAAAACTATTTAACTTGTCAACTTGCAGAAGTGACTTAGTAAAATGACTCTTGGGAACTAATACAGACAAGCAGGTCTATAATTTATAAAAAAAAAAAAGCTGTAAATGTGACGTAGAACTACATTTCAAATAGAACTTTATTGATGTGATGAAAAACTTTTTTGCTAAGGGTAGGTAATTATTACAAATAATTTAAAATTTTTTTTCTAGTATCCCTTTGAAAGAGCAGATAAATTCAACCGTGGCATCAGAAAACTTGGAATAACTCCAGATGGCCAGAGCTATCTTGACCAGTTCAGACAACTCATAAGTCAAATTGGTACGAAATGCTATCTAACGTGTTGTAAATGTTATTAAATGTAAAAGATCTTCATCACCTAGTAACTGACCTTTTAGCTGAGGCTAAAGCTAGATTTATTTCCACTCAGATGGAAAATAGTTCACTTGTATCCCATGCTAAGAACATGCTTTCACCTATTTATGCAGAAATGGCCTTTACATGTCTTAATCTAAAATACAGTTATAGCTTGCAAAGATTCCTGTTCCCTTTTTAGTTCTTTTCTTTGTTTTGGAACTGACTTTTACCCATGTTGAATGTATTTCCTAATAAAAACCTATTAGTGCTTAGTTTCGTGTATTTCAAAAATGAGCCATATATCCAGCTGAAGTATCCTCCTTGAGGGATGCATGATGTGACAATGATATTTTCAGCCACTGATGCTGTAAATGTGCAGAACTGATCAGAACTTACAACTGTTTAATGTGCCCACTGGAAAGAGTTTGTACTGAAGTGGACAAAACCTTGCTTGATGATGCATTTTTGTTTTATTTTTTTACATAGACTTTTGATAGCAGGGTTCAATTTAACTTCTCTTAACTTAGCTTTCAGAGCCAATTTCTGTGCCAGAACTACATGGCAACTTTAATTTACATTTCAGAGCCTATAGGAACTATGCAGAGTGTGTGTGTGTTTAAGTAATTATAAATTGTTTCTTTTTTTTTTCTTGTTTTTATAGGCAACGCTTTGGGTTATGTACGAATGATAAGATCTGGTGGACTTCACTGCTGCAGTAGTGCCATTAGGTATTTCTACAAATAGTTCATTTTTCTCTTAGCTCCTTCTCTTCCCCTTGCTCTCTATTCTTGCTGATATTCCCTAAACGCTTACCTATTCCCCATCAATTTTGAAAAGCTCCATTTATATGCTTTCATTTAAGTGTAATTCTTGAAGACAGTGCTGGGATTCAACACTGTACAGTCATGGACATAAATCACTAAAAATAAAACAATTTCTATCAAAGCATGCAAAAACATGGCAAAAGAGTTAATAGAATGTACACATTGGTAAGATATTAGTCCATAAGCCAGCAATTTGTGATGTTAAATAATTTCAAGGATGTGTTAAGGAAAAATAATAGAAACATTGAGGAACTTGGAAAACACATTCCTTTCATACCTTTTTCTGTACAGATTTTGTCTGTGTTTATGAAAAGTCATTAAAACATAGTAACTTTTCCATAATAAGGAATAGTTAGTCTTCTTGCAAATAGTAGGAAACATAGAGTTACCAAGAGTATCCAGTGCTAGAGGGAGGAGATGATAGCCCAGTAAAAACAGAAGTACAACTGATGATGTGTCTGTGTTTGGAAATGAGGTTAATAATGCTTGGATGAGAATGTGAGACAGATATGACATAACTTGAACTAAGTAGTTCAAGCCCAGAAGGTTAAATTAAGTAAATTATAAATTAGGGTAGATACTTCAATGAGCATAATCCTAGCAAACAGTAAATTTTCAGGTTTGTTCCTGATCTGGAAGATATTGTTAACTTTGAAGAGCTGGTGAAAGAAGAAGGTCTCTCAGAAGAAACACAAAAAGCAGCAAGGTACACTAACATCATTTGAGGTCTGGGGCAGGGGTGGGATGAGAAAATTGACATTATATGCTACTAAATGCAGCTATTAGTTGTTTGTGTGTGTATGTGTTAAAAGTTCTGCTGCCTTTATGCAAAAATATTTGTTTCTAAGCAAAGCAAATAGAAGCAGTTGTTTTGAAAATGTGAAGTAGCATTGATAGTAATAGACCTAGAACCTGATTTCATGAAGAAATCCTTGTTCAAAAGCTAACAAGCTTTCCTCACTGTGTGCCCGAGCTCTACTTTTAAAATTTTCAGGGTCTTAGGTAAAAAAGATGCAAGTGTTCTATTCACAGGCCTTTTTTTGAGACAATGAAATCAAAAACCACTATTCAAATGGGCTGTAGAGGGAGGGTACTCTCCCAAATCCTGGACACTGGCAAAGGGCAAAGAGAGGGTTGTTTTCCAAGAGGTGGGTAAGCAAGGGGGTTTTCAGCAGAACTAGGTAACTCATTGCTCATCCCTTGCAGGCAGCTGGACTCTGTGCTGAGTGACCTGACCCGGAACTTTGCAGAGGGAACAGAGTACTTCAAAATGCTGGTGGATGTGTTTGCCTCCGAGTTCCGCAGCACGAAGAACATGCACTTGCGGAACTTCTACATCATTGTTCCCCCCCTGGTGAGTGTCTGCATTGCACCAGGGCTTGCTTCAAAAAGGTCTTGTCAGATCAGGGCTGTGTTTAAATGTTTTGTATTAGACTGTAGTAGCATGTATCACAATGCTTTGTGACATTTGTGAGTTTCTTTGTGATTCCAAGACAGCCTGTCATTCTTTCAGACTCTCAATTTTGTGGAGCATTCAATCAGTTGCAAGGAGAAGTTGAATAAGAAGAACAAAAGTGGAGCGGCTTTCACTGATGATGGGTTTGCCATGGGTAAGTTTCAGCATTCTCACTAACCTTTGGGTAAGCCAACATAATGGACATTTGCAAGAAAAGTTTTGTTTATACTTTGTTCCCATAATTAAAAATTCCATAATTTATTTGGATTTCTCTTTGCTTCAGCACAAGGGATTTGAGGGTTATGGTTGTGGTCAGAATTTCCTAACCATGGAATAGGTGTGTATGGGAGCAGACAGTTTTAACACATTGGTGTTTCCAAATTTCTTTCCAAGCTTGTGGTTCTCATCCAGATGAGAAGGAACGCAAGTATTTGGAGAAGTGATGTTTTATAAAAATTTAAGCTTGTTCTTTATTGTCATTTTTCCTGATAGATTACTTGTAAGTTAATAGCAATTTAAATTATATTTGCATGGAAATATTAACTTAGGTTCATCCACTGAAGACGTTCACAAAATGTTTTGCTAATTGCATGTTGACTTCAATACATGGTTTGTTAATGACTAGGTGTGGCTTACATTCTGAAGCTTTTGGATCAGTACCAGGAGTTTGATTCTCTGCACTGGTTCCAGTCTGTTAGAGAGAAGTATGTGAAGGAAATAAGAGCAGTAGCTAAGCAACAGAACATACAGTCCACTAATCAAGATGAAAAACTACTACAGACTATGAACCTTACCCACAAGCGACTGGAAGTTTGTTTACAGGTACAGCGTGAGCCTGGTTAGGTGTTCTGGTAACAATTTCTGTTCTGTATTGAGTTCAACACTTACTCATTACAAATCAGGTAACTGTTCTAATGGAACACATTGAGAGCAAAGTCCTGAACACTAACTACAGCAACAGTGCAGAAAGAGCATAAAGACTTGGTGTATGACCTGGAGGGAATACCATTGGTTTTTGTGATATTTGAAGACCTGTTTCATTGGAATTCTTTGTCCCATGGAATTTGAAGGCTAATGCAACTAAACCATAAATGCTTAAATAGGAGAAAATATCTTTTGGTTAAACTTCTTATAACAAGGATTGCACATAACGCTGTGAACCCTCAGAGCTGCCTGTGTGTTAATTCTGAGCTGCATGATGCATAATGAATGATGCATTACCTATCAAAGAGAGGAAAGGTGTATTTGAATTTTTGAGCACAGCAGCTCAGGTTTCATCTATGGTGTGGTGCTTTCTCTCTCTTGATTGGAGAAGCCTATGGGACAAATCTGTCAATGGCTATTTTTACAACCCATGATTACATGCTGTAATGTCTTGTTGGAATACATAAGGCCCTGTATGCCCTCATGGTTCCCAGGAGTGTGCACTGCTTGGTCCTCTGTTAAAAAAACACATCGCTGAGCCTTGTTCATACAGGCTTGTGGTTGTTTAAACTATTGGCTGCATGAGTTTCCATGGGCAAGTTGCTCTCACTGCTGTTACAAACCTCATTTTCAGCCTCAGCAGATCAGTGACAGATTTATTGCAGTGATGCTGCTTTGCTTAGGTTGCCCTTTAATGTAATTTGATGTTTGCTTTGTAAAATGTGTGTGAATAAGGAATGAAAGGAGGAAGATTTTCAAGAGCATTTAAGTGATTTAGATACTGAAATCTAGGAGCCTAAGATACTAATGAAAAATCCCATTGATATTTGTCTACATGTTTGTGATACACTGATGCTCCTCTTTATCTTTTACCTTAGGAATTTGAACTCCTCTATTTCTCGCTAAGTAGTGCAAGAATTTTTTTCAGAGCAGATAAAACTGCAGCAGAAGAAAGCCAGGAAAAGAAAGAAAAAGAAGGTGAGTGAATCCTATAAGTAGATCATTTTGGCTAATGAGATTGTGTGCCTTAATAGTGTTTTTTTTTAATATCTGCTTTCTTGTTCATAGGTTAGTGAGAGAGGTTTATGTGGTCATGGGTGATTTAGACTCAGCAAGAACAGCTCAAGAAGTCCTTCTTTGGAATATGTGAATTCCAAGCTGGGCTTCTGGAGTGTGGGAAAAAAAATACACCACCACAGAAGACCCAGCTGACAAAAAATGGGCTGTAAAGCCCGGTACAGGGAGAATTGCATACTTGCAGTAATATTAAATTCAGTAACTTCAGCATCCTTACCTCTTCAGTTACCAATGTTGACAATAACAGCCTTAGGTGGTGGTTTTCACCTTTTGTACTGGCTGACTTTCAACTTACATAGCAGATGATACAATTACTATAGATATTTAGATGTTTGATATGCTTGTTCTCCCATTAAATTCTATATTCAAAGGATAAGATCTTAATTTGTGGTGTGGTCTCTTGACTAGGTAACACTGGTATTTTGCATTTCTATTTCTGGTTGTATATTCTCCCTCATGAATTCTGATTCTCTTGGGAAAATTCTTTCCAAAGAAATGAGAATGCTCCTAAGGATTAAGATACAGAAATGTAGTTTGGTCACAAGTTACTTAGAAACTCAAGGAACAGTAGTATCTTAAAATCTGAATTGGTAAATAATTCTCCACTGTACTTCTGACAAAGGCACGAGTGACCTGTGAGATTATAGTCACTGGAGAAAAAGATTAGTTTTCTTCTGCACTAGAAAAACAGTTTGTAAAGAAAAATTCTTTTAGCATTAATTTATATTTGATCATATTCAGTGAAGTTGCTCAGATAAATATTCAGTGCATGAAAAAAAAATAAACAAATTCAAAGAACTCCAAGAATTGTGGGAAGAATAGACATGCTGCTGTGGAGTTTGTAGGAGATCATTCTGGAGAACATCAGCTAATTATATTTGAGGTTAAATATTCTCTGTTATGATACTGGTTCAGTTCCCCAGGCAATGTATTTTGCAGGGAGAAAAACTGGAAATGCATACCAGGGTGGAGAGTTTTCAACATGGTAATAATATCTATGCCCTCTACCATGATCTTTGGACTTGGACTCTGAAATGTGTGAGCATTGTATATGTAATTTTTAGACAAGTACTGCTGATTGAAGAACCTTTCACCCCAGATAGGAATTTCTTCAAAGGTCTTGTGCTGCGAGATCAGGTTGCATATGCTGACTGTGAAATACTGCATAAGGTGTTCCTGTGGACATCAGTATCATATATATATATATATATATATATATATATGTGATATATATGTATACGCTAGAATTTGAGGGGTTTTGTTTCAAATACAGTGTTAAACATCATCCATGCTTTTTTTTTTTGTCTTTGTAGAAGAATCTGGTAAAGCAAGCAATGGAGATCTTTCCAACTCTACACCTGCAGAGCCTGTTGTGAAATGATGTGGCTGGTATGGGTGAAGATTACTTACTCAAATAACTCATGTCTTGTCTTCATCAGTAACACTCTGTAGGGGCTAAAGCTCTAGATTTGACTTACTTGCTCTGTTAAATCCAAGAGAAGCATACTAGCATCCACTGAGGCTAGGTCTGTGTTTGTCTGTATTTTCTGTAGAAACTCCTATTTTTCAGGAGTTTGCATTATTTACAGCACTTTCTTTAGATTGAAAATAATTTAATAAAATGTTGACCTTTGAGGTATTTTAAAGTACAGATGTGCAGATAAAAAAATCCTTATTAATTTCTAGATGCATTCTCGCATCTCTATCATAGCATTTTAAAAAAACCCAAACTCATAGGCTGTTGGTCCAAGGTTTGAACTGGCATCTCTTCAACCCAAAAAAACCCCTGAATCCAGATATTGGCTGTATCTATTGTCCAAAAAATAATTGAGACATGTCATTGTGCAATCCTGTTGCATTTAATGCAGTCACAGATTACACTGTGGGTGTAACTGTATGTTCTGAATATATGTTAAATCTGTTACGCAAAATGGAAATGCTTATTACTGTTTTATTCCAAACTCCCTTGTTATTACTATAGACAGTATTTGTACTGTGGGAACTTAGGATCCCATCAAACATTTATTTCCCCCTGTTTTTGCCCCCTTATCGAAGAATGGGGAAACAAGAAAAGTGAATGTTAACAAATTCTCATTTCACACCGAAGGTTTGATTTGCATCCACAGAAGTAAGGAAATCCAGAGCCAAGACAGAACCACAATCAGCTCTTTCTTTCATGACCAGGCACTGTGATGAGTGTCTACAGTTCATGAAATGTTGCGCCTAATTGCAAGTTTCAGCCTCAATTCTGTATTTCCTAGCCTTTGTAGGTCTGTTGTACTGTGTGTTGTTCATATAGTCTTACATGCCTGATTATTAACAATAATTGCACTGCAGGCTCAGAAGCTGCTGAACACTGTGAGAACTCTTATTTAACATCTGTCCATCCCTGCAAGTAGAGGTTCTAGATTGTGCAAGAATTACTCAGATCCCTAACTTAAGTAGCTAGAGTTAAAAGAAAACACCACCTTTATTAAAATATACGGGTGTGTTTTAATCTCCCAGAACATTAACACCCTTCTAGTTCTTACCAACCAGAATACACTACTCCAGTCAGTCCAGCTGAGAGAACTACCCTTGCTGGGGGGTTTTCTGGCACTCTTAAACTGTATTTTTAGACCAAACTTTCTTTAATGTTTGTTTTAATGGTTCATATTGTTCCACCCACTCTTGGGTCATTGGTTTAAACAATTCCTCACGTACTTTGATTTGCCCATTCCTGCCTGTCACTTCAACATTCAGACAGCAAGGATTAATGTTTTGTCGCAACTGGAAAGACCAGACTGATATGAACGTTCCGTTTATTGGTTCTGAGAACATGACACAAGCTTTGTGGACTGTTAAAATCAGCTGGGCTCATTAAAGTTTTTATTTTTAGTTCATTATAACTGCCCTAAAAAATGCTGCATTACTTGATTTATGTTTTTGCTTTTTTACTTTGATACAGGGTTGTTTTTTTTTTAATTTGTGTACACTTTTTTGACCAAACTTGCCCACACTGAATGCTCAGTAGCATTGCTGAGATCAGCATTCTTGCTGCTGCTTCCCATCCTCCTGCAGTTGCTGTGCACATCCTTCCACAATCCCATCTCTGCTGAAGTCACCCAAGTTTGTGGAGTGGAATGGCTAAGTGCTGCATTTCCTTCTTCCACAGCAACGGCAGAATCACCCACACATGATGTTCCTTTCCCCAGGATGGCCTTGCTAGGGAGCTGTGTGCAGTCAATACACAGCTCACACTCTAGTCTGCACTTGTATTTTCTCTTCTCCATTTTTTCTTTTGGAGACATTATCTTGCTAAGGTAAGACTTTGCAGTTGAACATAACGTGCACTGAGCATTGCCTTTGTGTACAATAGTTAACAAATTCTTGTGGTTCTGGTGATGGAAATTCTAGAGGAAAAACATAGCCTATTTTTATAGATGCCTGTTTAATCTGGGAGAACTGAATGTATACTCTATGTGGCAAAAATATATGCATATGCAAACATGTACAGTGATAATGGAGCTATTCTTGCTAATACAGGACTGTAGTTTGTATTTCCTTCTTTCTCTTTGTCATGTAGCAGCATAGACATGCAGAAAGATTTTTCTCATCTGAAATCCAAGGTGGGTCCTGGGTTTGGATGTCACGTGGCTGAGTTGCATTAAGTCTTTTTTCTCCCCACAAGGATAAGGAAGGGGGGCAAAATTCATGCTGTGGTGCTACAACTCTTTCTGTTGCTTTTGACCTCCTGTCACAATTACAGGAACCAAATGGACCCTAATTGTTGTCTGGAGAGGAGAATGGAGCTAAAACAAAAAAATCCCCTAAACTAAACCAAACATGCTCACTCAGAAATTCCTAGGGGTGACAGAAGTGATGATGAATTTTCTGCAGGGATATAAAACATGTCTAGGGTTTTTTTTTTCTTCAGGGCAGGGTTGGAACTGGCTAAAGGCCAGGCTCTCACCCCCAGCAGGCATCTGTCAGCACTGCCCTCAGGTGTTCAGCCTTGTGCCAAGGCTGCTGGAAGTGCAGCAGCTGCTCTCTGAGGCGTTGTGGACACCCAGCTCTCTGTCAGCCCTGCCACCAAGGGTTTGCATGGCCCCAGCAGCTGCAAACGCCTGGTGCTGAAGGGCACACTCTGCAGGTCCTAATGCAGCCTTGAACCAGAAAAACATTTGAGTTGCATTAGACATCCATCAACAGCTGTTTTCAGCTTCTCAGGTACAAAGGACCAAATGTAATACTTAATGTTTCCTAACTCATTGTACAAAAGGGTATTTTGTTACTCCAGTCTCTTTGGTTTGGGAGTAGAGAACGTTATGTATATAAAACTGTGTTAATAAATGCAATTTTGAGAACCTCATTCCCAGTGTTTTCAATAACACCAGTTCAGTAGGTGTTAATTTTTTTAATAAGATAGCTTCAGCTTTTATTTACGATTAAGTTTTTTTCCACGGTGCTTTTAAACATTCAATAACCAGTTAGACTTATTCCACATCAAACACTTCCAATCTGGGATCTTTCAGATACTGTTGCACAGATTCTGCTTATGGAAAATCTAATTTCTTGGTGACTGAGTTAAATTAAGTTTGAGGAATTTCAGGCGTATTTTCTAGGTACCTTATCTTGATTAATATAAACTATACTACAGCTTACACCCCCTCCCCCACTAACAGCTCTTTATTTTGTCTATTTTGTTTGTTCTTGCAAAGTGATGTTGCTGATGTTTTCAGGATGGAAAAATGTAAACTTATTAGCCAAATCTCTCTAGCATCTAATCTCAGGAATGTACTGTGAGACTTTTCAGTACCTTGTAATTAACATTTTATTGCTCAGTTTCTTAAAGGTTGCTGTCAGACTCAGCTGTTGCATGTTACGTAAGAATTCTTACTTCTTCATATAGTAAGAAGTGGCAAGAAACCTAACCACAGAAAAACTGCACACAGCTGCCTGCTTCTGACGTTTGCATGTCAGTGGTACTTAGAATAATAAATCAAGGAAGTACAATTTGTCTAGTAATTACAGAATGTGAGAGTACAGTCCCCTGGAAGGTAAGAGTAGGCACTTAAATTTGTTTTGTAAGCTTTTTCTAGATGCAATATAAAAATAGATTATATTAATAGGAAAAATTTAGTGTTTAACAAATAGTTTTGTAAATAGGCTAACACAAAAGGTAAATCTTGTTAAACATAAACTAGACTAAAAATAACTTCATCTGAAATAAAGTAGATAGTGCATTTTTAACCTTCAATCAGATGCACATGATCATACAAACTATGAACATTGACTGTGGTAGGAAATCTGAGGCCTGATATTTGTCAGAGGAGCTGGCAGCTCACACAAATTTCAGTGGAATGAGAGGCTGCTGGCCCTGTAAATGTAAGAAATGCCATTAACCCTTAGTTGCTGACAGCTGTGCTCTCCTGCCCACCAGCAGCACTAGCCTCCTGCTCAGGACTGTCAGCTCCCCAGACACAGTTCCACCCTATGCATTCACAGATGCTAAATGCGAGTCCTGCTGTGCTTCCACTGTAAATCCAGAGGGACTCCACTGCAGACACACCACTGCTCTCCAGCAGGAAAGGGCAACTGGCCTCAGGTGTGTGCAGGTGACTGAAAACCAGAGATTCTTGCAAAAAGACTCCCTGCTTTTCTGCTCCCACAAAGGCTGCAGGAAGTGACAGGAGCTGCTTATGCTTCTGATTCCTCCCCTCCTTCATGCATGGTTCCATCCTCTTCTGACAAGTCATGCAGAAGCATGAACTTTCCATCATTTGTTAATGGCACAGACTTCATTAGCTGAGCTAATGCTTCTGGATCCTGAAGAAAAAGAAGAGAGGTCAGCAAGTTGCAGCAGCCTTTGAGGAACACATTTCCCAGTACTTCTTGCTAAGCTTTTGCAACTTTGGCTATTTTTAACAAGCTTTAGAATAAAGATTTGAAACACAAGTAATACCTTTTTGGGTACGTAAAGACTCAAGTACAGCTTGAGCATTTAAGAATAAAAAAAAGGTAATTAATTTTGAGCCTTTATTTTGCTTTAGTTAATGAAAAGCAAGGAAAAAAGTAACTGTCTCAAGAATTTATTATACATGTGCTTAGTGGTTGTGACTAAAAGCTCATTCCCCAACTGGTTCTGAAACCTTAGCAGCAAAAATATACAGCAAATAATAACATCACACCTATATAGATAAAATATATCTACAAGGGACAGGATAATTCTGCCATTCATTTTAATTGGAGAAACACTGATTTTCATGCCTAGGTGAGGAAAGAATGTAAGTTTCTAAAAATGAAACAGCAGTGTGTGTGATTTACACATCATCCCAAAGAGTGTGTTTGGTTTTTTGAAAACTTCGCTCACAGCTTTCTTTCAGATGTGAACATTTGGATTTGTGTCATTTTGAACTTGGATTGGGGTGGCACATTTTCTCTGAAATCACATTACTGAGAAATCAAACAGTTTATTTTTGCTGTGTTAAATAATGCCTGCAAAACTGTCCTTAGGAGAAGTAGCAGTTCATTTTTCTTATGCACACCAGAGGTACCTGGACAGTGCAGGTGAAAACCAGAACAAGATGTATCATACACATGTGGGGAATGAAACAAACTTACCCTCTGTGCCTCAATAATTTCTTTTCCCAAGCTAATGGCATAGCATATCTACAAAGAAGAAATACATGTAAAGTTCCATTCAGTTCTGTTTTGGCTTTTTGTTCCTTGATTAAAAATACACCACACAACTGTCAGTGCAGACTTAGTCTTAAAACCAGGCCTAAAAGCAGAGGGGGAATACCAATTTGCTATCCTAACTACTGGTGAAGAAAACTATCTTGGGTTCAGCTTCAAAGCTCACAGGGGCTGGTAAATCTTTGTCAGTTTTAGTCACCACACTTTATTTCCACACTGTGCATGTAAGTGTTTGTAGGGACAAAAGTTCTCCATCCCACTCCTTATTTCTGTTGCAGCAGGCAGCAAACAGTCAATGGTGTAAGCACATACACCATTGTCTGTGAAAGCTTCACAGCTGTACATGTCTCAGCATAGCTGACATTCCTTTTGTTAGTGCTGCTGATGGACAGCATTTTCTCATCTCTCTTAATGCTGGGATTAGCAATCCCATCCTTTCCTCCTTATACATGCTGCTTCATTATCTGTCCATTTGGTCCCTTTTAGACATAAGCCAGTAAAGGCTTGCACGTTAACGCATGTTTTCTTGACCAGAAACTGAGCTGCTCATTTCTACAGCACTGTTTCCCAGATGTGTAAGTCAAGAAGCCACAGACCTATTTCTAAATAAAGAATTTTCTTAAATGTTACACAAACCTTTTCCCCTTCTGTGTTGCTCTCAAAAACATATGCACTCATGGATTCTTCTCCCAGAGTATCACTGAGGTGGATCACAAAGCCAATCAGTCTCCTGTTCTCCTGATGGGCAGCAAACTGTGTCACAGTGGTGAGTTCAAACTGGAAAAGTCAAATAAATTATTTATTTGTTTTATTCAGCTCAAGTTAGCAGGTTAGCTCAGGTTCATGTAACTGAGTAGTCACTGCTGTGATAGAAAAAGTTACTTACACTTGCTCGTGTAACTTGGGTTTGAGGGTCTATTAACCTGCAATTACATGTAGGGAAAAAAAGAAAACTATTTTAGAGCGATTCCTGGTAATTTCAAGGGCCTTTATAATACAAAAGCAGTAACTCCAGCAGTTTTACAGATGAGGAAACGTGCATAGAATCAGGTGCTTTAGCTTTGACTGGCAAGATTCGAAACTAGGCTTTGACTCCCAGCTGTGTGACAGGTACAGCAAAAATATACAGCAAATAATAACATCACATCTATATAGATAGATGTGATGTTGTTATTATACATAGCACCTTTCTTAGTCACTTGGAAAGGATCCTGAGTGCCTGAACCAACATAAATGCAGAGGGACATAAACATACCTCACTGAAAGGGAATGTCTGACATCAGCATATTCTACAGTGACACTACTGTCAAAGGACATTATTAGGAAAGATTTTTGCATTAAAACAATCATAGTTTTGCATCTCTTTTTTTGTATCTTTGCAGGATCTTACAGCCCCCCACGATAAGACTGTCCCTTAGATTTTGATAGGACATTCTTACAATTTGGTCTGGAGGATCATTTCTAGGTACCACAGAATAAGAAAAGAAGCATTTCTTTCTAGGTAAAGTGACTCTTGGGATCTTGCTTCCTCAAAGGTTGTGTGTCTTAGAAAAACAAAACCAACAATACATAATAAATTACAAATTGTATGAAGAGAACAGAACATTGACAAGTTAAAGCTTTTACAATACCTCAGGTTCTTGCTGGTGACCATGAGGTGGGATTCAGTCATGCGGAAGATGTTGTGAATGGCCCGAGCAGCCAGCACTTGTCTCATGGCTTCATAAATCACCTCGCATGTCTCATCGGACTGAACAGCCATGGACCCTAAAAACCGAACCACGAACATCTGCTGCAGCAGGGAATCTGCAAAAGAAAAGCCACGACTTCCTTCACTATGCTATTTCAATTTCCCAGTAGCTCAAAGAATCGATGGAATTATTTTATTCACTTTAGAAATTCAACAGTAAGCCTGTGGTTGGTGGCCATCATGAGCAGTGGCTTTCTGCCATGAGTCACACAGTGCCCTGACCCAGTTTCAAACTGTGTGAACAGGCAGCAGTGTGGAGGTGGGGAAGGAAGTTTTTAAAAGTGTGACTGGTCCTTTATGCTTCATTTGATCATATGCTAGTAAAATTCCCTTGCCTATTTTGCTATTGGGTGCACATAAACTATGATGAATTTATGATTGGGCATAAGCCTTGGCTTCCATTAAGCCTCATACATTCTTCCCTTTCTTCTATGTCCTTCTGACCTTCCATGCAGTTGGGCACAGTAAGGTTTTCACCAAATCCTTCCTTGCTCCTTGACTGTCACTAGAAGATTTAATGACAACTATTTGCAGCCATTATGCAGCAAAGCCATCACACTTGATCAGGCTCCCTTTATGGCCGATGGTGAGCAAGGGAAAGCAGGGTGAATGTTCAGAGCAGTAGGTACTGCTTTGGTTCTGAGAGCACTTTTCTGACAGGGCCATGGGTTCCAGGCACAGAGGAGAACAGCCAGGGCCAAGCCCTACACAAGCTGGTACAGGAAGGTCACTTTACTATGGATCTGTTACTTCTGCTCCATGATGTCAGGTGCTTTTCTTAAGAGACACTGGATAGCTAAAATCATGACTGACTTTATCTGGATCAAGAAGCACTGACCTTCCTCCTCATCTTTGCTGCTGTCTTCAGATTCCCCAAATGGGTTTGCATGCCTGTGAAATAAGAAAACTTGAATTACAGATTCTGGTCATCACTACTAACAGATGCTGCAATACTTCATCTTGCCTGAAATCATACTGTTACAGTGATGGATCACTGTCTCTGGCCATACCTGCCACCTCTGTTCTGGTCCAGAAATTCCATAGCAGGCAGTACGATATCAAATTGAATTGGTGTTCCAGGAGCAATGAGTTGTGTGGAATCTTGAATGCCAGCTGATCCACTGGGAATTACTTCATAATTTTCCATATTCTTTACAGTCTGGCTGAAGTGCAAATGTAAAAAAAAAAATTATATTTCTATCCATCAGTGACATCCTACCTTTGCTCTGGAAGAGAGATAAGGATATTCAAAAGTCCAAAGAGGGACTGAACCACTCTGCAGATATGTAAGATATTTTCCTATTTACCTATTACTGAGGACTCCAATAAAATCCTTTTTTTAATCTAGCATTATTTAGGACAAAAATAAACATTGGTATATTAAACCCGAATACAGATCAACTCTGAGCGTGGGCTGACTTTCAGCAATAGGTGACCATGTGTCTCCCTGCCCTGTCCATATTCACAGCTGCATTACCAGAAGAGACCTGGACTTGTGTCTACACTTCTCAGTGACAATCCCAACATCTTAAGATCCCTCAGCCCCAGGATCAATACAACTGCACATGGTCCCTGCTCCACACAAGGGAGAACATTACCTGAGGTGCTGAACTTCATGTTTTTTTCCCAAGCTGGTAATGGGAGTCACTGCTTGCAGGGCTGTCTGATTTAATTTTATTGCAGCTGCCTATGAAAACAAGACAGAACAGTTTTTTTAGACATGCAGTTTACCTTACCATGTTGAGTAATGGGAGAGCAAGTTGAAGGAATGGATTGAAAGATCAAAACAAGCTCCCACCTCTGGATTGTCAGTGAGATAGATCTGTCTGGAGATATTGTTGATGGCACATATCCACTGAAAGGGAAAATGAAATTGAAGTCTTCAAGCTCACTTATATGCAAGAATAATAACATTAAGAAAATATTTTTACCTCCTCATATTCTTTCTTGCTTTCTGCTTGAAGGGTTATACCCCTAAAATACAAACACAGTGTATAAGTGCTAACAGTGGACACCAGGACTGTTTGACTGCAGTGCTTACAGTAATATACCAAGCTTTATATCTATTAACTGCCAAAGGAACAAGAATCGTGAAAAAGCTGCAGCTAAAAGACACCACATGTTCCATTCAGGCATTTGTGGGGGAGGATTGGAAGGAATAAGCTTTTAATTTGGAAACATCCTTCTGAAAACCCAGAAAAGCTTACTACTACACCAAGCAAGTTTTACAGGAAAGAGCATCTGAAGGGGTAGGTGTGACTAGCTGTCCTCAAACAAAACCTTTCTCATACACTTTGCCTGTAGGAGTAGTGATCTGAAAGCAGTATCTTCTGTCTTCACAGTCCACAGCCATAACAGAGCAGTTATCCAGGTCCTGAATCAATCCTCCAGCTACTGCTCCCCTTGGCTGACACATCAAGTTGCCACCTTGAGTGAAGAAATAGAGTCTTTCCCAAGTTGTAGTCACCAGACCTGTTTTACTGATGAGAAGATACAGTGATAAAGACTCATTACTGTTTAGAAGTAACAGGTATGAAACTGCAAACACATCCTGATACTAATCAGAACTTCATGTTCACCCGGGCGTTTTTTTAATGGTCTCTTTTAAGAAGAAAAAGCAGCACCTGTTTCTAGCAGAAACTAATCTGTAATGAAAGCTGAAAAATTAAGTTAATTCCAAACATCCAAGTTAAAATTCTTATCTTCTAGCTAAGGAATAAAAGAGTATTGAGTAACTGACATGAAATACTATGAGCAGTTTCAGCACAAAATCATAATATAAAAAAGTATCTGCTGCAGTACTATCTCAGAGTCCATCTCTTGCTTAGCTGTAGAGTCCTATTATAGTGTAATCCAGCTTTTGGACTACTAAGAGAAATTATCAGATGTATACTCACAAAGAAAAAAATTACTAGATAAACAAAATAATAAACTGATATTTAATCAATCACAGAAATAGGGTTATTACATGCCACCAGTATACCTAACTTCTGTGGAAGTTTATGGAAAATTTTATATGTAAAATCTGCAGAGGTAATTCTACATATGATACACATTCAAAGTTACAAACTTGCACTGTCCATAAAGCTTTTATTTATGTAAAAAAGGTCATTCATGAAAACACATGTTAACTACAAAATATAGCTGCTTTTGTAAACACCACGTCTCCTTTAAGATTTGGAAACAACGTGAACCCAGTCTCATTAGCTTCTAATTTTTAGCCACTTGAATGCAGGAAATTTTTCCTATAGGTACATTCAATCAGAAGCAAAATTCTGTTTTCAGAAAAACAGTCTCAAATGTCTCTAATTAGGTTAAAGCTTCAAAAATACATTTCCAAAGATGACAGGTGTACTCAGAGGATGAAAAGTAGAGCTACCAAACTGATTTAGGACCCTCAAACATCAATACCTGACAAGTCCTTATGACCCTCCCCCAAAAAATGTAGCCACTAAACAAATCAACAGATAACAACAATCTTCTTACTTTCTAAGATTAAGGTAGCCAGCCTTCTGGATGAGATTTCTATTGATAGCAGGTGAAATTACATCAGAATCTGGGGTGTAAACAGATTCATTAACTGCAATTAAGTCCTGCTGGGATATTCTCATTTTTTCAGCTTCGGCATCCAGCTCTCCTTGTATGCTGGGAAAAAACCAACAACAACACAAAAAGAAACGCAAACCATCATTAGCCATTTATACCAGGATACAGGTAACATCTGTAAGCCAAAATGAACAAAAATTCCATCTGAGATTACCTTGGAGGGTAGTGCAAAGATGAAATTTATTTTTCAAATAGACTTTATAGGAAATACTGTTCTGTGATACTGAAATGAGCATGTGAGAACTGTTGAGACATGTTGAGAAAAAAGAGTAAAGTTTATTTTTTGAGAGACAGCTTCTAAAAGTAATGCTTCTATGAATTTACACTGCTGGACACATACAGACATTGCCCTACTATAACAGCATAGTTCAAAGCAGGCTGTACTAGAGGATCTCTTGGCTTTCTTAGAACTGTCTAATGCCTCCAAGGCTGTAACACACAGGAATTCCTGCCTTGACACCACCTATTAACTGGTAATGGAATTTCATTAATTCAGAACAATACAGTAAAAAGACCTAGAGCTCAAGTCTCCCTTTAGCTTTAATTCTTTGTTTATAATACTGCGTTCTGCTTTGGTGTGATGCAGAAAACATCAGATCTGAATTAAGTTCGACCATATTTTGCAAACTAATGCCTTTTCACTCCATCACTGAATGTCAGAATAAGAATTATTTAAATTCCATTTTTAAATACAATGGAACTATGCTGTCAGTTTTTACCTCAGTGTTATTTCAATGAATCTTTTGATCTGTCATTTTTGTTGCACCACAAAATGCTTTTGACAAAACGTCCCTGACACCTTCATGGTTTCTGAGGCTATATTCCTCTTTCTAAGATGTGCTTCTCCCATCTCCAAGGCAGGAAGAAAAGTGCTGACAATTCTGAAGTTATATGCATTTGTGGCAATTAGGCCAAGTGGTCACTGAGAATGTCTTAGCATAGATATCTCCTGTGTTTTTACACCATTAACAATATTCACTGTATAAATGAAAATGCTTTTAAATACCACTGAAATTCTGTAGCTGTACAATGGGTCACATCAGCTTGTTGTTCCAAAAGAACAAATATGACAAGTGAAAAGCTTTTAGCTTGACTAGCAAGCAGATCTGACTCACTGAGGCCTTGTGATCCCCGGCACTAAGGAAGGAGAGGAGTGGGCAGCACAGTTTTCTGTGGCTGTGCAAACTGAAGTCATGAAACTCCATCCTCTGTCAGTAATTCTGTGCAGCACAGTGCCATTCAGAATTTTACAAGCTTCTCTTTTGGTTTTTCCACAGACATCACACTCTTTTACTAGTTAAATTTGAGCTGTACTTTCAAGCTTTACTGTGTTACAGACTCTAAACACAAAAACCAGACTCAGGAAAATAACTGAGCAGCCTATTTTTGTTTCCATTTACTACTGTACATTGTCCAGAACTCAAACTCATCTGACTGTGGAAAACAAGGGCTTATTCTACGGTGAGTATCCAAGAGCAAGATCCTCCCTGTGCCTGTAAGACAGAAGTAAGATGCCCTACACTTTTTAAACAAAACTCACAATTTCAATGGCATTTAAAATCTGTCCTCCAGTCAGTACAAATGTTGTGTAGAGGGATTTATTTCACAAGTGAGTGTGCCAAGATTATATAATTATATAAGTACAAAAAGTAAAGAATCATTTAGTGAAATAATCCACTGTACAGAGAACTTGTTTGTAGCATGGTTTTCAAATTAACAAATATGATTATTTAAAGTGCGACCAGAGTGAGAATAAATAATGATTTGGCTACAGCTCGGTATGAAAGGAATGAAGGATTAAGTCAAGGACTCAGTTGGGACTATATTATCTTTATGGTCCATTCCAACCCCTTAACATTTTATCATTCCATGAAGAATATTCTTGCTATTACAATTACAGTTCAAGTGTAAAGTTTGCATTTACAGGGACTTAATTATAATTAAACACTTCACTACAAGTAGAAGATGTGGAGGGAGGTGTAAGAAAAAGGATCACAAAATCAGGACTGCAAAAGCAGTTTACTGAAATTTACAACTTAGTCAAAGTAGGTTGAACTCACTGGACTAATACAGCCTACACTGGATGCAATGAATATGTTCCCTACGGTGAGGAGTTTTGTTTGCCTTGTGTAGCTACACTGTCAAACACTTTAGGTCCTAAATTTGAGAGGTTAATGAGTTATTGTTGCTGTATTATTACAGAATACCCAGTAAATATAAATACCTATAATTCAGAGAGCACCTTAAGTTATTTTATTAATACTGTTAACCCGTTTCTAGCCCAAATTCCATGCTTATCTGTTCATGACAAGACACAGGGATGTAAGGAAGCATGTGAACACTTTACAGTATATAGTTTCTGACTATACTGTAAAAATACTCTCTTCAGTGTACAGACAGCATTTTCTTTTCCATGTACAAACATTTCCTTTCTACCTGTTACTTCAACAAAATATGCCCAACAATGCCACATAAGCATAGAAGGAATCTCATTAGAAAGAAAAAGAGGCACTCTCTCGTATGTGCCGAAGGTTAGAGCGCTACAGCTCGGACTCCAGTAGAATGACAAAAGCAAACAAAAGCACTAGGTTACCTCTGAACCATGTCTGAAACAGATGACAAAAAGCTGTCCATCCTTTTGGAAAACATCTCTGCTCCTTTCTTAAAGAAGTTGATCTGAAAAATACCAAGAAAAAGGGCATTGAAGGTTCTCTTGGCTTTGGCAGACAAGGAGCAGACTGTGGGAGTGTTAACAGTGCTCCCATTATGACTGAACTTCTGGCGGGTGATCAAACACATGGGCAAAACAGCTGCACTGCCTTTCTTGCTACTTCCCACTTTTGCAACTCTACAACCTTTCACACACAGATAAGCTGCTGGCTGCTGACAAGTACGTTTCCAAAGAACTTGTTAAATGACTCAAATAAGGGAACAGGTAGCTTCTCCCACACTAGTACTGGGCAGGGCTGGGGCTCGTGGTGTTAGGAACTGCCGTGTGCAATGCCACCCTATTGAAGGGAAATCATCCATTAGATTTTGCAGTCCAACCTGAACTACCAACTCCACGATGAAAGTCTTCAAAGTGCTGTAATAAAGTCAGTCAGGAAAGTGCAGCTATGCTTGCAGAAGCCTCCAGAGCAATTGGTTGTATCAACTACAGTTCTACCATTGGTTTTCTTCTACTGAAGGAGCTAAAAAAATAAGCTACTAGGGCCGAAGTGCACATGATGTGACAGAAGATTAATTCTCTTAGCTGGTTTTGATCAGCAGGCACACAATAAAGCAAAGCACTTGGTGTAGACTTGACCTTGTACTATCAGTCATCATTAGAGCCTACTGGCAACTGCAGGAAACATGGATACAGATAGCATGTGTGTGCAATTAATCAGGATAAACACATAAAAATCAGTGATCTACTCTGGGAAGAGATGTAAAAGCAAATGTTATAGACCACAGCCTCCCTTTACAAAGGAGAGGAAGAATGGCCTCCTAAAGAATGATTTACCTATTCTATTTCTGAAGCCTGCTTCAAGAGGAAAGAACTCTAAAATCCACTGATGATAAATGCTGGATGGCCAGTTTTCAGTCAAAATGAACCCTCTATTAGCCACTGTTTCTTCCAAAATTTCCATTTGACCTACTCATTTGTTGGAAATGTGAAACTGGAGACATATGTTTGAGTAATTAACTAAGAAAATACATATTTGTACTGAAAGGCAGTTCACAAAATTTAAGCATCAACTGGCTTCTGGTTATTCAGTCATTCCCATGACAACCTGAGACTTCCCCATATAAAGCACTGAGATAAAGCAGTTTTGCCAGATGAAGTATGGGGAAAGTTCTGTTTGGTTTCCAGTAAAGGAAATCAATGCAGTTCTTTCACTTAGGATAGCTACAGCAGAGAAGCAGTGTGATCTCCTGTGGTGGGGAATGTGACTGAATCCTCATTCACTACCTATTTTAAATGAGGCACATGGGCTGCAAAACACAGGATGATGTAGATTATGATGATCCACACTACAATCTCAAACAGAGCACCACATCCATTTTTCCTCTTTTCATAGCCCAGTTCTCATTTTCCAAACACTTTCTTTCATCAAAATCAAAGACCCTTAAAATGGGTGATAGTGAGAATCAAGTGCTGTGATAATACTGGTTTGCTGATCCCCGATATTCTGGAGGGTCAGACTGTCAGAGTTGAGAAATGCTCTATCAAATTGCTGTTAGAATAAAAACTAGAAAAAGGATTTGCCAGCCTTATGCTCAATCCTCTCTACTATTCTGTCCTTCCAGCTCTCCAGAGCATGCTCTGTTCCTCATCATGCACACTCCTCATTAGTATGCTGAACATTATGTGCCAGGAAGGGAACTGCTACATAGGAGAGTTTGTGCAGACTGGGTAAACAGTGGAAGTAAATGCTACTGCATTTAGCTCAGCTGTGAAAAGACTAACCCTAGGCTGATTTTGCATAGAAGTGTATTGGATTTTCTTTTCATTAGTGTCTTTCCTGAATATCTAAACATTCAACTATCTGCCACAAACAAAATCTGCTGATAGAATCTAGGCAAGCTGAATGCAAATTGTTTCCCCACCACCCTTGTTATAATTTGTCAGGTCTCAAAATAAATCCAGAACGACAATGCTTCACCTTTCCCAGGAACATGTCTAAGTGATACAGACACTTTGCTGTCAATACCTGTCCTCGTGTATATCCTAGCATAGGTTCCATCATAGCCACCCTCTTCCTGTACTGCAGAGCATTCAGGGCACAGTAATATTGCAAGGATGAAAGGTGCTGCTTTCTTCTTGCATTTGCCACTTCTTTTGCAACTTCTGCCTTAAGCTGAACAAAAAATTATGAAGAGGTTGACAAAGTGTTACTGTGTATATGGATGCATTTACTGATCATCTTCAAGTTATTTTTAAATCACTGTCTTTACAGAACTTCTCCAGGTTAAAATGAAGTATGAGAAACAAAGAAAGCAAATCAAAAACTCAAAGCAAGTACTTCAAGCCTTTATCTGTCATGAAACTAAAGCATTTGGGGAGCCCCTGTGACTACAAACTATGTAACTACTGCCACTAAAAATCTGGATCAGATCTCTGTGCAAGAAATTTATTTGCAGCTGAGATCACAACATAAGTCTGCAAGTGCAGAATTCAGAGGTCAGTAATTAACAGTATGCTATATCACATTGTGCTCTGTAAGGCATTTTCTTTCAAGAACCATCCTGTAGAACAGATTCACTCTCAGGACAGGGCCAGCCATACACTTTTTGACAAAGGGATGTATTTTAGAATAGCAGTCCAGGGGGCAAAGAAGGAGGAATGTAGAACAGTCCTACCAAGAGAGTTATGTGCACTGTTGAGTGGAATGACAGGCCATACAGAGTAATTAAACAGGAAGGTACATGCAAAGAAATGCAATGCTTTAGGAACAGCAGACACAAGGCTTCATAGCAGTTCACAATGAATTGTGCTCAGTGATACTGCATCACCACCTCAGCTGTACAACTCTAGGCCTATACAAAGCTATTTATAGTCACTTGGATTGCTTCTATCTGAAAAGCTCCCATGGATCTGAAAGGCTCTAGTTGAGCACAATATTTCACCACTTGCCTAACTTGGAGAAAACAGGTATGAGTGCTGAGTTGATGTTTAAAAGCTTTGTGTCTGCCTGGAAACAAAATCACAAGTATTCTTGAGCTACTGTGAATTTAAGCAATGAACTCTCCGAAGTTCACAATGAACAAGGATGCAGACAGAATGGCTGATGAAAACATTCTATTTTCCCTTTCACATTTGTTACCTTTTCATTTTCTTTCCTTTTCGGTAACCTGCTATATTTTGCCATGGACACGTCATGTTCTGTAGACAAGGAATATTATTTTTTTTTAAAAATGTGATATGTGTATGTGCACGGATTCAACATGTCTTCTTTGCTCTAGCAGCTGCACATGAATAGAAACAAAACAGCGACACATACCATTGCTAGCAAGGCCAAAGAGATCCTTCAGTGTGCTTACTTCTGGAAAAGAGAAATCAAATATTCAAAGTAAAACCAGCTGTGAACACTTTGTACAACTTAGACCATTTATGCCATATTTACTGTCCAAGTCACTCCAGCCCTTCCACAGCAGAGACGTATACATTGTGCCTGTCTTGAAAATGCTAAACCAGATCAGCTGCTAGAGGAATGAATAATTAGGGGTGGAGTGAGTTTATTTTATTGAGTAAGTTGTCACTCCAAGAAAGATGCCTTATCTGCCAGTGTCATTTGTCCAAAAAAGCACCATTTCAGTATGTTTATTCTGACTAAAGGCCCACCACTATCATGCAAGATCAGCAGTTCTGAACAACCTGACAGTGCTTATGTGATACTGGAAATTTAAGACACACGGATGTATCAAGTAAAGCCTTTTTCCTGTACATGAATCTCCCTCAGTGTGGAACATTTTTGCTAAGCTGCTCTGTGAAAATAAATCTGTATACAACACACCTGACTGCTGGTGTAATGATGCTTGCATTACAAATACTGGCCATGAGATTCTGATACAGGTAGAGAGAAGACAGACTGAACAGACAATGTAACTTCACAAGTGTCAGGCACAAGCTACTCTTAGTATCCTCACCAACATATTCTGCAACTGGCAAAAACTCTCTCAAAAAGCTACAAAGAAAGCACATTTACAAGAACAGACATTATGCAACTGTGAAAATACCAAGGGGAAATTGTAGGATGTCATCATGGTCTCTGATTATTTTTAACATCCTACTCATTAATCCGTTTCACTCCACCTTTTTTTTTCCCCCAGAATGCTTCATTATGACTCAGATGAAGAAAAGACAGAAGATTTTTCCATTTGTAACTAACTTGTATTTAGAGGTTTCTACAATATTCAATATAGATTTAACAAGATGAAAAGTAAAAACAATAACACAGTTATTCTTTCTGGCTTCCTTGTTTAATCCCTCTATGAAATTCCAATGCGGCCAGGTCTCTACCAAAAATGCTGTTCTACAAACTGAAAAAGTGGATAGAATTTAAAAAAAAAATTGACATCCAAGGAAGTTGAAGAAACTTTTGGTTTTTGTCATGCAGCAGCTGAAGCTGTGGTTGCAGGCTTCATATGTGTTTATGTGTTTTCATATCTTTTTTAATGAACAAGAGGGAAGAAACCATAAATATGGAAAAAGAATCTCTGAGGCCACATGAAAGAGGTGAGGAAATGTTTATCCCATCAACATCTTACCATCCAAATTCTCCTTTATATTTGACAGTATATGATAAACAACATATTGTTAACATAGACACCTAGATGTCCTCACAATTTCCAATCAGATCCTATAACGAACTTAAACCAGGCAATGTTTTGCTGTAGTCATTTTGTCTCACACCAAAATGATGTCTACAAGAAGGACATAAGTGGGACTGCAAAAAGTGAAATAAGTAGTGGGAAGGAAGAAGAGGGGGGAAGAAAGAAAAGAAGAGAAGAAAGAAAAGAAGAGAAGAAAAGAAATGCTGCTGCAAAAAGTCAGATTTCTGTTGCATAAGTAAGACTGCCCTTGACCTTGCATATGAGTTTTTTTCTTCTGTAATTACATAAAATGTTTGTGTTACTGCCTTGCTGTTTAAGTAATGAAATCCCAAATTTGTGAAATCAGGTAACTTGCATGGAATTACCCTTGCATGGCAAAAATTTAAAGAGGACTGATTCCTTAAAAAGGAGGGAATATACTATTCTCTGAAGTTAAAACAACATTCTTGCTTGTGCTTGTCAAACAGCCCCAAACTTCTGAAGTGGAATAAATACTGTTTGCAAGCCCAATTCACTGCTAAATTTCCCTTCTGGCAATTACAACATCAGTGACTTCAGTGAAATTACATTAGTATAAAAACACAGTGACCCAACAAAGAATAAAGCTGTGTATTTTTAAACTTGCACCATATGGCACATAAAACTTGAACTTGAACTGCTTTTGTCTGAGTAAAAGATTATGTCTCAGTTTGTGATGAAATAAACAAGAAGGAGCATATAAGGAAAATTGAAACTTAGAATAAAATTTACCTGTGAGATCTTTTTCTCGAAATTGTATTATTGGGAGAACCATTGTATCTGCAAGCTGTTTTGCCAGTTCAGAATGAAGAATATTGAGCTGAAACAGAGAATTGTTCTGAGACACAATGTACATAAAAAACCCAAACCACAGAGAACATCAAAACACACCTGCCATTTGTGTCCAGTGGATATAATGTACTTCAATACTTGAAATACACTTCTCATGATATCTAAGACAGATGGGGATGCTCTCCCTAAATGTTTCATTCCTGCCTGGTATTTCTCAAGGATCCAAGAACTTCTCAGTTCCCACATGACGGATTAGGGCAATTCACTTGACCATTAATTCTAATGCTTAACCCAACATGATTTAAACTGTAATTATCCTTTATTAACCTGTTTTAGTTAAGTCTCAATGCCATGGAGTTACAGTCCCACCACCACAACTACAGCGTCTTTCCATGAACAAGGACTAACCAGGACACAATCACAACAGGGGGCAACTGCAACGCAAGATCCCATTCAAGTATTTTACCTTGACAGCAGTTGCCCATTGTTGTTTTTGTGTTTCTAAACTTCAGCAAACAGCTGTTTTAAAGCACCCACGTGGCACCATTTAGGATGAAGGCAGGCAAGGCTCTCATGTCAACACTGGCCTGGTAGGAATATGAGATGGGAGCAGGTAGGACAGCTATCAGTCAGACTGCTAGAGCACCAGGAGGGTGCAACACCTTGCGGTGATATCCTGCCTGTTTGCTCAGTGTCCTGGATACCTCCAGGCAGCCTCATGCAGGTAAGGGTGAACTGAGGATCTCCCATGAGACAATACAATTCAATGCTGATAGAACAGACAACTAAAACAGGCACAAGGGGAAGCTAACACACAGAAAAGGAGGCCAAGGAATGGAGCATGTTCTCATGAGGGAAAATGTGAGTGACAGAACTGAGCAGCAACTTTCAGCTTTCTGCCCTCAAATGGCACCGTTCTCTTGAACCTGAGAAGGATAAACTTCTTGTTTTGATCTATTTGTAGGCACATAAGCAATTGCAAGACTTGTGATAACAAATGCTACTTTCAAGCATCCTGAGAACACACATGCAAAAAGAAAAGCCTAAGAAAAAAGTAAACCTTTAGGATTCCTCTCAATATATCCTCAGAGTTATTCATGGGCTCTAAAATTTTTAACTTACTTTTTGTCCCACAACCTTCTCTCCTCTCCCAAACAGCAGACCTCAGTACAGCCTTTTGCTTTCTTAATCAAAGTTGGAAGTAGACCAACAAGAACAGACTTTTCTGATGGCACAGCACTGCTCAAAGCAGAGAGAGTGATTTGACGAAACCTAAGCAAGAAGGACCTAGATACCAAGGCCATACTGAAATGTCACATGGGCAGGTCTAACAAAAGCATTTACAAACACTTCCAGTACTTAGCAAAAACCTCCAGGGCATGGGAGTATTCAGTGCACACAGATTCACTGTCTTCACCTCACAGTACTGCAGCCTTCCCTAAACTTCTCTGGATTCTGCATGATCTCATAGCAACTAAATTGCAACTTTACCAATTCACAGCTGCCCTGCATCCACATCTAGCAAGTTTTGGTTCAAACTGCAGTGTTTAAAACTTAGAAATGTGTCATTTTAATATGGAATTATAGAAAAGGTAGCCCTAGCCTAGATGGCACATCCTGTTTTATTCTCTAAGTTCCCCTCGGAAATTCAGCCTTGTTCTGAGGATAGAATATGGGAGGAAGCCACAGAAACAGCTCTAACCATTATGGAAGGGTGGTTTCAAATATCTTTACCCAAAATTAAACTACTCTAAATCTAGCCTTCAGTGGGAAGGCTCTGAATCAAAAGGAGAGACCCAAAGAAAAACCACTAATATTCTGTATTGTAAAAAGAGAATATCAGCAATTCAAATTACCTCATCCACAACTTTTGAAAAATAATGGAGGGTGGATATCACTTCTTCATCTCCTTTACCTAAGGCAAAATGCTGGAAATAGAAAAACACATTTGGTCGATAACTTTATTTAAAGACGAATATAAAATGCAACGCTTGTTTTACTGCAAATCTAATGAATATTTCTACAAAATGCAACAAATACTAAAAATAAATGTAAAAACAGAAGCTCATTAATATACATAATTTTACTCTGCTCTTCTTGTGTTAAATGAATTAATTTTGCACAACACTTAATTCTTATTATACTCATTTTAAACTCATAGGACTGGAACAAAATGACTTGTATCTTCATAAATTTATTAACTCGGATTTTGTATCCTTTTGGGTTTTTTCTAATCTGGTTCTTTTCTTAAGATTCTCAGAAATGACCCAACTCCCTTGAACATCCTGAGGAAATTCACAACTGCCTTCACATGATACCAAGTAAAGCAAATGCCCTGAGCACTTCCAGAAAAGTGCTGGTTTACAGTTTACAGATTTCTTCACAAGTGCTGAGGCAGAAAAAAAAATCAAAGTCACGTGCTGAACATACCTGCTTTTCATAGGCAAGGAGTTGCTTCGAAAGCTGTTGTGTGGCAAGACACATTTCATTCTACAAACAAAAATGACATGTTAATAGAAATAATGAAAGGTGCTCAGTGCTGCTGTTACCACTACTTTGTTAGGAACTTCTTGACTGAATCTGAAACTACTTACACCATCATTCAGCTAGGTGCAAACAGCTAGTCCCAAAATACCTGCACAGATGTCCTGCTTTCAGTTAAGACAGAGTTAATTTCTTCTCAGCAGCTGTTACAGTGCTGTGTTTTGGATTCAGATTAATAATAGTGCAGAAAACACACTTATGTTTTGGATTTTTGTGAAGTTGTGTTCATCCTAAGTAAAGGATTTTTTTTCCTTGTCCCACACTTGGCCAGCGAGAGGGCATGCAAAGAAACTGGGAGGAAGTACAGCTGGGCCAGACAACCCAAAAGGACCAAAGGGATACTCCACACCACAGAACATCAGGCCCAGTAAATAAACTGGGGCAAGTACCCTAAAGGGAGGCCAGTCGGGGTTCAGGAAGGGAGCTCTGGCATCAGTTAGTGGGAGGTGAACAGCTGCAATGCACATCACAGTTTTTTCCCCTTTTTATTATCGTTATCATAAGTTACCATTATTATTGTATTTTACTTTATTTTCCATTATTAAACTTCCTTTATCTCAAAATACAAGTTTTACTTTGATTCTCCTCCACATTCCACTGGAGTGAGGCAAACAGAAATGGGGTTGGGCAAGCCCCACAAATGGGGCTGGTAGAATTTCCAGCTGGGCTTAAACCATGACGACAGAGAAGCAGCAGTAAGAGGGACATGCTTCAGATCTACAGTTTAACTACTTTGAATAGAGCTAATGTTTGGGGGTTTGGTTTCAGGCTTGGGTTTCCCCCATCACAAGAATATAACAAAACTAGAACAACATCAAAGACATAGGCTGCCATACCAGCAAATGAATGTTTCATACTGGTTAATCATCTCTCCCCAAAACCTACATCAATAAAGAGAAACAGAAGGTGTGCCTCACACTGCATTCACACTCAGGGAAATGTACCAATGTAATTTCAGCACTTTAAGTGGCTACAAGAGCACAAACCAGCACATCTGTCTTTTCCTGAAAATACACACACACTTAAGATGTGCTTATGTCAGGTAAGATTTGTAGGGAAGTTGTGTAATTTTACTTGACAGCTGGAAAAACCAGACAAGCACTTGGATATGTCAATCTTTAATCAATGTATTCCTAACACTAGCGTATCAAGTGCTCTGTCCCTGATTTGTTAACAAGGACTTACAACAAGAATAAAAGAAAAAAGAGAAGGGGGTAACTGACACCCATCTTAATCCCTATCAGATCCTTCTCATCCTCAGAAAGGCAGAGAACTAGTAACTTTAAACTTAATTTTAAACCTTAAGAAACTATTCCTGTCTCCAAATATATAAGGCCATAGAGAGTTTGTAAAACTAGGAACAGATCTCTGAACTGCTTTAATAGAGCCCTTTTTACTAGGGCTGATACAGAAAACCATTAAAACTGGAACAGAATGTCGCAGACATTTTTTCACAGAAATCCTTTCTTTCAGATTTCTGCGTCTTCTGGAAGGCAGAGACCTCAGAAGAGAATGTAAACAATTGTTATCAGCTGCTGTGGAATGCAATAGGATGCACCTGATTGGCTCATGGTCCCATGTTTATAATTAAAGGCCAATCACAGGAACAAGCTGGGGACCGAGTCCCTGGACACAACTTTGTTATAGATTCTTTCTTGCTATTCTTAGCTTAGGCAAGCATCTGCAAACTTCTCTCTTTATTCTATTTAGTATAGTCATAATGTATTATATATTATATATCAATAAATCCAGCCTTCTGATCAAGAAATAAGATTCTCGTCCATCTCTCTCTCACCAGCAGCGACCCACTCAGGATGCTGTAATACAGAACTTGCGTGCTCTCTTATTGTCCCTTATCATCCTGAGCAAGCAGAGCCCAGCACAGTGAACTATCTGGGCCAGAGACCCAGAAACACCCTTTGCTTTGGCCTGCTGCCACCTATCACATACTGCATTACAGCCCAGTACTTCTGCTCCACCTCGACACACCAGGAACAGGGGTCTATAGGGCAGCAGGGCCCAACATTCAGTCAGCCTTAAAGTGTGCTCACGTGCTCAGGGGAAAAATAGAAAAAGCAAAACCAAACCAGACACAGCCTATGTACCAGCAGCTGCATATGAACACAGGACAGGAAAAGCTGAATGAGGTAATTTTGACCATCTTAAAACAGCATGATTATAACACTCCCAGGCAGGAGGAGATGGCACAGCAGAGACTTAAAAGGTATTAACACGTTGTCATCTTATTGTAGGGGTTCCATACTGCTGTCTCCATATCGCAAGTTTCGTGCCTTCTTGATATTTCTCGTGGACAGCTCCTCAGATCACTGACTCTTCTTCACAAAGCAGCCAACTGACTCCAGCTCCCCTCTCAAGGGGCCATCTCGCTCTTTTATAGCATCTTCTTCTCACTGGTTACAGCTGTGGCCTGTTAAAGTCAGGCCTGTTCCTAATCTTTGATAATTGGCCCAGCTGCAACTCCTCAGCAGTAAGATTACTTTCTTCACTATCTTTATTTTCTTATATTCTATCCCCCTACATCAACAGGAGTTCAAAGCTGAGATAATGTGGGCCCATGCTCAGGTCATGCACATCCCATGACTATTCTCACTTCACAGTGACGGAGTAGTCTTATTTCTTGTTTCAGCCCAATTAGTAATAAGCACACTTTCAGACAACAATAATGCCAATGGTTCCTCTAAGATTTGCAGGAGTTTTTACAGATTACGTAGTTTTGACAATGAAAAAGCTTTACACAAACACTTGGCATTCAAGTATTTCCCAAGCTACAGGATGGAAAAGGATGTTCTGCCTTATAATAAAAAATAAACCCTGTTAAGGGCTCAGACATGGATAGGAATGAGCCTTAATTATCTGTCCCCAAGCAGTAAGAATACCAGAGAGACTTTGCCACCTTCCAAGTGGGAGCTAGCAAGCAATGAATTTATGTCAGGGAGGACAGGACTCCCTGAAAGTATACAGAAGCCATTAAAAGGGTTTGTTTGTGTGCATGTGGGAGGAAATTGACATTACAAAAAAAAAATCAGAAGTTTGCAGACCTGGCATCTTTTTCATAAACACAATCTCAAAGACAGTCTTTTTGCACTTCCTACCCAGCTCTAAGTCCTCATACAGCAACTGTAATGCCACCTGTAAGTGGTACAGCTGGATCAGGGTGAGAGAAATCTTTTGAAATAAACCAAGTATCAGAAACATGCCTCTTTTTGCCATTTGTTTCAATTTACTTATTCCTGCAAAGTCTGCAGTTTTGTGATCTGCTCTGAATCTGGAAAAGACATGCTTCTGGCCTAAATTTGCTAATACTAAAAGAAGCTTCAGAATAATGGGCTGATACAAACAAACAAAATCCCCAACCCCAAAAAACCCTGGCCAAAGACATCCTGTTCTTTTGTGTTCACCATCCACAAAGCCTACCAGTTTGGTTTTTAGACTCAATCCTCAATTTCCTCACTTAATATTCAAAGGGCATCACTACTCATCTGTGTGGGGCAGTTTGAAGATGGGCAGTGTAAAGAGGTGTGTGGAATAAGCATCTTCCAGGGATCCCCACTCCCCAGAAGTGATCTCCAGTATGTGACAGGATAATGGGAGAACACAGAAACTCTGAGGATTTCAAAGGGGTGTAAACGAACAACACCTTACCAAGTACACAACCAGTGACAACAGTTAATTACAGACCCCAAGCAGCCATCCGTAGCCTACTACTCCAGATACAGAACAAACTGAGAGGTGTGCCTGACACAAAACTTACTCTGGGATTTTAGGCTGATCTGGGAACAACAGTTCACAATCCACTGCTCACAACCCACTGCTGCCAGCTGGTCACATTTTTCATTTATTGGCTCAGTTCTTTGTGTCAGAGCACCACAAACTTGTTACTCAATCCCTACCCATGTGGAAAAATTAATCTTGGGTCCTTCATCCTCCCTCCTAACACCTGCCAGACTTAGTTCCCATTAGAGGTATAAAATCATTCATTGTATCATTTGGGGGAAAAAACCCAAACAAAAATCAAAACAAAACAGGCACATGCCCAAAAACTGTAAACAAATCAAATTAAGCTAGCAAGCTGAAACACACTTCACTGCACAAGGAACAAGAAGCAAGCAAAATGCTCTGCTGACCTAGTGGTAATACTGCATTGCTAAGCACACTAATCTGGGAAAGTTTAGTTTAATCCTCCTCCCGTTTCTTCCTAATCAGCCTTTTCCCCTCCCCCTACCCTGCTGCCATTCAGTTTCAAGACTTAGAAGTTATTTGCATTGCTTCAGTTGATAGATCCACTAAATCCAGGCAAATTATTTTAACAGGTTTTAATCTATTTCCAAGGCATTTTCCCATGGATACAGCAACATTGATTTCCTTTGTCCTGAAGTGGCTGCAATGCAATACATCACTGCAAAAGAAAAACTACAATACCTTCCTGATTCCACGTCTCCTCCATATTATCTTGACATTTCAGAATTCATCCCACATTTATGGAGTAGGACAGCTATCAATGAGATGATATATCATGCAAAAACTCAAAAAAAAAAAAGTCCTGAACAGAAATTGAAGCCTTCTAAAATGAAGGGAAACATAACTAGTACTGAGCCTTGCAAATAAATTCATTTGCACTAGATCGTTTTGCTTAACAGGTAAGACATCTCTGCAGCATTAATGTAAAAAAAGCATAGCAGAAGGAATAAAAAAACATACATAAATAAGTATAATTAAATCAGTAGTGATTACAGATGTGCTGACTTTTTTTTCCACTTTTCTCTAAACCTGGCTTGCATGATAGCCCTACGAATAAATTTCTCTAAGTCCAGTTCAAATGGATAAGGTAACAAAAGCAGGTCTTGATTCTAGCATTAATCTACCAGAAACGAAAAACAGCTAGTATAAAAAATATTGTTTAATTTTCAAGTTACTTCAATACCTGACCCAGCCTTCAAATAAGTCAGTGGGAAAAAACAAAGTCTGTCTTACTTTCTAAGCTAGTGCCCAGAGTAAAGACATCAGGTTGATTCCACCTTCTTCATTATCACTTGTATTCACTAAGCTGTTCATATCATCAGAAGACATTGATTTTTCTCTAACTTCTGTAATAAAATATCCATGCCATTTACAATTTCCCAGTGAAGCAGTCCATCAATTTTTAGGATCTCTGTATTTTTCCAAAATAAACTCTGAGGACTAATCTGTTGAAATCCAAAGATATTTCTCTAAGCAGTTGTCTAACAGACAACAGATTTGAGGGCATGTAAAAGATAAAGTCGACCTATAAATTAACTTCCAAAGACACAGAACTATTCCAGCACATCCAGTTCCAAGAAGCTTTCTGCAAAGCAACTTTCCTATTACAGCTACAGTTGGCATTTTTAAAACTACAAGTAATGTAACACAGAACTGCCAAAGGCTGCTTCATATAAACAAGCACATTTATCCATGCACTCTGTATGTCCAGAATAACACATAATAAATTTTGGCTTACATCTGGAAAAACTTAATGCCTCATCAAAGAGAAAGAAGATCCAGGTATGTGATTTAAGTGGAAAACCCAGGAGGTAGTTCCAGCCTGTCCACCCCTTCAGAACCAGGCAACACATTTACCTTCAAAATCAGGCACCACACAGAAAGAACTGGGTCTTGATACAACAGTTTTACACAGCTCCCTTTACATATGCTTACCTTCCTACAAAACAGAATTAGCCAGCAATCTAGCAAATGGCACAGACCCACAGGCTTAGGTTTGCATATTAAATGGCTTGGAAACATGAACCCAGGGCTGCAGAAGCTAAGCATCACCAGGGTGCTCAGGCTGTGCAGCATTTTACAAGATCAGGCTAACATATGGCTTGCCCTTGTGGTGATTCACAGCATGGCATCCTATCCTAACAAATGGGAACAGTTCAGCAAAGAATCATCCAGTAGCTCCAAGGAACAGAAGCAACCAGTCAAAGCTCTGCTGAAAAACACCAAAAGCAGCTACAGGATGGTTAGTTCAGTACAGAAAGAATCTCTTCTGTCAAAACAATTACTATCAGCAGAATATCTATACATTCATGCTGCCTCAGATCCCCAGATTCTCCTTGGCACAATGTTAACCTGCTTCCAGGCATGGTGACAACTCTGACTTTATAGGCAGCACTAAACCCAACTCCCATGCCTTTGTAATGGCATTACAAATAACTGTAATATTATTAAATATGTTAGTTCTCATGTAGTAATCTTCTGCTTATCTCTGTCAGCAATATATGGTGAATAAGCCTCAGGAAGGTAAGAGGTATGATGCAAACTTGCAAGTATGGAATAATAACGCACACAGTATTTCACAGAAGTCAGTGATGACAATTGTCGTTTATTGCAAATGTTTGTCCTATTCTAACACTCTGTTGAAGCTTCTCTATGTCAAAATAGAAGTTTATAAAATGCTAACTTAATTTTTATTCCATCAAAACGTTTTAGGAAAAAAAAAGGTCTTATAATTTGAAAAGCCAACACAAATGTTCCCTTAGACATGAAAAGAAAACCATTAAAAGAAAAGCTGTATCAGTGCTTACTTGCTAACTAAACAAGAACTCTCAGCACTTGGGGTTAGCTATGCAACATAATCAATATGAAAGTCCACACAAAGTCTAAAGAGCCTGACACCCAACTACTGAGTTACAGCCTCCTGAAGGCAATACACAGGAAAATCAAACAAGCAGCACTGTTGAAAAATGCAGACATGAGGAATCATGAATTTGCAGAGAGAAGTAACATTTATAAAGCACTACTTTAAAAATAGCTTGACAGATTCAAGCTGTCCTGACACCCATAACATGGTACCTATAAACCAAGACTGTTCCATAATTGTCAAAAGTTTCTGTAAGAGTCTGGATGTAAAAAGGCAGTGAGCTACAGCAGTTGTTGCTGCTTTGCCCGTGTGCCTCTGGAATCACAAGACAACTGCTCACAGAGATGCTGAACAAGATCATGCTTCACAATTCCCATGCTGTTCCCTCTCCAGATATATTGATAAATACAACATTTGTTTCTTTGTACTCCTCTTCTGACATCATTGCCCCTGTATCTAGACAGGTCTAGTCAGGACTCATGAGATGAAATACCTCAACAATGACAAAATAATGCATCTTACTCTCCTCTCACCTGCTCAACTATTTATCTCTTCTAATAGTCAGCAGACATGCGAGAGTCTCCTAAGTTTCCTAAAGGCATTTTGCTTCAAGTGAAGATTCCCTGCTCAGCCATTTCTAGAGCATGATGGAGAACCAGAAATGACAGCAAAGCTCTGAAAACAATTTACTATGACAGTGGTCAGGAAGGTAAACTGGGCACACTTTGCTCATACACTATTGCAAGAACCTCAGCATTGTAAATTCAGCAAATTAAATTTTCTAACAGTCCTTGCTTGCTGCTGCATTATAATATTGCTCGGGTAATAAAATATCCAGACTGACAAACACAACATTCACAGAAATCAGCAGAATGCCAGATGCAACATCAGGGCTTGCACACAAGAAGGAAGCACTACAAGAATAAACTCTGTAAGGAAGATCTCCTGTATAAGACAACTACTGCAGTAACTATTCCAGAGTACTACAGCACAGCTGGGAGATGTACAGAAGGAAGTATGTACTCACACAGGTGTGGTTTATTTGACGAATATAAAAATGCTTCACTGTATTTAATCACATTGGTTTGCCAGATCAACAAGCCCTACTGCTCCAGTGCTAATTTTGGGTTCTGTGACTTCTCCTTAATCAGGGCATCAGGGCAACCTCACTCCCCTAGTGCCACTTTTGGGTCCTGTGACTTAATCAGGGCATTGCACACTGCATCTATCTTGTAGCATCACAGCTTCTTTTGCACTAAAGAGTTACCACCTGATCCCATGTGGTGTGGGTGCCCAGGAGGTGAGAGCACTGTCCTCATCCTGCAGGGCAACCAGAGGCTTGTAAAGCACTGAGGGCCTTGCACCCAAGGTAATCTGCTATCCATACACCACCCAGCTGCGGCCCAGGCAGCAGAGCCACTGCTACACAGGATGTTGCACATCCCCCCTCACACTCTTTTTAAAGTCCTGCTTGAACACACGTAAGTCTGAAAAGATGTTTAAAAGGATTCCTATTTTCCTAAATGTTTTTTTTTTACAATTTCTTTTTCACACTCCTTTCAAATGCACTGATCAAAGTGCTTGAAGCAGTTTGAGCTGTCACTTTACAAATTTAGTGTGGCTCTCCACACAGAGCAGTGTTTTGACACAGCTAGAGACAGCATGCAGTTGGTACTAATTGCTACTCCCCTGAGACTCTGCACTGAATCTCTTGAGAGCCATTAATTATTGTTATTTGATCACAAGCTACGGTGGCTTGAATAACATGAAAATCAGAGTTTTCATCAGAAGAAACGCCAAATTTCTACTAAGCTAGTCCAAAAAAATGTTGAGAACATGGTTAAAACATCTGGGAAATGTTAAAGTTCAGAAAAAACTATGGAAGAAAACAAAATTAACATTTTTTTTAACTGTCATAAGTGTTTTGAGGGGGCATAAACCCAGAATTTTCAGTACTGGATACTAGTACAATCCACTGATGCTTTGTCTGACTCCCTTGACTGTGATCCCAGTCATTTTATGGCCATTGCTTTAAAGTAGATCAGTAACTGTAATTCCTACCTTACAGACATGGAAATCAGAGCAGGAGACGACAATGACTTTGCAAAGAGAAAATTTGACTTTGCAGAGTCAAAATTTAAGTCATGAAAATAAAAAGGCAAATTCAGAAAGTGGCTTCTCAATACTCAGCTTTTACAGGGGCGGTAACATCTCTTAATATGCTGCTATTGAGGCCCAGATAACATATCAACAAAAGTGCTTTTTCTCTCAAGTTGTGATTAGGCAGACAAGAAATACCACATACATTTTTCTTAACTGTCAATAACTAACTTTATGTTTAGTAGGCAATTCAGCATTACCCTTCTATTTCTACATCTCAAAACTGCATCAAACTCCAAAGACCTATTTTAAAGAATCAGATTTTATATCAAATAGTCACAAGTGACTGAATAGTTACATCATACTAAAGTTCATCTTACATCTGTTCAGGAAAGAAGTGGTGAAAAAGTGCTGGAAAAATGAAGTAGACTCAGTAGTACTGCAAAATAGTGATGGGTAAATGTACTGAGACAATGAGAAGAAAAAGGAAATGCAATTGTGGTGAAACAGAAATGGAAAAGGCTAAAAACCAAGATGAAAAGAAGAGGCAAAGAAAAGCAGAAAAAGCGCTTTTTTTTTTCTTGAATCACATAGAGCAACCACTTCCTAAAATGCCAGCCTAAAATGTCATCAGCAGTGGAAAGGGACATGAAGCCCTCAGGGGGGACATTAGGAATCAGATTTATCTCTTGATTCCCTTCTTCATCCATTTAATCCTACCCAGTCTTTGCTGTCAGATTCCTACCACACAACATGCCCACACTCTTTGTTACTCTGAAAGCACAGTGACTCTACCAAAATGCCTATCCCCGACTTTTAGTGATGATTCCATGCCACCGCTCAAGCCCTTGGCCATGCCCTGCATAATTTCCTGCGTACCTAAGCTGTGCTACAAACCTATGGCTGCTCTGCATTTGCACAACATCCAGGACGTGGAGACTGTGAAGCTCTCCAAAGCTGGATCCTCCAGGTGCAGGCAGCCAGATCCTGGGCAAATTGTTCTTCCAGGTCAAACTATTGGTCATCCAAAGAGCAATCCCATCAAATGGACATAAGTCTTGCTTATAGCAAGACTTACAGCTGAGCTGATTTCTAATAATGTAGAGATCAGGCACTCCTCAGAGAAATTCAAAATACCCCATAGCTCTTAATTTCTCAGTGGGCTCTGATTTACTGGTTTAAGAACAGAAAAGTTGTTTCTAGTGAACTCAGGAATTTAACCTATGTAAATACTTGCAAAACTTCCATGAGACACTGCGTATGTCTTTAAAGACCCAGATATGGAATTTTGAAACACCTAATTTTATGCCCATGGGAATCAGCTTCACTGAAAATCACTCAGATTTACATTTTCCAAAGCACTGCATGCAATTTCTCTTACACGTTTTACTTTCAAAGGGATTTAGTCATTTAGGTCATGTAAACACTCTAGAAAATGTTATTTTTTCTGCTCCTGCTCATTTCTTTCACAACTACTCTAGGCACTTGGCTTTAGTATGACCCAAAGTGCACATCTGCTCTGTAATCAATGGACATGAGCAGTTCCCTCCATGAGGTGAGTCACAACATCAAAGTTAGGTGCCTAAAGTCAGTGTGCAGACCTGGGAATTGTGTCTGCATTTTGGCAAGCAATTTTGCCAAGGCTGGCCTCCCAATGTACCATAAGGTAAGGACACAGCACAGTTGCACTCTGACTGATTGTTTGCAGACAAAATAAAGAACTTTTTTTTTTTAAATGAATACTACTTTTCTGAGCATCAAGGCAGGAAGAGGTTGAGCTATCAGATGAAAAACACCCACAACTCCTCTTAAACCGCATAAGAAACATGTACTTAGCAACTCTAATGTAAATAACAGCATCATAATAGCAATTTATCTTCTACTCCAGATAGAACAAAAGAAATACAAATGAAAAATTACCTGGGCACCATAGACTCGTTGCATTGCCTGAAGCAACTGGTTTGTGTATTCTGTAAGGGTTCCTGCATCTTCTTCAAAGACACTGAGCAAAGAACGAGTCTTCAATAAAAGAAAAAAAAAGCAAAGCTTTCAGTCTTAAGCAGAAATATTAAAAAGAATCAAACAACTACAAAGAGATGGTAGTAAAAAGTAAAAAACAATCAGAAATATGCCCTTGACTTGCATGATTCTGTTTATTCAGAATCTCTAAACATGTGGAAATAGGTTCTTTTATTATGGATGTTAAACTGAGGCACAAGGATGCAAACTAATAAAATGCTAGAGCCACATCACAACTCCCAGGCTCTTGCTCCTACTAACAGTCCTTCCAATAGTCCATAATCAGGGATGTAAAAAATCCTGGATATCTTCCTGACGACAGTAATTCAAACCCTGTTAAGGACTGGGGGTCAAACACCACTGCTTGCTCATTTTACTTCTCCAGTGTCAGACTGCATTGAAAGCACCCCTTTCCACTGAGATAATTTACACTCTGTTATTCACTCCCCACTGTCCTGAGCAACTCTTAAGGGGCCCTGGCCAAAGCAAGCTGATGTGACTGGACCAAACAACTGAGTGTTCATCTCCAAGAGGCACACAAGGATACACCCACTCAGAGATACCCTGCACTTTCTTCACTCTACTAATTCATCCTAGCCAGCAAGCAGGAAGGGGAAGGAAGAACTTGTTATCTTAAAAGACAGAAATTCCCTTGGTTTGTTCAGGCAGAATTGTCAGGAATAAAGAATTATGTTGCTGACACAGCTCCCAAGATAGGATAAAAAAATATTTCAGAATAATGCTGGGCTCTAAAATTTGCTAGATCTTCACAATAATTAAAGAGGAAAGACTGTCTCTTTAACAAACTCATGATCCATACTTAGTCTTAGCTTTGATAAATCCAATCTTCTAGAACTGGAAATGTCTCTCCATCTGTACAGCTAAGCCCTATGATATTAATGAGCTTCATCTGCTTACATGAGGGGCACACATAAACTCCAATACTTTCATAAACATGTCAGTCCTGTAAAAGAGCAAGGCCTTTATTTATCCCCCTCTTACAGGAATCTCTAATGTACCTGATTAAAATTTGGGAAATTTGTTTTCAAAGTTTTAAGATAATCCACTGCTTTGACAGAAGGCACGTGCATTTTCCAAGGCATTTTTTCTTCTCTGCAAAACTCTCTGCCCAGACTTTCTTCATCCTGGAAAACTCAACACCAGCATGCTTCAAGAATTCTGGCCTATGATTAACTATGATTTCATCTCTGCTGAGAAGTATCCAAGTGAGAAACTAGTGCTGGTCAGTGGTTAAAATACATGACCTGGGAGTCAGTCTTTGGGTTCTTTTCAGAACCTTCTTCCTATGAGCAGCTTTAAAAGCTCTCAACAGTTCACTTGGCTGATGTGCTGAGCTGCTACAACAACCCCTACCTGAGAGATGCTGGCAGTTTGGGAAGCTAGTTTGAGATCCTAGCATGTAAGGGAATATGCATTACAAAGTATTGTTCTCAAATTAAATGAACATAAAAACCAGAGAATGGAGAGAAGTCCAAGTCAATGAAATTTATACCAGGAACCCAAATGTTTAAAGCACCTTTGTACAGAACTTCCCTGTAAGGACAGTGGCACGATTTTGAGTGTCTTCCACATTAACATATTATTTCAGTAACTGCAAACATATTGATTTTTAAAAATATCTGGTTTCAAAGGTTTTATCTTCAATGATGTAAAGCAAAATAATGTCAACAAACTATTTTGTATCTATGCAGTACTCAATTTGTGTTACAATGGTACCTGGTTTGTGTTACAATGGCACATAAAAAGTACAGGGTACAAAGATGGTTAAAAAATAAAACTGGGAAAAGCAAAAATTATAAAACTTGACACAATGTTTATCAAGCCAAATCTGAAGCCAAAATTCAAAGGTTGTAAAGAAATTGCCTGAAGTAGGCTACAAATCACACACTTCTGCCTGCTGGAAAAGGTTCCCAAAAACAGGAATGTCAGCTGCATTTGTAAATTTTACTGAATTTTTGCAGATTCAGATTTTTCCTTTGTCTAAATACGGTTTGAGGTAGAACAGCTCCAGGAACCAACTTCTGAAAGTCCTGGCCTCTGTTATTACCACATTGTTCAAAAATAATAAAATGAGAAATTATTCAGACAGTCTGGAAGTTATTCTTGGAAACTTTTACATTTAAGAATATCACATGAAATCACTGTAACAAAATACCAGCATGTACGTATTTTCTTTCTTGCTGTATTGACAAATATTGGAATAGAAGCTAATTCTGCTGAAATAAACCAGTAATCCAAATATTAAGCTAACATTTAGGAGGCTCCATTATTCACAACATTGTCTCAACTTCTGCAAGGACAGGAAAAAAAATTTCTAGTTTCATGTAAGTACTTCCCTTGATTTTAGCATGACTGCTTTTGTAGCCAAACATGTCAAAATTAAGACACTTCTTATGGCTTGTTTCAGCCAGTGTCTGGAGACAAATCAAGACAAAAGTACTGTACTGATGGGGAGAGATAAATCAAGTTCCAGAAATCTGATGAAGAAATAACTTTGCCTAATTCTCCTCGGTCTTGCATGTAAATCACATACTTTGCACAGATTATGAGAAGTGAGGTTATATCCTCATTTCGCCATCCCTTTGCACTACTGTAACTGCAGAGAGCAGGAGAGAATCAGGCTCCTTCTTGAGGAAGTAACTGATCCTATAAAATGCTATGCTGCTTATTTCTGTGGAACAGAGATTAACTTTTTGCCTTGATTTTGTGAATCTAAAGCTCTCCCCAGTGAAAAAAGTAATAAAAATATAAAAGATTGAAAAAACCCGCTTCTTCTTCCTTGCATGACAATAATATATTTTAGCAACACTGGGACATTATAAAAATTAAACATCACCCCCTCTAAAAGCTGTAGAGCTTGAAGAAAAACCAATGACCAAATCAGGATAAAACATCCTGGCAATACCCAGGTTTATGCATTGCCTGGTATTCCAGTGATTGCAAAGGAGACGTTGACAGCCTTCATTTCAGGACACAGGAAAAATGATGACCTCCAAATTCCGTTCATAGCATTGTTCAGCTGCTTTCAGTCAGCGTTATATTTTTTATCATTGAGGGAAGTGTTGACTGAAGAGGTAAATTAGTTCATTTCTTCTGCATGTCAATTTCTTCAGCTTTAGGACACAGTGGGTAGTTTAACACTAAAAATGTTACTAACTACCCATAATGAATCTGGTACATTCTGGTAAACTGTGGAACATGGAAAAGCTCAGGCTGGTAAGGAACTCTGTAGGTCACCTTGTCCAAACCTCTGCTCCAAGCAGGGCTGACTTTGGTGTAACATCACATTACTCAACACTTCTTCCAGCCCAGAGTTTAAAATTCCTAAGGATGATTACAAATATGCCACATCAAACAGATGATGAAATCCTTCCTACTAGAATGAGATTTTATGAAATTACCAAAAAACCACGATAAAATGAGACAATTAAGACCCAAAGCTCACTAAGTCCTGACAAGTGCATTTCCAATCTTTCCTCCAAAATGTCTCATGACAGACTCTGTAACACCTTGCAGCAATCTGCTCTACAGCTTACCTTATCATTCCTCCTCCTGATCCATCAGCACGCGACTTAGGATTACAACACAGGCTTACCTGGGAGCTGCACCCATACTGATCCACCCTGCCCTCATTTGTTTATTCCCTGCTTCACCAACTACTTTTGTATCTCGTTCCACACCATGCTTTGTCCCCAAAACACCTTCCACATCCCCCAGCGAAATTTCCATTCTTTCCCCTTCCTGTTACTTCTCTCTTCCACTCAACCAGCCCCTGAACACATCAAGACACGGCATGTTCTTCTCGGGGGGGCTTCCACAGTGGCAGGGGTGCCCTGTGCAGCTGCGGCACATCGCGGCTCCCGGCGGCGGGGCACGGGACGCTGGGGCCAAAGGAGGAATATCCTCCCCTGCCCGCACTCGGGAAGGAAAGGGAAGGGCAGCGACCGCCTCTCTTCGTTCCTCACACCGCTTCAAAGGAGGTTATCTTCGGTGGTATCCGCCTCACTTATCCTCAAGGAAGCTCCTATATGGGAACTGCGGCCCTTGAGGATCAGGCACGCTGGTGGTGACACTCCTCCAGCCTATTTTGCCACCGGGGCAAGGTGACTCACTGCGCACAGGTGTCGTTTTCCCTTCGGGGGAAGCCAGCGCACCGAGCCCACCTGTCCTTCCCCGACACATCTCGGTGTTCTAGGCCACCTTTATAGCCATCAAGCGCACCACCCAGACAGGACGGTACGAGGAAAAAGCCACAGCAGTTTTACTAAGGGCGGTGAGGAGAACGGGCGCAGTGTCCCCCGCGCTGGGGGACGCCGAGGAGCAGATTCTGCCTGCTTTTCCCCCGACGAACGCCCCGCAGGACACCAGACTTCCCCCGCGGCCGCACGGCTGCCGCCCGCGCGTCTCAGCGCATCCCCGCTCCCCGACGGCTCCGACCGCCGAGCTCGCCCCGACCAATTCCTGGCCCGCCGCGCTACCCCCCCGCACCGCCCTCGGCACCCCTCTCCCCGGCTCTCGCCTGCTCTCAGCCCACCCCGGTCCGGCCAGACCCGCCGGCACCGAGCACTCAGGTGCGTCACACCGACGGACGGACGGGCTGTCCCGGCAGCGGCCGCTACCTGCGGGCTGTCCTGCAGAGCCTCTTCCAGGAGGAGCTTGTCGACGGCGGGCATGTTGGCGCTGCAGCGCGGCGGAGCCCTGGCAGGAGTGGGGTGCGCAGCGCAGGCACGCCCCGGCGGCGGGGCTTGGCTGCGTGCGTCCGTCCGTCTGTCCGTCCCTCCCTCCCTCTCTCCCTCCCTCCCTCCCTCTCTCCCTCCCTCCCTCTCTCCCTCTCTCTCTCTCTCTCCCTCTCCGTCCCGTCCCCGCGGAGGCAGCCGCGGCACTCTGCAGGCACTGAGCACGCCCGGACGACTCCGCTGGCGGGGCCAGGGCCGCTCACTCCGCCCAGTTCCCGTCCGGCGAAGGAAGCGAGTCACGGGGAGGGCCGGTGGGGGGAGGCGTCCTGCCGCCCTCAGCTCTGCGGGCCGCGGCACGGAGGGCGCCGATGGAGGGCGGCTCGGGGCGGCCTCCCGCAGCTCCGTGGCGAGAGGAGGGACGCAGCAGCGGCCCCGGATGCCCCCTCAGCTGAGAGAGGCTGTGAGGGCGCGTGGGTGTGATAAAAACTAGGGGAAGATCAGCTCCTCCAGGCTGAGCTCGTGGGGCTTGGGGACTCCCAGCTGTTGGTGAGCCCTTGGCTGTGCTCTCCTCAGGTGCGCGGCAGGGACACTTCTGGCATCACACAGCCGCTTGCTTATCAGTGACCCTCCTTTGTGGCATCTGCGTTTGTTCTTGTGCATGGACAATTCTGCAAGTGAAACTGTGGGACCTTGTGCTCGAGACAGGCAAATCCCAGCACAGCCATAGCCCATATCACCATAACCCCATAACACTTGGGGGTTGGAAGGGATGCATTTTGAGTTACTAATCCTTCACGTACTGAGCTATGTTTTTATGAGTCTTGATGCTGTCTTAATTGTGTTGGATAACTTCAGCGTTTAGACATTAATTTGGATGCTTAGTTAAAAAATATTAATATTTGCAAAGTAACCACAGCTTGATATTTATTTATGTACATGCCTTTGAAGGGTGTCCATAGCTTTTAGGTGTCTTAGATTCTCCAAAAGTCCAGGGTTACGGATCTTGCAGGGAAGTTGCTCCATTTCTTGTCAGCTGTAGCTTTTGTTGCTCCAGTGTGGCTTTAGATAAAAATGGAGATACTCAAATCCAGAATCTCATTTAAGGAAAAAAAAAAAAAAAAAAACAAACAAAATACAAAACCCCCAAAATAACAACAACAACATCAAAACCAACAAACAAAACAAAACCCAAACAACAAAAAACCCACTTCTGAAGACTTCAGGAAGAATCCTGCCAATTAAACAATATGCAAACAACCATAATGGCTGTAAGATAATACCATCTTTGAAGAAATTTCACAATCTTCAGATAACTCATATTGCTGGCCTCTATTAAAAGAAGAAAATTCTAAAAAATGCAGCTTGTGTGGTAAAAGAACTCCAAACATTAATATTGACCAGCTTTTTTGCATCTAAATCCCAGTGGATTTTTCCACTTCTGTTGTTCTTAAGCAATAGGAAACATTTTATATGACAAGGTGATTGCTAATAAAGATTGAGGGTGTTTTTCCCTAATTAAAAGACTTTTTGCAGATTGGCTAGATGATTATTTGCTTAATTATGTATGAGAAAGACCAGTGAACCCTGCAATTTCGGCTACAGTATTTCTGTGTGTCTGACATTGATTGGTATTGCTTCTGAAGCTTGTGACGGGACCTTTAACCCAATGTGCCAAGCCATAACAGTGGGACTGCTCCACCAGTCCTGAAGCTGGACTCCCTGTTCCAGGCCTTTGAGTAAGAAGAGAGGTCTCACATTCAGTTCTTTTTCCTGCCTGAATAAAGACACTGAACCATAATAAAAATCTCTAGCTAATACCAAAAATACCATGGATGACAGTAAGTATTTACACAAAGAGAAAATAAAAATAGATACATATTTATCATAATAATGTTTCAGAGAACTTTAGAGTGGTGAAAAGAGGCCAGAGATTTTTTTTTCTACAGAATATGAAATAGGACACCAGTTAGGCATTAGGCTTAAGAATCTGCGATCACATTTGAGCCAATTTTGTCAGTCTGTGTTAAGCCTTATTTTTCTTTCACTAGAGATTTTGAAAGCATTACTTGACATTAATGGAGAACAAGAAAACCATGCTGCATCAGATTTTCTGTATCTGTTAAAGTACCTTCAGGGCATTTTTTTAATATTTCCCAAATACTTAGTTTTAGTTATAACTCTTCCTTTCCCCCTCTTGTCTTGAAATAGTTCAGCAACAGCTCTTACCCATTGAGTTGAAGTATTTCCTTCACCACGAAAGCATTGAGGTGGTTTGTGGTTTTATTTCACATCACTGCAATAACCTGGAAGGTTTTGTGTTCTTCTTTTTGATGTCTTTGTTTAGTCTGAGGTTCACGAGTGGAAACCTGTTGTCATTGCAAAGTTCAGAATAGTTATTTCCAGAACAGGTTCTACTAGTTTTATTTAAATAAAACAAAAAACACTTCATTAACTTACTGAAGGGTGATGTTTTTTACTAGTTGTCATTCTTTGTTGTATCATTTCCTACACAGCTATAAACTTGGCAGATTGCTTATTTATGGTGAAAAAATGTTTGTATTGAACTTTACCAATTCAGTCCAGTTGGTTTTGAATTTCAAAAGTTGCCTATTAGGAATTGAAATTAATTTTAATTTCCCAGTCACTTGGTTTTATTGGGTCTTGAGAATTATTCTTCAGTTTTGGTAACTCCAAATAATGTTTCTAAAAGAATTAAAATAACCCACAGTACCACCACCAAACATTTCAACAATTTATTTATGCAGCATTAGCAGTATTATAAAAAGAATTTAAGTGCCTTGTCCACGGGCAGTCCTTTGGGTAGAGGTGATTCATTCTTTGACGCAAGAAAACACAGTTTCTGGGTTTCCTGAGTTTCCATGTTCTATATCCAGGTACTGAATGCAATATACTCAACTACTACAAAAAGTCACGCTGACTGAAAAGCACTCTTGCAGCCATTCTGGGAACATTGAACATAAGGAAAGAGAACAGGGAAACAGTAGGCACAGTACCCAGAATCAGTCACCTGACTGCTCAAAAGACCTGCCACGGAAGTGTGAAGTGAGCTTGAGATCACTTCAGGAAGCAGCTCAATTAATTTGCATGTGTGTATTCCATAACCTACAGATGACTCAATCATGTTAAGGAAAATGGCTCCTAGAGTGGGAAAACTTTAGGGAAAAAACCTCAGAAAAACTACAATTAAAGTGATCCATACTGCTTACAAAACTAGCAAGAGATCATAGTATCAAGTAAAATCAATAAATAATTGAAAGTTGAGTATGAAGTAATTTATTACATAAACTAATTATCCTACTTCTAAGAAAAGATGATGCTTCCTTCCAGCAAAAGTCTGACAGTAGCCAAAAAATCTCATAGTTGGGAGAATGATCACATTTAAAGGAAAGAAGAAAGTTTGAATCCATCTGGAATTTCAAGATTTGTCTTCTTAACAAATCTCTTCGCAAAATTATATAAAATCTTCCAGTATTACTGTAGCTCCACAGAAACTGGTGAATCTTCAAACCTGAAATTGGGGTTTTACACAGGACAGTCTTGTTCCTGTTTGAGGATGGTCAGGAAAATCCCTTGGTAACCAGCCAGTCAAGTCTGGCCATGTTCCAGGAGAGGAGGGACCACAGTGTGAGGTGGCAGCTGGGACTGTGCCTTCTGCAGGACGGAAGGTGTCAGTGCCATGCTTCCAGTCTGCCCAAGTGCTTTCCCCCTAGCTGCCTAGCACCAGCTCAAGGCTGGAAGCAGCAGTGCCAAGCCTGGATGGTGCTGTCCCTGAGTTAATAAGCCCTGCCAGCTTTAATTGGACTGTTTGGAAGCAAGGCAGCTGTTGTGCATCCTTAGCCTAATTTATTTCCAAATTTGATAATCCACCCAGTATTAATGGAGAGCTGACTGTAATTATTTTTTTCTGGTTAGACTGGTTAAAGAGTAAGTCATTGTGCATTGTGCTCTCTTTCTCATATGTTCCATTATATCTTTAAAGAACTTATTGCATTATGCTTCCTTTTTGGCTTCATACCTTATACTTTACAAGAAATTTCTGAGCAGTGGTGTGGTAGTCACATATTTGCTGAGTCAGCTGAGTATATTTATGCTTTTAACAAAGTGTCTCATATTCTTCTTTGTGCTCAGTAACAAATCTTTGAACTACAGATGACTTTTAGACATGTAATAATTTACCATAAGTTGTGCAACTTTATATAAATGTATATATAAATACAGAGGATATGTTATATGATAGTAGCAATAAATTGCTTCAAATGAATACAAGTGAAAGATGTGAAAAGGACTCTTAGTACTTTCACTATCAGAAGCATCCCAAAACAATTTTTTTAATAGTATCTGAATAAATAACTGGTTAAATTAATACTAGGACATCTGATGTACTGGACATCTCTTGGACACACAGGAAACGAGTATCTTGTGATTTTGTGTATGACCCATAATACTGAACTGAAATAAAATTCCACTGAAATTATGAATTGCTTTGTGACCAAGAGGTCGTGTTCTTTGTTTTAACATAAAACACATGGCTTTGTTTATTTCCATTAAACATGTTAGTAATATGCCAAAATGGACATGCACAGATAGATTGGCTGGTGGGATGAATCTAATTAAAACCTCATTGAAGGTGAAGGGTATAACTACCATCTTTTATTTCATGTAATTTAAGGACAATTAAGTGCCCTCCTGTAACCAAGCACAGCAGCAGTCTCCACCCAGATCCAGAATAAAAATACGGTTTCAAATGCTGAAGTCACCGATGGCCATACCAGTCAGAGGTGTTGCCATGACTTCCTCCATGCTTGCCCTGCCCTGCGCTGTGTGGGCTCGGATAGTGTTGCCGTGACTTTTTGTTTGGGGGCCTGTCTGATGGAGGGCATTTGATTTAACAGTTTGCATTTGCATTGCAAGAAATAGGAGCATGAGATAGTGGGTAGTTCGTTGGAGAATTAGTGGAATATTTTAAGCTAAATTTTATGGTTTTGCAGCGCAAATTCAATGCACAGGCTCCTTCCTCCTCCTAGCTGTGCTTTTTGTGGTATATGTTGCTCCCTAACCTGCTTCAGGTGATGGTCCAACAGAGTTCAGGGCTGTGTGAGAAGTGGTGAAAAATCTTTGGATGAAATACAAGAAGTGACAGAAAGAATAATAAAGGTACTTCATCAAAGAAATGCATGTCCGATATGATTCTGTACATTAATATGAGACCTCTAATGCCTGACATATGATTATCAAGTGCCAATAAATAACATGTTAGACATAAAGGTTACCAAAAGTCAGAAAACCACATTCAAGTGCAGGCTGGATCTGCAGAAAAGACTATCAGTTCAGTGTCAGAGGGAACCTGGTTTTTTAGTCTTTGCAACATCAATACAATTATCAGAAGCAAATGCCCTTACTGTGTCTAAAGCCAGCTCTTGGTCTAATTTTTTTATCATGAGATCACATGAACCAATCAAGCCCTGTACTTTTGTGTTTCTTTCTGAACACAACTGAAAAATTAATGTGGTCTTAATTCTGATTACTCCCTTTGATTCACTTTTGTTAATTTTTCTATGGCTGGTTAGGCTAAAAAAAGCTGACTGATAATGTCTTAACATTTATATGTAGCAGAACATACCTTAAGGCCTATTAGAAGTCCACATAAGTTTGCCAGTGTAATTATATCCTTTTTGGTCTTCGTGTTTTCTGTTTGGACTCTTTTTGTTCTCCATACACCATGTAGCACAACAGGGTCTGGGTACATAACTGAGGCTGCTGGAGACCACAGAAGTCCCAAACATCTCTCCTGCCAGCTTCCCCCCTGAGCAGGGTCTGTCTGTGCTGCCCAGGGCAAAGGCAGAGCAGGATGTGGTGGTGCAATAGGATGTAATTTTGTATTTTTAGAGAAACAGCAAAAAACTCCAGAGGATGATACAGAAAGCATTAAGGAAACTCTAGGCAGCACCCAAACAGCACAGATACCACAATCTGTTTGTTTCCTGCTGGGCAGTGACTCCTCCCAGCAGGCTGCTGAGACAATGTCAGGAGCACAAGTACACAACCAAGCACAGTCGTACAAGGAAAATACAGTGCTGCGTTGCTGCCCAGGCAGCAGGTCTGTGCACCCCCAGTGCAGCTCAGCAGGAATCCTCTCATCCCAGAGCTCTGGGTTCCTCCACAGTGCTCAGATGCTTCCACTGTCACAGGATCAGATGTTTCCAATTTTTCTTCCTGTGGCGGCTGCTTAGAAGTTCTTCTGCTGTCTGGAGAAAGCCAAATACTGGGAACCCTTTCCTGTCATATGACTGGACCTACTGCTGCAAATGAGGGGCTTGCCAGACAGCTGGAATTCTGCAGCATGTGCGCTGAGCACTCCGTCCAGCATTGTTGCTGGAGGCAGGGCTGTTGCTGTGGCGAGCTGGTGACTTGCTTTAGGAAGGGCCAGTGAGGAGTGTGAGGGGAGCAGGGTTGAATCATTATAGGAGAGGTTGCAAGCTACACATTGTGATTGCCTTTTGCAGCTTTGTAGCTCTTGGAGGGTCTTTTCAGAGGGGTGTTGCCCTTACAGCATGGGTGACAGAGCACAGCCCCTAGGAGGCTGACAGCAGAGCTGTTAGCAAAATAAGTCTTCCAGTTGGCAAAGCCCTCTCAGTATTTTCCTTGGATAAAGGTCACTGTGAGCAAGGTACAAGCAAGGTGAATCTCACCAGGCTATGGCCAGCTCTTTGGGCTATAAAATGCCCACCATATGTGACTGCTCAAGCACCTGAACTTGTGCAGAATTTGCCTTGCAGCTGAGAACCTGCCCCACCCTTTTGCTTTCCATCATGTGATTTGCCATGCAGGCAGGCGGTTTGTAACCCTGCAACAATGCCACATGTTACCTGTGGACTTGACAGCCCAGCTCCAGTCCTGCAAACTTAGAAACTTGTGTTTAGCCTGTCAGATTCCTGGAAATTAATCAGGCATATAAATGTTGGCTGGATCAGTAAATAGTTTCTCAGTTCTTTCAAGTTCATTTATGATAACATATTGCTTTTCCTTGTTTTTCTTTCACATTTTAAAACCAGAACATTTAGTTCAAGAGTCAGATACAGTCATTATCTTTAAATATTCTGTAAACGTAAGTGCTTCCAAGATCCTAGGTCAGCAACTATCAGTTGAAGCATGAAGCATGCAGACAGCATGTACTGCTGTTAGAGTCAACAGCACCTAGTAATGTGCGTAGTTTTTTCTCAGAAAGGACCAGTGGTTTCTAATTATTTTTTCACCCTCTCAAATCCCACTTCTGTGAAATAGCAAAAAGAAAAAAATCCCTCCGAAAAGAGCAGTATCATATCTGTTACTGGGAGAACATGAATAATAATGCAATGGGAAATGTTCTCATCAGTGTTTTAGCTAACTTAAAAGTTTTGAAAGAAATCTGTGACAGAAGAGAAGTTGCCAGAGTTTTTCATTGCTCCCCTGAACAGAACTGCTTGTGCATACAGAATTTCAGAGGTTTTATTAGATTTGATTTACACTGTGTTGTAGCCTTGCCAAATGGAGCAATGTTCAGTACTTTGAAAACTAAATCAAAAAAGAGTGTCTTTGTTTCAAATAAGTGCTCTGGTCATTGTTAGGTTTGAGTCCAGATCTCTTCTTGTTTTTGCTGTTGTACATCAGGACTGTTGCTGCCAGCACCTGTGGTTTTACCATGTCTCAGCCTTCTAGGGCAGGTTTGCTGTGAGGGACTACCAGGCTGTCAGCCCCCATCAGACCTTCCATAAGTGACATGTTCTTCTTATTATGAGATGGAAGGGATTTGGGATTGGTTGGAAAGTGGCTGGCCCATCTCATTCTGGAGGAAAGAGAAAAGCAAGTCCTTGAATCCTAAATGCTCACTGTCAGAAATCAAAGAATTAAATCTCCACAGCAATTATTTTAATCTATGTTCATTGTTTTCACACAATTCCATGCATTTTAGGAGCCCCAAGTCATGTATTTTGAAATGCCATGCAAATACTAATAAACAAAATACCAGCCTTTTGGGAGTAATTCCAGGTATATATTAAGGAACAGATGGTTTGGGTGTGCTGCCTCCACTTTGCTGTTAAACCTGGAATAAATGAAACTAGATAAAGTATTTAATGCAGAAATTCCCAAACTGTCAATTTCTTTGTCTGTCTCTACCATTTGCCTCTATTTGTGGACTCCAAAAGCTGAGTCTGTGTTTAACAAGGGTGAATTTCTTAATCTTTATTAATATAAATGAGAGGAGTTTGTCACCCTTATATAGGTACTGAAAGGATGCCTCCTATGAGAACATGTGAGGACCTCATATAACTACTATTGATTGCTTACAGTTGGTTTTATTTCATGGGTACAAATATTCTGCTCTTACAAATATTTGAAATTATGCATACAAGAACCACCCTTAAATGCTTAAGAATTGCTAGAACTTACATTCTGTGTGTTAAAAGTCACCAAAGCACAATATGGTACTCGGTATTTGTGGGTGCCTTTTTCTTTTTAATGACCTAACACACACTGCTTCCATATTGCTAATGGTAAGAACTTCTGTTTACTGTATGCTGAGTATAACAGAAGTTTTGATTAATCAAAATTGTTAGCATCTTCTTGTGTTAAACCCATATTTATATAGAGAGGTGCTGTTTTGATGTACATTTATCTTTTCTTAGTCTGGCTGGTATTTGCTGAAGCAGAATTCTATTATTTCAATTAAATGGCACTTGCAAGTTATGAAAGTCACAGTCCGTGTGAATTATAAATAGCTACTCTAAAAAGACTAGCAAATTTTCCCTAAGTTTTCAAAAGCTAAGACATTAATTAAGCAGAGGTAGATAAATATACAGCTTTGTTGAAGACATTTTTTGTTGTGAGGATGTGTCTGCTGCTTCGATAGTCTTCAGGCACACTGCATACAAAAACAAGGCAGAGACTGTGCTGGTTGGCATCAGTACCAATATAGGGCAAAAGCAATTTTTATGTGTGGAAAACTGCAATGGAAATTTATATGAACAACAGAGGAAGAATTGGCATCTGAAAAAGTGCAGGAAAATAAAACGTAATCAAGCAGAGATATCATCTTCCCACAGAAGTGCACAAATAACAGCTGTGTGTACAGAGGGGCCTCTTGAAATAAAAGTGTGGGACTTGAAACAAGAGATGTGCCTTTCTCATACACAGTTCTGAGGCAGAGAGTTTCCTCTCATGGATCTAAATGCAGTTGTCTTGCACTACTCGAGTACTAATTTAGGCTTTTCAAATGGAGCAAGTGTGTTTGAGGTACACATGTGCCTGAAGTGATGCACACACTTTGTTTCAAGAAGATGCAGTGCTGCACTGACATCTTCAAGACAGCACAGTATAAAGATCCTTTCTCTAGCATTTTGTCAGTTTTTCATATTTTTATTTTGTAATGCTGTCGTTGGAAAAGTTGATTTAGCTGCATCTTGCAAATTAATTTATGAAGTGAGAGACAGGGAAAGAAATTAATCTGTCTGCATAATATATTAAAATAAGAGAGTAAGATGCTGTTCTCCTCTGGAATAGAGCTTTGGGAGGCTTTTTGTTGAGATAGTACAATGAAGCTTCAGGCATCTCAGAGGTAAGAAGCAACCTTACTTATCTCCTGTATTTTTCTGAAACCTTTAATAGAAGAATCTCATACATCATATATATCAACCTTTTGGGCACAGAAGGGATTCCAAACTGTTTCTTAGTATCCGATTTAAGCATTTGGCCATTTTTTATTTTCAAGGGCACCTGAAAATAACTCTTAAAGAGAAATCTTTAAGAAATCCAGACTTTTTAGGAACAGATATAACACTGATGTGAACACAGTAGCATTGAAGTACGACTTATTTCTTCCCCGAACATACCTTTGAATGTTTTAGTCTTGAGCTCCATTTCTACTTTGTGAATCAGCTAAGAATCATATGCCCCTTTTAAAAACAAAGGGGGTTTCATGACTGTGGACAACAATCACAATCAGAAAGAATTATTGCAAAATTAACTGATATTTATTCTGTCAGAGACCGGGGAGGAGGGGGGTGCAGAAATTTCTGTAAAGCTGGCATATCCACTAACGGAATTTTCACATTTCTTTGGCACTTACTGATTGGCTGATGGGTTCCTTGTTCATTGCTTACTAGATTTTTTAGGAGAAATCATTGATTTTGTCTCAATTCATGTCTGATTTGGCCCAACAGTGAGAATTTTATTAGTGACTTCCATGAGAGCAGGAACAGATAGATAAATTAAAGTCTTGACTTAGGAGGAAAGAAAATCCTTCGCATTGGCAAATGCTCTTTTTTTGCTTTCAAGTGAGGTATTTAAATAATATTTTTTAAGTCTGCTTCCACAGACCCTTATAAACATACATGTTCTACCATTTTATGGTGTCTTTTTTAACAAAAGGAGTCATAATTTTAATTTAAAAGAAATATTCAAGACAAACTTTCCACAGTCCCTTCAAGGAGAAAGACAAATTGCTTTTCCCCTTACATTCTTGCGGTTTGATTCTGTTCCTCACTGTGCTGGCATGATAAGTAATGCCACGTGGATCATTTAAGGTTAGATGGTAGCTGGCCCATCTGTGGGCTACTCACTGTGGTGTGAGCTGAAGGTGAGGCAAGACCAGCTCAGAGCTCAGAGGAGTGTAGGGCAGGTGCTGAAAAACTCCCCTGGTGGGTGCGGGGCTGCCAGGCAGCCAGAAAAGGGACTGAGAGGCATGTAAAAAGCCCTCTACCACATTTTCTCATTGCTGACAAGGAATACAAGGGGGGACACGCTGCGTGGATTACAGTAAGTCTATGAGGGGGCAAAGAAATGTGGCTGCTCCCTCCATGCAGGGTCCCTCCCCTGCACAAGTCGTATAAACTTGGTATTACTAGCAGAACCTGGTCTCTAGAATGGGGTTTCTAAACCCTTTCACAGAAAATCTCTTTGAGAAAAAGTGTTCTAACTACCTATTGATCAACTGCCAGAAAATGACAACTTGCTATCACTGCTGCTAACTAAAGGTGAAGGAAGGGGATATGGCATATTGATTTTTTGGTGTTTATTCTACTATGAAGAACAAAAAGTCAGAAATGTCTGAAGTGGGGAATTGATTATTCAATGTTTATCCTGATATAAGGAACAAACCACCAACAGCTGAAGTGGGCAGGCACCAGGCTCAAAGCACACGAAAGTAGGTTCTTCAATTCAATTCAATGTGGCTGGGAGGTGGAACAGAGGATGCCAGGGTCTTACATGTGTTCAAGGGTTGGTGGAACAAGCTTATAGAAGAGAATGTGTTAAGGGTTGCTAAATACATCTGCCTCAGGCAGACGGTGACCTGTAAATGCTGGATGATGGGAGACTTTGGGGGGCACATACCATATGAGTTTCCTATGTTCTCTTCAGCTGCTGCCAGAGGCATAATTCTGAATAAGGTTGATCTTTCCTTTGACCTAATATAGATTTTTTTTGTTGTTTTTTTTTGTTCTTGTTAGGCACATCCATTTTATAAATAGTAATGCTATCTCACTGCTTCCTACTTTGGCTCCTCTATTATCTCATCCATCAGCTATTTCTTGTCTTTCTGACTGCCAGCAAAGATGAACATTCTTGATGTGTCCAGATAGTACCTTGCACTGTTGGGGTCACTTGGTGCGAGCAAGTGCTTCCACAATATGGCCATTATTAGGAAATGGTATAGAAACAGGGGGAATTGTAGGTTTCTTTCCTTTTGTTGCCCTCTGTGTTTTGTTATGCCTGTCATTTGGCTTCTGTAACCCAAATCAAATTAGTCAACCCTTTTTGTTAAAAATTAAATGTTCCCAGCAATGTAGAGATCTTCTCAATGTCTCCCTTTGCCATGCAGTAAGCAACTTCAAGGGCTGTGGAATCATGATACCTCTTACTAAGAAGTAAAAAACCCCCTCTCTATTAATGTAAATAATTTGGGGGGGGGGTTGTTTGGTTTTTTTTGAGGGGGGGGGTTGGGGGGTTTTTGGGGTTGGGTTTTTTTTTTGGTTAGGCTGGGGCTTGGACTACAGAATTTTTCAAGAAGAATCATCCTTTCAGGCTTACTGGGAAATTGGGTTGTAACTTTCTGTCATTTACTGGCTAAGTGTTCACAAGCACCATCTATCCTGTATCATAATATTTGAAGAAGTCAGTGAAACCTACAAGCCCAGGTTGCCAGCTATAAAACAACAGTG